>NC_037673.1:93548361-93866705 GCF_003255815.1 Theropithecus gelada
AAAAAAAAAAAAAAAAAAAAAAAAAAAGAAGCAGTGAAATGCATTGTCTCAAATATTTGAATGTTATTGAGGAATATGTTCATGATATTGTGGTGTCCTTATAAAACCTCTCAGAAGGAATATATTTCTTGTCTAAGAAATAAACCTATTTCTTGCAGTGAAAAACATTTTTTCAAGAACGTAGAAATAATTTCAGAATTTATATAAATGAATGCTATAAAGCTTAGAATATAGGAATCTATTTTTTGTATTAGGTTTATTAGGTTTATTTCTTTTTTTTGAGACAGAGTCTGGCTCTGTCGCCCAGGCTGGAGTGCAGTGGCTCGATCTCGGCTCACTGCAAGCTCCGCCTCCCGGGTTCACGCCATTCTCCTACCTGAGCCTCCTGAGTAGCTGGGACTACAGGCGCCCGCCACCACCAGCTAATTTTTGTGTGTGTGTGTGTGTGTGCGTGTGTGTATTTTTAGTAGAGATGGGGTTTCACTGTGTTAGCCAGGATGGTCTCAATCTCCTGACCTCGTGATCCACCCTCCTCAGCCTCCCAAAGTGCTGGGATTACAGGCGTAAGCCACTGCGCCTGGCCCGTGTTAGGTTTATTTCTAATTCTAATTTATGTCCTAATTGTTTAACTTTTAAAAAATTTGCTTCTAATTTATATTATCTTGTTGTATGACACATATCATTGAATCCATCTTAAATCTTTTTGGGAGTAGTGAAGATGAAAAATAAAATATCCTATATTAATGTTTTTTAAAACTGGCCTTTATATTTAAATCATGTGGGAAACATATTTTGAGATGTCTTGATTATTTAAGCCATGGTTTATTCTGTAAAAACAGCAAGGAAAAAATAATTATGACCAACCTTATTGCTGTTTATACCTCAAAAATATATATAAATTCATTTTGAAGCAGTCATTGGACCATTTACTTTGAGAAAATTTGTCCAAAATTCTCCCTAGCTAAAATTAAATTCAGGGCCTTAGAAATTTTCATCTGAGATATTATTTTAATTATATTTTTAAATTTTTACTTGTCTCCTCCATCAATTCTTTCTGATTTTTCCATCCATGAAACGTGCATATCTGCCTGTTTGTAAGTTAAGCACCAGTCTTTCCATTTCGTACTCAGAAATCACCTGTGCACCGATGGTGGATGAGTGTTACATCATGGACTCAGCATGATTGATACCGTAGGCTGCCTAGGTCCCTCTGTCAAGAGTGATTCCATGACTACACTCTGACACATTGGGGAAGAGCACTGGAATTCTGCTTCTGTCTATCACAGAGATACAAGGAGGAATGGAGACATACCTGTAAGGTATTTATCATCCCAATTCTAACAGCTCATTGAATGCTAATTGGTAGAAACAAATGATTTTTCTAGTCTCATTATGAAATGTGATCTAAATTTAGTTTTCCAAACTCATTCACTATTTTTACTTTTCATAATTCATTCTTCACTCAATCTGAAATAGATGGATATAGATGATTAGATAGATAGATAGATAGATCCTATCTATCCTCTGTAGATCATATTCCTTAATCTCTCACTCAGCCATAAGAGATCTCTCTTTATTCCTCCATTGATTATTTCTTTTCCTGCTTTCAAGTTTGAGTGTTTTTATTTGTTTTTAAATGTATAACCAAAATGTCCACATGTTGGGAGTATGTGTGTGTGTGTGTGTGTGTGTGTGTGTGTGTAAAGGGAAATTTCTGCATCTGATTTGCCTACCATCATGATTAAAAGTCACTGCCATTTCAGACTTTTTTTTTTTTTTTAAGACAAGAGTCTTGCTCTGTCGCCCAAGTTGGAGTGCAATGGTGGGATCTTGGCTCACTGCAACCTCTGCCTCCCAGATTCAAGCAATTCTCCTGCCTCAACCTCCTGAGTAGCTGGGATTACAGGTGTGTGCCACCAAGCCTGGCTAAATTTTTTTATATTTTTGATAAAGACAGGGTTTCACCATGTTGACCAGGCTGGTCTCGAACTCCTGACCTCAAGTGATCTGCCCATCTTGGTCTTCCAAAGTGCTGGGATTACAGGTGTGAACCACCACGCCCAGCCCACAATTTTTTTTTTAATTGGACTTTGCTTAGGGCACTTATTAATTATCTCTCACCTTATTACATGGGTAGTTAACACTAGGTGTAGCCTCTAATTTTTCCTACTTGAATACACTTCTTGAGGTCAAGGGCTTTACCTTATCCATAATTATACCCTATGTAGTACTAAGTGCAATGCCTTATGTATAATGCCTAATAAATAATTGTTTAATTGGATTTTTCTAGGCCTTTATAATATAGTCTCCAACAGTGGTCTGGTATATATTTATTTTATTAGAAATAATTAAAAAGAAAGTTAAATAAAGCACCAATTTTTTTAAGAAAAGAAATGGATTCAATGTAAAAGAAATTCTACACTAAAGGTGATTTTAAAAAGGTTTGAACAATAAAGGCTAAAAAAAAATTCCATTTAGCTTTTGTTTGTTGGTTGGTAACTTTATTGTTATAGAACAAGAAAGTTGATTATGGCTTTGGAACTTTAATACGCCAGGAGAGATATAAGTCTGAGTGTTAAGAATAGAAAATATCCTGTGGTCTGACATTAAAATAATTTACAATTTTAAGAGAGTGTAATTGCTACCTTTTTAAACTTCTTTTTAAAAATTTGAGTAGTGAAATCTTCTAAGAAAATAAAACCATATGCAGAAGATTAATAAACACCATAGATACAAGCAGAATTTCCCTGGTCAAGACAAAAGCACTCGCCTCTTGACTTCCCCCTTGTCCCTCGACAACACCCTAAGGATCTCTTCTGAACCCTAGGGCTCAAACCACTGTTCTTTACAGTGATTATGATCAGCATACGCCCTAAGTACCCTAAGTAGCATAATGTTTATGGTGTAATGTGGTGGGCTGAATAATCATCTTCCAAAACTGTATATGTCCTAATTCCTGGAACCTGTGAATATTTTTACTTCACATGGCAAGGGGGACTTTCCAGGTGTGATTAAGTTAAGGATCTTCAGATAAATTATCCTGAATCATCCAAGTGAGAGTCCTATTTAGTGGAGTGCTCCAGGAAGGAGATGTGCTCATGGAACCAGACGTTGAGGTAATAATACAGTTGCTGGCTTTGAAGGTTGAAGGGGGCCATGAATAAAGTTGTGACAAAGCCTTTAGAAGCTAGAAAAGGCAGGTAGCCCTTTAGAGTGTCTAGAAGAAACACTACCCTGCCGACACCTTGATTTTTAGCCTTATAAAATTGATTTTAGAGCTTTGATCTCTAGAACTGAAAGGAATGCATTTTATTGTTTTATGCCACTAAATTCATGGCCATTCATTACAGTAGCAGTAGAAAATTAATACAAGTAATAAGCTAACAACAGCTGAATGGGCATGTCCTGGATTATGGTTATTTGAATAAATCAACAAGGTTTCCCATATTAGTCACATGCCAATTGGTTATTTCCCTTATAGCATAAAAATCATTTATAATTTCTATGTTTGCACCAGAATTTTAAACTATGAATAGCATGAGGCAAATTTTTAAAGAATTTAATAATTGTATGTCCTCTCACTGCTTTCAAAGTGTTTTCACTTTGATTGTTTCATCTAATACACACACACACACACACACACACACGCTCTCAGGGACCATTTGCCCATTTTACCTATATCAAAAGTTTAATATTAAACATAGTCGGTAACAAATAATTTATTTCAACAAATTTATAATACTTCAGGTTCCTCTATGATGTTACTATCAGGCAATAATAAAATTTTCAATAGAAAATCATCAATGCAGTGAGCACACTATCTGTTAACTCATCTCAATTTTGAAAAGCTCCAATACGTTCAGAAATTCTTCTTTCTTAAAACTTGAACACAGGCCGGGCACGGTGGCTCATGCCTGTAATCCCAGCACTTTGGGAGGCCGAGGCAGGCGGATCATGAGGTCAGGAGAATCGAGACCATCCTGGATAGCATGGTGAAACCTCATCCCTACTGAAAATACAAAAAAGTAGCCGGGTGTGGTGGCGGGAGTCTCAGCTACTCGGGAGGCTGAGGCAAGAGAATGGCATGAACCCCTGGGGCAGAGCTTGCAGTGAGCTGAGATCAGGCCTCTGTACTCCAGCCCAGGCGATAAGGTCATCTAAGGACAACAAGCCTGCTGTCTCTTTCTTTCATTGCCCTCTTATTTCCAGCTTAAATCCTAATGATAACTACAGTTTTTTGGACTTCTCCCCTTTTTGTCATTCCAAGTAATAACCATAATCATAATCAAAGTCTGATCATCATATTGATTCTGCCACGTTTTGGCATCATTATCATCATGTGGGCATAATTTATAAACTTCAGGAGACACCCTGAGAAGAACTGGTTGGTTTCAGAATTTCTTTCTTTATATTGGATGGTATCTTCCTCTCATTGCTTTCTTTTTGCTCCTTTTCATCTAAAATTTATTTTTGACAGAAATGATAGCAGCAGAACATGATCTAATGAATTATGGTCCCTTTTTTCACACATCATTTTATAATTGACTCTTGTATCTTCTTTGGTCTTATTATTGGATTTTAAATAATTTAAAATCATAGCAAGTAAACAAGCAAAAAAAAAATATTTGGGTCAAATGAAACTAAAACAAACAAACAAACAAACAAAAACACCACCAATAATAGCACCAAGACATTTTCTGGTCCTCTTTGCTTTTATTTTATGATCATGAACCAATTCTGAATTCTAAGAAATGTGATGGTAACCTTTTGAGCCCCTCATGTGGATTCATCCTTATGAGATGAGAAAAGTAGATGGTGTTTCTTTCACTTTATAAAGTCACGAGTCTGAAAATTGATAGAGATGGGTATCATTCTTTAAGTCTAAATCTAGTGCTCCTTCTTCCCTGATATTTTGCTTGGTGGCAAACCAAACTATGGGGCCTAAAATTTCAGCATGGGATTACATAGGAGGCCATCTTGGGTAAAATAGTCATATTATACAAAAAGTACGTTTCTGATGATAAATTTCAACTATTATGAATCACTACTAAATTTAACCAATTCGCTCATTATTCTGACTAATTTAGCCTCAAACTTGGAGAAGTAATGCATGATTGAGTGCATGCTTCAGTCTGGTAGGGTTTCTTTAGGAAACTTGAAAATGATCAGAGATGTTAATTGCTTTGCTGCTGGCTTTACTCCCTCTTTCAGAGAATCTTGTCTGTACTGTATTCTGCTAATCTCATTCTATGCACAAGCAAGGGCTGCTTCCTTTCCATTTGGTTTTTAAACATGCCAGTGTTCATTTAATTTATTTTCCTGTGTTGTTCAGCTTGGGTTTTCTACTTATTTTCCATGACAAATAGGAACATTAAAAAATACAGAGAGAAAGAAAATTCAAGTTTGTTATATTTCTTTATATATTTTTTTCTTTTCTATTAGGAAAACACTACTCTAGTACTTACATGTCTATTACATTCCAACAGATTTTTTGATCAATAAATTATGCAGATGGAATGAGTGTTCTTTTATAATTTAGTTTAAGAGTTCCCTGTTTCTTTAAGGGTAAATGCCTTTTGCCTTCATATTTGAAAGCACTTAAATTGAAAGAAACTATTACTGGTTATGTTATTTATATTCATTTATGTTGTTATATTTATATATCATATATTTTAACATACTATTACTATTTTTCTGTAGCCTCCACAGACAAAATAATATAGAGGCATTTATTCTTACAGGAAACAGGCAAATTGCATAAACCTTCTGGGCTTCAGTTCCTTCATTTTTATATTAATTCAACAGTGATTGGTTAAGCCCCTTTCCTATGTGCTGTTAGAGATTGGGGAATTGAGGGTAAATAATCACAGCCACCATGAGATGCTTGCATTCTAATGGGAGATGGGGTGAGAAAGGAGTGAGAGCAGGTAGGTAAAACAGATATGAGTACATGTAAGCTAACTTCTAAAGGATGAGTAAGAATTAAGCAAGTGAAAAGGGCATGGAGATGGGACCAGACAGGGAAGCCCAGGCAAAGCCGATAGTTTAACTAAAATCATGAAGGAAAGCAAGAGTCCTACATCAAGGGCAACTCAAGTAAGGAGGAATTACCAGATCAAAAAATATAAGGCAGAGAATGGATGGAGATGACATTAGAGTGTGATGGAAATAAGATAACAGAGAGTCAGCACACCTTGTAAAGTAGTTTGTAATTTGTATGTGGGTGATATAGGGGAACTGTCAAAATGTTTAAAGTATAGAAATAATGGGATTATTTTTGTGATTAACATAGATTACTCTAAAATTTATTCAGTGAATGGATTTGAGAAGTCTAACAACATTGATACTCAATTTCAAATATTCCATTGCCCCCATGAATTCTTTTTGTTCATGAGACAACATGAACTATTTCTTGTGATTTAGTAAATATGGTATTGCTTTGCTCTGTAAAATGAAGACAATAATATTTGTATGACATCACTGAAGGTAGAGAGACTGTACCTTGCCACTTTAAAGTTCTAACGCAGTATATGAATTTAATGGAGAGTCACTAACTTTCTAACATCTTGAATAAATACTTATTTTTGGTATCTATGACATGCTAGATATTGTGTTAAGTGCTTACATCTGGGTACTAATTTAATTTGGATAATAACCCAACATGGAGATGTGGTATAATTACAGCTCACTATAATTATATGTGCTGACTATGTGCTATGTGCTATAATACCTTATTTTAGTCTCATAGTAGCCCTGATAAGGAGTTGTGGTTATTCCCCATTATAAAAATGCTAAAACGGGTTCAGAGAGCTTTATTTAAAGTTTTATAAGTAGTAATGATGGGCATAAAATTAAATCTAGCACTGTGTGCCTTTACGTTGTGCCTTTACTGAGTGCCTAGCACTTTGGTCTAGCATGTGCCTTTAAAGCCTATTGATATAGAATGGGTCCATAGCACAGTGTGGTACTGTCCTTTTGGAGGAAAATGAAAATTAGAGTCCAATAATTTAACCAGGGATTCCCAGCAGTGGCAGAGCCAATCCAACCCACTTGTCTGATTTCAGGTATGGTGTCCCTTCCATTGCACTAGAGCTGTCTTCCTACTTTATTCAGAGGCTGCACTCAGAAAACCAATGCTCCTCATGACCAACCTCAGACTTTGTGACTCTGATTGTCTTCTGGACTGTGAAGCAGTGCTTAGGCCTGAATGTGTATGCACGGGCACACACACACACACATCACATGATCAACAAATGATGTATGCACGGGCACACACACACACACACATCACATGATCAACAAATGATCACCTGTTTCCTGGGTTGTGTTTCAAAATATCTTGATTGTATTTTATTGATATCTATTTTTAAAAAATGGTAGTGGAATTTGATTTACCAGGCTACATAACTAACCAGAGTGCATCACTCCTCAATCATTTATTACATGTTTATCTCAAACTACATGAGAGGTTTATTTTCTTTTTAAAAAAGAACACTTTAGATCACTAATTTCCAGTCTTATTTTCTACAAAGGATCTAAATTTTTTCAAATTTGGGGGAAAGATTGAAGTTACAGTTTATATCACCCAATTATTATTTTTTTCAGTATGTCAGCTCTATAGATGTTAAAAAGTAAATAACAGCCATTTCAATTCCAATCATGAAAAATATCTCTTCATCTATTTATTTACTCATTATATGTACAAATCACCCAATTGTCCGTCATCGAATCAATTCCACTGGAATCTTGTCTCTCTCTCTCTCTCTCTCTCTCTCTCTCTCTCTCTCTCGGCTTTCATTGCTGATCTTTGAGTTTCAAATTGGAATTATTGCACAGATGATGGGAAGAACAAGCTTTCTTGAGAAATAAAAGGGTTTCTAAATCCTCAAATCCTTAGGAGTTTCCAACCTCCAACATAAAATAAAATGCCTCCACTTTTTCCTCTTTAAATTTTACGTACTTTTTTTGTTTCATTTTTAATAGTTTATACCTTCATTTGGTTCAAAAACTAAAATAATACAACAAGGCAAACATTGAGAAGTCTTGTTTCTATTCCTTTCTCCTGTAGGTAGCTATTTTTACTTTTTTGGTATAATTTTAGGCATATTTGAGCAAACATAAATACACGCTTTTCTGCCCTCATCTGTTCTTTCATAAAAGAAAGCACAGCATATAAAATTTACTTTTTTTCTTTTAACAATGGTATTCATTTCCTATTATTGTTGTAACAAGTGTCCATAAACTTAGTGGCTTGAAAACATACTTTACACTTCTGGAGGTCAGAAGTCAAAAATCAGTATTATAAGGCTAAAATCAAGGTTTGCAGAGATGGTTCTTTCTGGAGGCTCCAAGGAAGAATATATTTATTGCCTTTGCAAATTCTAGAGGCTCCTTTGGCATTCCTTGGCCAGCAGCCAAACCACTCCAATATTTGTTTCCATCTTCTCATTGTTTTCTCTTCTGTCCTCAGAACTCCCTTCAGCTCCTTGTTATAGAAACAATTTGAGATTACATTTAGGGCTCACCTAGATAATCCAGGATAACCTCCTCATCTCAAAAGTTTGAATTTAATCACATTGACAAAGTCCCTTTTGTCACTTATGGTAAGACTCAGGTTCTGAAGATTAGGATGTGGGTATCTTGTTGGGAGGTGTTGTTACTGTTCATCATGACATGGCAACACATCCTAAATATCAATTCATGTCAGTCATTAGGTAGGCAGCTCTTTTACTTTCTTTTTATAGTTTTATGGTATTTCATGTATAGCTTTACCAGGGCTTATTTAACTAATTTCCTAATCATGGATAGCTTTTGCTTTTACAGACAATGCTGCAATGAGCAACCTTATGAAAATAACATTTTGGACATGCACAGATATACAATATATTATATATAAATATGAAACCATTAATATATGAAGGATGTATTATGAAATATGAAGGATTAATATATGAAGGGTATCTTATTAAATATTAACTTTAGTATTTATTAAACATTAACAGTAAAATTGTATTAAATGCATATATGTTTATGAATGGACTTTTATAATTAGTTTATATTTCTGAGGATAAATCATATTACTTGTTAGAATGATATTCAACATTAATTCTGTTTTTCTTTTTACTGGTGTGAAGTTTAAGAAATCTTGTTCACACAAGTAAGAATTAAAGGGGTTATAGGAATAACTCTCAATTCTTTAAATTATTTTGTAATCACGTATACAAAGCAACATAGTGATCTATCACTAAAAACTAATGACTTATCAACTGACAGCTTAATTATGTGCTCCTGTAACTTTTGTTATATGCAAATAGTTGGAAAACACTGAATCACAAAATATTTATCATTTTTTTCACATTCATCACAATCATTCACCTTTTCAAAATCAAAAGTAGTATTTGAAAATCATTGCTACATTTTGGCTGTTCTGGGGTTTTTACCTCCTAGAATAATGAAAGATGGTAAAATCTAGGAGGCATGAAATAAGATGTAAGTTGGGGAGAAAACTTAAGAAAAGTTAGGAAAACAGGCAGAACTCGACTACATGTTCCTTCTTCAGCAGATCAATTTTGCTTCTGTGCACTTAGGAGACTTGAAGATCTAAAATTCGATTCCTTTAAAATGTCACTTTTTGTGTACTCTTGGGGAAGAATGAACCCCTCAGGGAATTCATACCTTACCAATATAAAGAATGAAGACATTCACTATTTCAGATGATATTCTCAGATACCAAAGGTTATACTTTTACTCTCTTCCTAATGGCATACATAAATTTTGGAAGCACTGCATTACAGTAAAGGATCTCTGAAATAGTCTTTCTTCAAGAGCAAAGGTTGTCTCGTTTACTTAATTAAATTCTCCAGAATAACTCCTGGTGCTTTCCAAATATATGTAAGTAATAAAAGCTTGCGGAATGGGTGAGCAAAAGTTATGGAGAATAAATGTGATGCATAAACATCAAATTTGGTCAGTTTTCTGTTCATCTGCCAGTTTCTTCCGGGAGTCAGTACCTCGGCCGTAATAGGCAGTTCAGCCGCCATTTTAGAACTGTAGCAGGGAAGTAAGTGAGACTGTTCCTGCAGGTTTTGATGTCTGGCTGGGGCTCCAAAGCAGCACACAGTTGGTGTTAAATGCCCACACGTTCTAGAAAGGTGCTAGACCATCTAGGCAGAATTTGTTGGAAGGAGGCCCAAATTGGTTCCATAACATCTAACCTATCACCACCTCCAGCCTATACATAACAGCAGGCTAGTAAATTAGTGGGTGAGAACTGATGAATGAAGATTTCCTTAAGAAAAATCTTGGAGTGCTATTTTTTCTCCTCTCCCATTTCTTGGTGGGGAGAATATGCTCTTCTTCAACTTAAGCCAAATAAATAGGACTCCAAGAGAACCATCCAGAGGGTGGGGAGGTATAAACACTCATGCCTGACTCTCACTGTAAAAGAAATAGCTCAAAGCTGTCTGGTGTTAGCTGAGAAGCAGAACAGAGAGAGAGAGAGAGAGAGAGAGAGAGAGAGGGCGCCATAGGGGATGCCTTTTATTTCCAGGGTTTGCTGGAAAAAGATACGAGTTTTTCCTTAGATTAAGAGGTTGTTGAGTAATGTAGGCAAGGTGGATCTCAGATGGCGTGACTCTGAGATCTGTGTGGGACATTTGCAAGAAGAGAGCAGCTGGAGAGGAGAATGTGGGAGATATTTGAAGAACTTTCAAGAGAGAATATTGCTATTTAGGCACCAGCCTTCCAGAGTGCTACAATTTCCACTGTAAAACAGTACCAGTCAAGTAAAAACTTTCTCTCCTTTTACCTCCTCTTCTGCTCACTAACCTCCTTCCACACTTGAAAATGTAGGAATGATGACCTAGAAGCACCAGAGCAAATGTAGGAGGGCTGGAACATGAAGAGTAAAAAGGTCTCCACTTCCCACTTTTCCTTACAGGTTTTCTAGCCATGGAGTCTGAGGTGTGAGAGAAGCTTTGATTGGTTATGAGACTGGAATTATAGTATTAGATTTGACTGGACATTTAATACTTGAGAATAAGACTTTCTTAACAATGAAGGTGGCCAAAAAACATTCAGATCTGATATGATTTTCTGTTGGTGATGGGAGATCTAATAGCAAGAAACTGTGAGAAACTATAGCCATTTCCTCTTGATGTCCATGTTTAACTCAATAAACTGGTTACATAACAATACCCAATATGTTCTTTTTTTAACCCAAGATTTCAAAATGATTTATTAAGAGCTCATTCATATCCTCTAATGTGAACTTCTTTATAACCAATTTTAATGAACTATGCAGTATAATCTGATGTGAGTATCAAAAGGAACAAAGAAGTTATACTTCAGTGTAGGAAGAGAGAATGTCAGCCCACTGCCTTAACTCGCTTGGCATTTTGAAGAAAATTGACAGAGACCACCTCCAGGTTTTACTGGGGTGGGGGAAAGAAGGGAGAATGGAAGATGTGTTTTAAACCACTTTTGGCAGAAAAAGTCATTTCCCTATTTAGAGTCTGGAATGAAAATGCAGTTCCCATTAAGTAATTTTTACTTACTTCTGTATAACCCAATTAAACACTCCTCATATTCCCACTCTCCTGCAGTAACTCAGATACTACTTAATACAGTGTCATGTGGGCATTGTGCTTCTGTGTTTTTGTCTTTCTAAATTCCCAAGTTCTTCATCTCACTGGCTTCAGGTGAATTTTTCAGTTGGAAAGTACTCAGAATAATATCCAATATTTCTTGTGTGTTGCCTTTGTCACAACTTGTTCTAAGCATGTTATGTGTATTACTTATGCAGTTATTACTATAACTTCTCTTATTGGTACCATTGTTATTCTCATTTAAAGACGTTTCAGTAGAGGCACAGAAAAGCTGAATAACTTTTATTGCTGGTAAGTATAGGGCTTGAATTTGAACCCAGGCATCTTGCTCCAGAGCCCCAACATTTTCCAATCTCATTATAAACTGCCTATAAAAGAAACTTGCTTTTCCATTCCAGGTTGACAGGCAGGGTGGCAACACATATAAAAAGCATCTTAGGTAGCACTAGTCAGGCTCCTTTTCGAGTAGCTTCCACTGGAATGCTGTAGGTGTTGATTCATTTTTACATAACCAATATCTGTAAACCTGAAGATCAAATGCTTATGGTAGGAAATAAGACAGTTTTAAAGATCAAATTTCCAAGTTCAGGGAACATGAAATGACAGTTGAAAACCAGCAGTAATGAGTCGTAAAGATAAATCAATACACGGAAAGACAGGATGAGTATTTTAAGCAGCTGAAATAACTTGTACTTACACAAGAAGGAAGAAAATATCTGACCACATCAGATTGTATTTTCCTGAGATCACTACAAAAATATCTCTCCTTCCACCAGCTCTACTACCATAAATTTGGAAAATATAATCTGCCACATTGACCTCAATGTTCAAAAATAAGCAATAATTACCAGATTCCTTACATTTCCTTTCATAGCAAAAACTCAGAGTTTACAAATTTCGGAAACTTAACACCCATATTGTAAAATTTCCCTTCCACATGATTGATCTTGCCAGCACCCTCTTAATGCTCTTTCTTTTGCTGTGTCAATTATTCTTCAAAGACAGTGGCATAAGAAGTAATGTGCCACCTGCGTGTGGCCTTTTACTGCATTATGTTCTCCTAGGAATAGTCTCTTAGGGCCTTTGTGAATCCTGCTTCCTGGGAGCCATTCTAGACTCTTCTCTGAGTGCCATGCTTCTTCCCCAGCACCCTACTTCTCCAGCCCCACTACCATTCTAGCTGTATGGGCTGCCCCATCCTGCTAACTGGAAGACCGACTTCGTTTATCAAACATAATTTATTTCAAGGAAGATAGGGTGCCATTTACAAACCTATCTTTTTTGTTCCACTGCAAATCTCAATTTGGTGTCTACTAAGTGCCGGGAGTATACTCATCTCTCTGAAAGGTTATTATTGGGGAAAGGGGTCTTTCCCCTTGAGGTCCACACAGCAGCAGCTCTCTGATGACATTTTGAAATATGAGCTGTGGAGGAGCTAGAGGCAGTGATGGTGCTTTACCTGCCAGCAGCGGTTAGTTTCTCAGTGGTCTAAAGGGAAATGTCAGAAAACCAACCTGACTTACGGAGAACTGTGAGAAAAATAGTCTTAACGCTTTAAGGTGGCAATGCCAACATTCAATGGCCTCTCCTTCCCCTTTGAAGAAGTCTCCTGGCGCCAGGGTGACAGAATGAGATGTATGAGGTCTGGTTTAGATGTCTTCCAAGCTGGCCTTTTGTCTGCTATCCCAGCATCAAAAAAATAACTTAGGGTGAGAAATTTACAGGCCAGCATGTAAAATCCCTCATTACTTTATTAAATAGTTTGAAATGAACATGATTAAGAAATTCAATCTAATGTTACTGTAACTGGTTTTTCATGATAAGCATTTTTCTTAATGTTAACAGAAGGCTGATCCTTTGTGTGGATTGAATTGTGCCACTTATAAGACATGTCCAATTGCTAACCCCCAGCACCAGTGAATGTGACCTTATTTGAAAATTAGGCCTTTGCAGAAATACTCAAGTTACCATGAGGTCATACTGGATTCGAATAGGTCCTAAATCCAGTGACTGGTGTCCTTATAACACAAGGAGAGGACACAGAAAGACATACACAAAAGGCATATGGAAATTGGAGTGATGCAGCTATAAGCCAAGGAAGGCCAAGGACTATGAGCAACCCCAGAAACTACACAGAGTTAGGGGGAGGATTCTTCTAGAGCTTTCAGAGGAGCATACCCCTGCCAACACCTTGATTTTGGACTTTTAGTCTCTAGAACAGTGAGAGAATAAATTTCTATTGTATTAAGCCATCCAGTTTGTGGTAATTTTTACAACAGCCCAAAGAAACTAATGCAGCCCTATATATGAAAAATATGGTAATAGCCTTACATTTTTTTTTTCCCCAGGAGAAATAGATATAGTAGCTTAGAACACAGATTCTGAAACCAAACTGGTTTTAAATCTCGTCTCTGCCAGTTACTAGCTATTTGAAATTGAGCAACTTAACCTTTCTCTTTCTCAATTCCTTCATCTTTAAGTGGGGATAATAAAAACATATAGATTACAGAGTTGTTACGAGTATTTTAAAAGTTAATATTTGTATAGAACTTAGAACAGGACCCTGCACATATTAAATGCTATATAAATTCATAGTGCTTTTTCATTTGGGAGGGTCTTTCCAATATAGTCCCTCATAGCCGCCCCTGCAAAATGTTTTTCCACCACAAAATCTTACTTTTGTTTGCTATTTAGTAATTTCTCTTAACATTCAACTATCAAACTTAGAGTTAACTAATCTTGAAACAAACTTACAACATGTTCCTGCTATTTAATTATTGCAAAAAATAAGCAGACATTTATTTGTTTGATGAGTATTTATCAAGCATCTACTGCACACCAATTTCCGTGTGCGAAAAAAATAAATTCATACTCTATAATAATAGAGTCTATAGGCTAGTGGAAATATTGAATGTTGGAGTAATTCACTATTTATATACATTCTCCTTTGATATGAATACTTACTTGAATTACTGGAAGCAGAAACATTATTAAACTTTACAGAATTCAACATTATTTGAAACTTTGATTGCATTTTGTATTTACAAACATGTTTTCCATCTTTTCACATCCTGCACCTTGCATTTTGCTGCTCCTCACATCCTGTTTCAGGAGAATATGCCACTATCTTATTTACAGAGAGGAACTGAATTCTTGGCTTAGACCAAATATAGAGGAGTGTCCCCTTATCTGTGGGTTCACTTTTCTGAGTTTTCACTTACCTGTGGTCAACACCATCCAAAACTAGGGAGAATGGTACAACAAGATATTTTGAGAGAGAGAGACCACATTTATATAACTTTAATTACAGTACATTGTTATAATTGTTCTGTTTTCTTCTTTGATATTGTTAATCTCTTACTGTGCTTAATTTATAAATTAAACCTGTATGTACATTTAGGGAAATATGTATAAATTTAGGGAATATGTATAAATTTGTATAAATATGTATAAATATATGTATAAATTTAGGGAAATATGTATAAATATGTATGTACATTTAGGGAAAACATAGTATATCTAGGGTTCAGTACTATTTGCAGTTTCAGGCATCCACTGGGGATCTTGGAAGGTATCCCGTATGGATAAGGGGGGATTACTGTACTATCATTTCTTGTCAGTTAGATATTCAATGGCTTCTCTTTGAGATGCTAAAATATTAAATGACTTTTTGCATATTAAGTCTAGCCACACAAATCAGAAGAAACTGGGACCGGGACACATGGAAATAGGTGACACCTGCCTCAGCTTTCTATCTGGTATATTCCTTATTTTTGTGTGTCAGCACCACCAATTAACAATAACACAAAATATTAGAGCTTTTAGTGATCACTGAAGTTATTTCAGTATGCTTTGACTAAGGATTTGTGTCCCTCCCCAGTGAATTTGGGGAAGGATGGTCCCTTCAGTCCGTTTGTTTAACACCCCACATTTTTCTGAGAAGTCCTATCATTTTGACCATTTCTAATTTAAATCCAAGGATGCCCTTTGTGCATTCTTTTCTCATTGCTATTTCCAAAACCAAAGGTGTAAATGTGAAGGCTCAGACTACAGATTCTACCACATCACTTGAAATGCCAACTTGGCAGTAATCATTTTATTCTTTTTAGTTCAGAACATGTATTTTAAAAATGAACAGGTATTGACTAGTTAACAACTAGAGATTTTTTTTCCAGGAAACAATTTCCTAGACTTCAAACCAAAACTTGGAGCTTAAGAAACAATAAAGAAGACAGTACTCTATTTAAAGTAGCATTAATTGAGGTTTCACTGTACGTCTATACGCAAATCTTAACTTTTAACCAAAAAATATATAACGGTATAAAGTGCAAAAAGTTTGAGCTTTACATAGAGAATGTAGATACAAAATCACTTTTAATTTAAAAAGCAGTTTATCTTTCAAAGTTTATCTGTGAAGAAAGAGAAACGCTTTGTACATAAATCTTTCCAGTTTTCGTTGTCAATAGTGGTGTTATTTAAGCATCCCTGTGGTTAAATATCACTTTAAAAATAATGGATATGTCAGGGTATCTTTTTAAATGGAAAAAAAAGTATATTTTTGTAGTACTAACAGAAGTAATACTCAATCAAGATTTCCCAAATTACAGAATAAAATTAATATCTTATTTTTTTCCTCCCCAGCAGTAATTTCTTTTCTATGATTCCTTTTCTGTGAACATTCAGGACTATCTGAATGAAATGGGACCCCCATCTCCTGCCACTTCTGGAGGACAAACAACCCACTCAAAACCATTTACCCATCGTCACTGTCCAGGTCATTGCACAGGGTGGGTTTATATGATCTGCCCACCCGGAAAACGTGGCTAAGTATTGCAATCATAGCTGTTGCTAGTGTTTCCCACCATTGCTGTATACTCCTAGTAAATTCTATTTGTTAAAAATATAAAATAGGCATGCTTCATAAGAGGAAGAAGAAAGTACTTTCTCTAGTAAAGTTCCTTTAAGTACTGGCATAGTAAGTGTTCCTTTTCTCATTGACACCATAGATTTTTACTATGTTTTGTTTTGCTTTCTTCAGATTTTAAAGGAAAAATAAGATAGTGTTGCTGATTTTCAGAAATATTTTCAGCTTCAGGTATCTGTGATAAAAATGAGAAGAAAGAAGTGGATACTCTGTCAGAAGGTATTGGTGAGACAGGAGACCCAGAATGGGAAGAAAACCTGGAGAGCAACCTAGATGAGAGAAGTGATGAACATGTGTGAGAAAAAAGTAACTCTACTCCCTTGTGATCAGCGTGAACATGACTAATTGATCTAGGAATTTGTTTCATTTGGTCATGAATGGGCTTTGCAAATCGTTCCTAATGACATGACAGTGTCATCTACTGAGAAAGCGGGACCCTATGAGGCATCTAAAGGGAGATTTGGCCAGATACGTTGTTTATCCGAAGGCAGGTACTTCCTCCACTTTTCATCCTCCTTAGTTTTCCTTTCTACAAAAATGATTTTTTTCAGGTCAATAATTTAATAAACATATCTACTTTGTGCTCAGCACTCTACTAAGAGTTTTTATATACATTATTTCATTCTACATTCACCAGAGTCCAAAGAGATAGGTGCATTTCCATTTTCTACGTGAGGCTCAGAGAGGTAAAACAACTTGAACAGACAGAAGGTTGTAGAATTAAGAATGATACATGTTAGACTCCAGAAAGCATGCTCTTTACCTCTGTAATAGATCAGTCTGTCTCTTCAGCTTAAATGCAAGGGACATTAATAACTCTGTAGAATTTTACTCAATTCTTTTGTCTTCCTCCTAATTTACTTTTTAACTACCTAATTCTTGAGAGAGATTAGAAGCAGACAGTAAAGAAGTGTCCTTATTTTCTTCTAGGTATGTCTTTGTGTTATTAAAGTGTATCTTATTCTCTAGATTGCCTAGTCTTAAAGTCCAGGTGGCTAAGTTAATTCAAGCAATTAGTTAGTCAACTGAGAGAGAAAATACTATAAAACTGATTGGCTAGCATGACAAGACTCCATATAAAAGTAGATGTATTTCTTCATCCATCTATTACCTATTTCTTAACATTTTTTAGAAAATTAAGTAGCTACAATATACAAAAATAGAAGACAGTGTAAGTGTAAATTAAAAGATGTAATAAAGAATCTATTTTTACCAGGTGTAGTCCCAGCTACTTGGAAGGCTGAGGTAAGGATCACTTGAGAAGAGAAATTCAAGGCTGGAGTGCACCATGATTGCCCCTTGTGAATAGCCATTGAACTCCAGCCTGAGCAACAGAATGAGACCTCATCTCTAAACAAACAAATAAAACTGCTTCTGAATTTCAATGTCAATTTATTGTAGAAATCTTAAAAACTTAATCACCCTAAAATAATGCTGTTTTTAGGGACAATGCATAATTGTGTACAATTTAATGTTTCTTTTGAAGGGATAAATTAAAAATAATTAAAACAGTTATTAAAAAGACATTGTGACAAAGAAATGACTGGGAACCATGTAAAGCAAGATATTGAAATAAAGCAAGATGCTTTATTTAAAGCACCTTAATACCCATTGATTACTAATTTGAACATTACAAGGGTATATTTGTATTTCTGTGTGTGTGTCATATATGATTAATCGTGTATGTTGGTGTGTGAACATATGCATATGTAAAGCATTTTCATCAGCTGTTTCTGGCTTCCTACCACAGAGAACAATCTGAACTGTCGAAGAAAATTAAACCTTGAGTAAGATTTCCTCAAACTGGTTCATATCATTTGTTGTTTTCATTTTCCTGAAATGAAAATAGTAGCATTGCTACTACCTGAATAGATTAAAAGACTAAAGAAAATTTGTTCATTAGAGATAAAAAAAATTGGCAGTGTTTGTAGAGTCAGGTATAGTACCAGCATGACATGGATCAAATTTGTCGAAATAATTTGAATTATTATTATCACATTTGGATGGTGTGTGTGTGTGTGTAGTGGGAGGGGGAGTGGTTGTTGTTTCATATTTTCCCTTAGGGAACATGAGTATTTACGGTAAACCCATAGTGAGTTCAGATGAAGGAAGAAAGATAAGTAATGTAAAAGTAGAAGTTATTAAATACATAATTAAGTATCCATAAACAAACTAAATAATTACCTTTGTTCCTTGTTTATAATATGTGTCTCATATGACATGAAGATTCTCTTAATGAGGCATGCATCCAGTTATTGGTTAGTCATTACATAAAATTACATTTTTGACACAGATAACCTACCTTCCTTCCCTCCTACCTTCTTCCTTCTTTCCTTCCTTCCTCCTTTCCTCTGTCCCTCCCTTATTCTCTCACTCCCTTCTTTCTTCTGTTTAAATAAAAAGGTCTCATGATTTTGTGTGTGTGATTTTTGTTTTGTTCTCTTTAAAATTCCCTAATTTGTAATCCCATCAAAAAGTGGGCAAAGGACTTTCTCAAAAGAAAATAGACAACCAACCAAAGAACACATGAAAAAATGTTCAACATCACTAATGATCAGGGAAATGCAAACTAAAATCACAACGAGATACCACATTACTCCTGCAAGAATGGCCATAATTAAAAAGTCAAGAGGCAGTAGATGTTGGCATCAATGTGGTGAAAGGGGAACACTTTTATACTGCTGGTGGGAATGTAAATTAATACAACCACTGTGGAAAACAGTACGGAGATTACTTGAAGAACTAAAAGTAGAACTACCATTTGATCTGGCAATCTCACCACGTGGTATCTACTTAAAGGAAAGAACGTCATTATATATATGCAAAAGACACATGTAAATGTATGTTTATAGCAGCACAATTCGCAGTTGCAAAGATATGGAACCAACTTAAGTGCCCATCTACCAACAAGTGGATAAATTAAATGGTATATACACACCATGGAATGCTACTCAGCCATAAAAACGAATGAAACAATATCTTTTGCAGCAACTTGGATGGAAATGGAGGCCATCATTCTAAGTGAAATAACTGAAGAATGGAAAACCAAATATTGTATGTTTTCAGTTACAAGTGGGAGCTAAGCCATGAGGATGCAAATGCATAAGGATGAGTTAATAGACTTTGGATATTTGGCAGGGAAGGTTCTGAGGCAGGTGAGGGATAAAAGACAACTTACTGGGCATGGCATAGATGCTCAGGTGATCGGCACACTAAAATCTCAGAAATCACTGCAAAATAATTTATTCACATTACCAAAAACCACCTGTACCCCAATGACTTTTGAGATTTTTTAAAAATTCCCTTTTTGTGGATACATTCTTGAACTTTCCAAGGAAAATACATTTGCTTCCTGTATGACAAAATGTGTCAATTTTAAATGTAATTGAATATTTGTTAAGCAAAAGTCTCTTGCAATTTTTGTCCGTGGAAAGCACTGCTTCCATATCTCAGATGAGATTGGGTGCATTCGGGGTGGTATGGCTATAGGCTGCTTCCATACTTCAAACTGGAGATTGTTAAAAGTTATAGTTTATGACATTGTTATCGCTGATACCATCTGGATAATGCCTGGCAGTATAAAAAGCCTGAGCACATATATCAGTTAAGGCTATTTTCTCATTCCAGTAGGTCTTAGTGGAACTCCATGTGGAAATGAGTCTATACAAGGAAAGAACATTGTTTAAATTTGAAGGGGGACAACAGAAGGCAAGTGAAGTATGTAGGAGTTTTATGGAATGTGAGCTGAGGAACAGCTAATAAAATTATGCCTGCATGACTCCGCATGAGAGGAGGGTCAAGGAAGGTGAATGTTAAATTGACAAAGGAAGCATTCCAAGGAAAATCACAGACTTAAATGGACTCACCCTTTCTCATAACTGAGACTCAAAGATTTCTCATAACTGAGACCTAGAAGCTTAGTGTGTTAAACTCAGCTCTGGTGACTTTATTGATGAAAGTCAGTTTTGAGACAGGATAGGATAGGTATTTGGGTCTTTGAACCTGAATTGAATGGCCTTGGAATAATAATTTTTTTAAAGGCCTGAGAATATGAGGGAATGAGATTCTAATCTGTGGTTACTTACCAGCTTCATCATCAACTAATTGCATTTTTATACCATTTCAGATGGTTCTTAGAATGAGACTGCTATCTCCATCTCCTGGTGCCGTAGGACAGCATCTCACAAGCTCTTGGGAATTGTGTGGTTAGGAGAACTAATTCCAGGGTAATTTTCAAGAATCTCTAAGATAACTTCATCACCTCTTCTCTCTGAGGTAATCCCACCCCCAACACACACACAATTTTCATTTTTTTCTGACATACATTGTCTTTACATGCAAAATAATTATCAACAGCAAAATGATAAAATAACCTATTTTAAGTAAGTGGGCATAGTCACTTTTACATTAATCATTGATTCATAACTTTTTAACCACCTAGAACCTCTTCTATTATCTGCTGTCTACTTTATGAACCTTAAGATTTCAATAAAAGAAGTCTTCACAAAAAATTACTCATAATAAGTAACAACTCATTTCCATTAGTTCCTTCCACTAAGTAAGAGCCAGTGGAAGATTCGGTAATCATAAATATAGCCAAGGGCAAAGAAACTCAAAAGGTTATAAATTGGAAAATAATCGCACCCACAGAATATCATCGTGAGGATTAAGTGTGTTCATGTGTGTAAAGTACTTAGAGTGGTTCCTTGTGCACGGGATCACTATAAAAGTGCTTACTGCTCTTGATATTTTAATTGGTCTGTGAAGACTTACAGCAGACGTATGTCTAACTCCCATAAAGTTAAATTTTATATAATCAGTAGATTTTGAAAATTAAAAAGATTTCTTGAGTGTAAGGGATCTTGCTGTTGACTATAATAGCACGTACCCGCCTGGAGGGGAGATGCTGTAATGGCATTGATTTTCATAGTCCTATTCTATGTAATACAGGTTTTTGTACATAGGCACTCAGTCTGTTGATATGTTTACACTTTCATGATGTATGAGACAGATATTATGTACATGTATCTGCTCTATAAGGTTAATGATAAAAATTGGTTATAAAGTTTTAAAATATTCACTATATTAGCCATCTAACTTTTATAATTTGAACTGGTTACATTATGGCAAGATGTATCACTTACAGTTAACACTGACTTGCCAAATTTCTTAATAGTGACAGCAGGAATAATTGCCCCAAACTAGAAATTAAGCAAAGCTTTCCCTTAATAAATGGTAGAGAAATAACTAAGTACAGAAACGGGGAAGAAATAGGAAGATAAGGGACAGTCTAAGCTAAGCTTATACTGTGAACATACTTAATTAGCCTTCCTTCCTTGATTTATGTTGCATATTTGTAAACCCCTCTGTAAATTGCAAGTGTAACAAAGGTATTTTATTTTATTGATTTTTATTATTATATTTCTGATCACTATCCCCAGCCAGGCTACATCAGTAAGAAAAAGAATCATTGTGCCAGGTCCTAGATTTTAGTTGCATTGGCCAATGTTTACTTTTCCAGGGCTGAAGATAGTAGCCCTATGATGCTGAGATCCAATAGCATTCAGTACACTGAGCCTATTCTTGCTCAAAAGCAAGTATTCAGGGTTCTGACAAAGGTTGGCAAAGAGCAGTCAGCTAGAATGAATAGTATTTTGTGCAGCTGGCTCATTGCATGGTATCTAACAACACATCAACCAGAACTGATTATGTCAAAACAGAATTCTCTAAGTTAGAGTCTTGGAGTCAGCACTTCCTAAAGGATAAACATCTCAGAATATGCCTTTGTAAGAACTCTGAGGCTACTCTTGAATGCTGAAGGGTGGTTTTGAAATGTTCAGTGACTCCATTAGACTGTGTGTTGAACATGTGGACACCTCCTCCATCTCTTTTGTCAGATTTTGACTTCTTTTTAACATTGTATTTCTTAACAATATGTTTCTTGTGAAATGCTCCGATAGTTTGTCAATAAGTCTGTAATCTGCTATTACAAAATCACTGATGAATTGCATAAGGTTAAATTTATATTAAATATAAAGGAAGCAGACAAGAAATATGAGGGTAGGATGGGGAAAGTGACTCATTAAGATGGTAGAATAATTCTTACTTAAGTGTAATGTCGTTTTTATCCTTTGTAAGAATTACACACTCTGTCGCTAGCATCTTAATCTTTAATTATGCACACACAAATCTCATGCCATGTTGTTTAGCCTCATCACTTTCTCATTACTATAAAACTTTTTCAACTTCATTCTTTTCTGGGTGGGGGCCAAGAAAACTACAGAAAAAATCTCCCATTTAAGAAAATATCTCTAATGTCTTTTACAAAATTAAAGAATCCCCAGAATTTCTTGAAATAAGGTATGCTCATCACATCCTAAAGAGCATTTTTGTTTTACCACGCTTTCTTATGTCAGTACTTATTAAAATCTGCCAAGAGTGTGGTTGATTTCCAGTGGAATTTGAGTCTTCCGGGTTAAAAGAGATAAATGAAAAATATTTAAAGAACTGTTTTATATGTGCTATATTGGTAATTACTATATCACTATATATCTTAAATTAAAAAACATTCAATTCCACTTCTGTTAATGGTGCCACCAATTTTCCTACTTTTCCAGGTTTGGAACATCAGAGTCATGTGTGTTTGGGTGTCTTCTCTGCTAGATTCTGATTATTCTTGTTTACATCACACTAATCCAAAGCATTACCATCTCACACCTGAACCACAGCCAGAGCCTCAAAATTGATCTTCCTGCAACTGGTCTTTGCTACTTAGTTCACTTACACAGTGCTTTTCACTTATCTTTTTACTTTGCTTTCTTGGATCATCTCTTCCCTCAGGCATTTTGATGGTTTTCTATTGCCTTATAGACAAGATTTAAAATCCCCATTTGTCTTTCAGAAACCTCTACAATTTGACCCTAAAATGCTTTCTCACATGTATCTTCTTCTCTTTATGTATATAAACCTCCTTTTCCAACCAAATATTTCTGCTTACATACCTTCTGTGGCAAGTGGAAAATGAATCCCAACACCTCTCAGCCCCAACTCCCAACAAAGATGCCTACATCCCAATTGCTAGAACCTGTGAATGTGTTAGGTTACATGGAAACAGAGAATTCAGATTGTGGATGAAATTAAGATTGCTAATCAGCTGACATTAAGAGGAGGACATTATGCTGCATTTTTCAAGTAAGCCCAATATAATCCCAAGTCCCTTGCAAGGGAAGGAAGGAGACAGAGGAGAGAGACAGAGTGATGGAAGTATGAGAAGAACTCAGCCTGATAGTGCTGGCTATGAAGATGGAGGAAGCAAGGACATGGACCAAGATAAGCATGTGGTCTCTAGAAACAGAAGAAGAAAAGAAAACGAATTATCCTCCAAAGCCTCCAGAAAGAAACACAACCCTATAGACATCTTGATTTTAGCACAATGAGACATATTTTGGACTTCTGACTTCCAGAACTGTAAGATAATAAATTTGTGTTGTTTTAAGCCACTGTGTAGTAATATGTTACAGTAATAATAGAAAAAATAATGCCTTTTTTACTGAATTCAACTTATTAATTACATAAAAAACATTTCACCTTAGTTGTTTGCTACTTACATGTTCTTATGTTCTATTTTTTGTTTGTTTGTTTTTGTTTTTTGTTGTTGTTTTTGAGACGGAGTCTCGCTCTGTCACTCAGGCAGTGGCACGATCTCGGCTCACTGCAAGCTCCGCCTCCCAGGTTCACGCCATTCTCCTGGCTCAGCCTCCGGAGTAGCTGTGACTACAGGCTCCCGCTACCGCTCCCGGCTAATTTTTTGTTTTTTCAGTAGAGACGGGGTTTCACCGTGGTCTCGATCTCCTGACCTTGTTATCCGCCCGCCTCGGCCTCCCAAAGAGCTGAGATTACAGGCATGAGCCACCACGTCCGGCCGTGTTCTTATCTTTTCAGTTATATTATAAATTAGTGAGAGCAGGGAGTTAGTATAGCATATTGCTTATGAGTATGGTTATATATGCTATACAGCGTTGAATATGGCAGATCCTTGGGTTTTTTAACTGATAATCTAATAATAGTTGGGCATTTTTTAATACTTTTGATAAATCTTCATCATAGAGGTCAATTCTTTGAGAGAAAAGATACAATGACAGTTCCACTACATAATATTCATTTATTAATTTGTAGTCATGAGATTCTGTCTTCTTAATTGGGTAATATGAAGAGCATCTCTGAGGGGTTGCTACATCAATTTACTAAATTAGGAGAGTAGACCTAGTGATGCAAAAGGATTTGCACCTAAGTAAGTAGTTACACAGAGGAAGAACACAAGCTTGTATTGATCACGTTTGTCTGACTCTAATTTGCTATCTTGATTTCCAAAGTGCTTGCTTACAAGATGAAATGAGCTACTCAGTACTGGGCTCAGCTGTGTAGATCTGAGTCACATATCAGTTTCAAGGATTCTTAACAGATCCTTGGAAAGCTATAATAGACGACTGATGCTACATAAAGAATATCTAAACAGTATGAGAATCACTAAATCAAAATCCCGCATGGGGGAGGTAAGAAGAGAAGAGAAAATAAACTGCTTTATTTACTATAAAAAAGCTATCTTGTTTGCAGATTACAAGGACCAATAGGCACAAATAAGTGCTAAAACTGGATTTTGTATTGAACTTGAAATTATTTTCTCCTTATTTAAAATAAAAAACCCTTTCTGTGACATAATTAATTTAGTCAAACTTATTGATAGTAGGCACATCTGTACTTTCTAAAATTCCAATATTTCAATGTTTCCATTTTATGAAGATAACTACAGATGTTGTAATGCCTACAAAGATGCAAGAGATGAGTTGGTACTCCTAAAATCACCTGGAAAACCATTACAAACACCCATGCCAGAATTCAATGTTATAGCAGAATTTCTGCAAGTGCAGCTGTGCTTGAGTGCTTCTTAATAGTTCCCAAAGGATTCTAATGTGCAAGTTAGAGAGTCACTGAGCTTTCAGATAGAAGACATACTTTTTATATAACCAATCAGCTCCCCTTCCCTCGGATGAAGTACAAAAATTTTAAAAATTTTAAAAAGAGTTCATCGGCTGCTGAAATTCAAAGATAAACATTTTATATTTTTTCTGTGAAGCTGCAAATATAGTAGGTGCTATGGTAAATATTGAACGTATCATGTATGTGTAAAGGGAATCATTTTGTGAGTCTTGGAAAAAAACGTGATATTTTGATAGGGTTCAATATAAAATATCAATCATTACAAAACAGAATGTGTTCATTATTTTAATTCTATTCAATACTAGAGAAATACTGACCTTCATTATACATCTGAAATGAATATTTTTAAAGGTTATCTAACTGTTTTCTTTCTGTATAGTCTTAGTTTGGCATTTGTGGTGAATTTTGGCATTTGTGGCAAATTCAACAATTCTCTGTACAAATATTAAGACCAGGCAAAAAAATTGTAGCCATCTACCTCATGGATCAACTACTCATTTATTTAAAATAAAATCATTGTAACATTTCTATACCAGATGTTTCATTTTCTTCTCTATTTTAAAATAAATACTTTGTTAGAAATAGGAGAATGGTAAATATAATAAGATTTTTAAATTAACAACATGTAGCGCATTAATGTGCTTTATCTTTATATAGACCCATTTTAGCATTCGAATTTACTAATCTAAGGTGATTCCAACCAAGAGAACAATAAGCATAGTCAAGATGATGGCAAATCAGTACTATAAATCTATAGCTGAAAATATATTTTGAAAAGCTTTGGAAAAGGTAATTCCAGGTTTCAACTAGTAGGAAAGCTTTGGATGCTATATAAAGAAGATACTCTTCCAAGAACTACTTAACAATGAAGGCCAAAAAGTACTAATTATAAGTCACAGAGTGAATTTTAAGCAATAGCCAGACTGACCATGTAAAGCCCATGATAATCAGAGACATGCGAAAAGATTAGAAAGCAAAAAAAAAAAAAAAAAAAAAAGTTTCCATAATCTCTGTATATAAATATCACTTGGCCATTGAGAATACTGTGTGTAGATTAAACACTGGCTTATATAAAAACAGAGTTGACCAAGTGTTTCTTAAAAGTAAATCAGCTGGGCCGGGCGTGGTAGCTTATGCCTGTAATCCCAGCACTTTGGGAGGCTGAGGTGGGCGGATCACGAGGTCAGGAGTTTGAGACCAGCCTGACCAACATGGTGAAACCCCATCTCTACTAAAAATACAAAAATTAGCCGGGCGTGGTGGTGGGCGCCTATATTCTGAACTACTCAGGAGGATCAGGCAGGAGAATCGCTTAATCGCTTTAACTCGGGAGGTGCTTTAACTCGGGAGACAGAAGTTTCAGTGAGCCGAGGTCATGTCACTGAACTCCAGCCTGGGTGACAGAGTGAGACTCTTGTCTTAAAAAAAAAAAAAAAAAAAAGTAAATAAGCTGGTTTCACCATGATGGAGTAGCCTTATTTTTCCTGGGTACTCACACCTACAATGAAAAATGCCTGGATATAACATAACAAGCATGGTAAAACACCAAAAAGCAGAGGACTTGAAGATCCCAAGATAATGAATTATCTGGGTTTCCTTTTTGCCTCTCATATACCCTGGACAAGGTGCTGAAAAAGCCTACAACTTGGATCTACCAATAGGCCCAGGCAGGAAAAGCTCTAAGAAAAGCCTGTCTTCAGTAGCCAAGGACTGGAAAAAGAATGTCCTAATGACAGAAAACCTTTTTTGTCAATACCTGCCCTATTGCAGCTAAACACAAACCTAAAAAATACATACAAACAAACACAAACTTCATGGTTTCAGTGGGGATGAGTGTGGAGTTAATCTACTTTCACTCTACCTCATGGAAGAAGGTGGTGGTCCTCTAATCCCCTAGCTAGTAGGACATGGCTGGGAACTGACCTTCTATTCTCCACTTACCAGTAACACTTACCAATTCTCCCATTTGAGTAGTTTCAGTGAGATCCAGCTGCAATCCGAGCATCCATGAAAACCCAGCAATAATGAGACTTGATGGCGGGGGTGAGACATGAGACTACTCACTATTAAAATTCATGCATCTCCCCTCCAAGGTGCAAATGGGGCTGAGTGTGGGGCTGAGCCTCCACCTTATCTAACATCACTGAGACTGAACAAGGTGGTACAAGTTGGGGTTAATAATGCTTTCCACTATTTCTCTAACTGTGGTGCCAGGGAAGCCCACTGGGGAGCTGTACTCCTGCATCACACTGGCAGTAACAAGACAGAATAAGATGGCCTGAACAAAGTTCATAGGCTGTCTTATTTTTCATCCACTCTGGTGTCAGTAGGCCCCATTGGGGATCTGAGCCTTCACCTCCAGGCGGTATCAATGAGGCAGAATGGAATAGTGTGAGGAAGGATAGTAGATACATTTTCTCCTTCTTTGTTTTAACAGGGCCTAGTGGAGAACTGAGCCTCAACCCCTACCAAATATCAAGAAGCCAAATGGGGTAACAGGCAGCAGGGCTAATGAGCACACCACTCCTTCCCCACTTTTCCCTGGTATCAGAAGGGCAAGTGAGAGCTGAGTTTCCATCATAATTCTACTAGAACAAAGTAGTATGAGTCAGGCCTCCACATCTACCAAAATACATCAAGCTATGTGGGAGGTACCTAAAGTGTACTGAGAGGGAAATTTATAGGACTATTGCTTAAACCAGAAGAAAGGAAGTAATCTAAGTTCCTATTTCAAGCAGTTAGGAAAAGAATATAAAAGTCAACTCAAGGCAAACAGAAGAAAGGAAATAAAAAAGATAAGAACAGAAAGCAATAAAATTGAAAATAGAAAAAACCAGAAATTGAAAAACAAAAGTTGGTTCTTCAAAAATATCAATGAAATTGATAAACCTTTCATAAGACTGTGAAATATAAACAGAAGACACAAATTATTAACATGAGGAATTAAACAGGGGACATTACAACAGACTCTGAAGCCATTAAAAAGTTAAGGACATACTACAAACAACTTTATGCTCATCAATTTGACAATCTAGAAGAAATGGACCAATTTCTCAAAACCTACAAATTACAAAAACTCAGTGAAGATGAAATAGACAACCTCAGTAATACCATAACCATTAAACAAAAAATTTGGTGACTAAAAGTCTCCCAAAAAAGAAGCCTCCAAGCTCAGGTTGTTTAATGGAGAATTCTACCAAACATTTCAAGAAGATTAATTCCAATTTTGCATAATCTTGTCCAGAAAACTGAAGTGAAGGGGACCCTCCACAACTTGTTTTATGAGAATACTAATACCATGATAAGAAAACTAGACAAAGATATTACAAAAAAATGAAAACTAGAGACCAATATCTGTCATAAACTTAGACGCAAAACTTATCACCAAAATATTAGCAAATTGAATCCAGTAATGCATAGATTTAGTATAGGTATATAAGGCTGTTTCAACATTAACAAATTGATCAGTATAATTGACCATATAAAAAGGTTAAGAAAAAAACTCATATGATTATACCAACTAATGCAGAAAAGTTATTTGTCAAAATTTAAAACTTACTCATAATAAAAAGTCTCTGCAAACTATGAATAGGGTGAAACTTAGTCAAACTGATAAAGAACATCTACAAAAAACCCACAACTAACATTATATTTAACAGCAAAAGACTAAAAACGCTTCACTCTGTGAGCAAAAGACAAGAATGTACACTCTCAATACTTTTATTGAACATAGTACTGGAAGTTCTGCTTCTGCTGTAAAGCAAGAAAAAAAAAATAAAAAGCATGCAGATTTAAAAGGAATAAATAAAACTATCTCTATTTGTGGATGAATAATTGTCTATGTACAAAATTCCTTGAAAACTGCAAAAACCTTCCTAGAATTGAAAAGTTCAGCAAAGTCATATGATAAAAGATCAATATAGAAGAATCAATTTCATTTCTATATACTAATAATACACATGTGGAATCCAAAATCGAAATCACAGTTATTTATAATTTATAATTGCCCCAAAGAAATGTATACTTTATATAATCCAAATATTTTAAAAGAATATAACTCAATATGCTGAAAATTACAAAATGCTGATGAAAAAATTCAAAGACCTAGCTATTAGAGAGATATTCAATATTCATGAGTTGAAAGACTAAACATAGTAAAGAAGTCAATTCTTCTGAAATTTGGATGTATAGGGGTAATGGTATTTCTATCAAAATTCAGCAAGATGATTTTGTAGACATTGACAAGTTTATCCTAAAATTTATATGGAATGATGTAGGCCCTAAGAAAGGTAAAACAATCTTGAAACAGAAAAGTTACATAGCAGGAATTACAATATCCTATATTAAGGCCTGCCGTATAGCTACAATAAACAAGACAGTGCCATATTAGTGGATAAATAGACACATAGATCAATAAAACAGAATAGAGTATCCTGAAATAGTCCCACATAAGTGTGGCAGACTGATTTTTGACAAAGGTGCAAAAACAACTCAATGAAGTAATGATAGTCTTTTCAACAACTAGTGCTTGAGCAATTGGATATTTGTAGAAAAATAAAGAAACCTTGACCTGTCTACATCTCATATAAAAATTAAATCAAAATAAAACATGGACTTAAATATGAAGCATATAACTATACAACTTTTAGGAAAAAAATGAAGAATACCACTTCCATGAGTCCACTTATAAAACATTTTTTAAATGACAAATTATAGGAACAGCAAAGAGAATAGTGGTTGCCAGTGGTCAGGCATGGCAGGGGTCATGGTGTACAGGGGAGGTGGACATGGCTATAAAAGAGGAAAATCAAGGATCCTTGTGGTGATGAAACTTTTGTATCTTGAATATGTCATTGTCAATATACCCACAGTTACATTGTACTTTAGTTTTGAAAGATGTTACTTTTGGGAGAAATGGAATAAAGAGTATGTGAGGTTTCTTTGCCTTATTTCTTAGTTTGTAAATCCACAATTCCTTCTAAATAAAAGCTTAATTTAAAAAAAGTTAATCAGCTGTCTCTCTCTCTCAGAAGGATAACATATAATGTTTACTTTTTGGCATAAACCCTTTCATCACCATGAAGAAATTTGCATTTACCTAAGGATAAATGCCAAATGTATATAGCTCATTAGTTTGCAAAGAAACTTCGCAAATGTCTGATTTAATTCTTCCAACAACCCCATGAGTTTTCATCTCTATTTAATAGATGATAAAATTGAGATTGAGAATATGTGATATGTCCATGTTATCTACCTGGGAAGTACCAGTAAGAACTCAGTCTCTATGTGTAGAAACCTTTTGCTTCCCTACGACTGCTACTCCCTTTGACTTTCTTCCTCTATTCAGATATCTGATTTCTATCAGGACATAGGCATGAGAAAAGACTTCATGACGAAAACACCAAAAGCAATGACAACAAAAGCCAAAATAGATAAATTGGATCTAATTTAACTAAAGAGCTTCTGCAGAGCAAGAGAAACTATCATCAGAGTGAACAGGCAACCTGCAGAATGGGAGAAAATTTTTGCAATCTATCCATCTGACGAAGGGCTAACATCCAGAATCTACAAAGAACTTAAACAAATTTTCAAGAAAAAAAACAAACAACCCCATCTGCGAAGGATATGAACAGACACTTCTCAAAAGAATACATTTATGCAGCCAACAAACATATGAAAAACAGTCCATCATCACTGGCCATTAGAGAAATGTAAATCAAAACCACATTGAGATACCATTTAACACCAGTTAGAATGGCGATCATTAAAAAGTCAGGAAACAACAGATGCTGAAGAGGATGTGGAGAAATAGGAACGCTTTTACACTATTGGTGGGAGTGTAAAGTAGTTCAACCATTGTAGAAGACAGTGTGGTGATTCCTCAGTGATCTAGAACTAGAAATACCATTTGACCCAGCAATCCTATTACTGGGTATATACCCAAAGGGTTATAAATCATGCTACTATAAAGACTCATGCACACGTATGTTTATTGTGGCATTGTTCACAATAGCAAAGACTTGGAACCAACCCAAATGCCCATCAATGATAGACTGGATAAAGAAAATGTGACACATATACACCATGGATTACTATGCAGCCATAAAAAAGGATGAGTTCATGTCCTTTGCAGGGACATGGATGAAGCTGGCAACCATCATTCTCAGCAAACTAACACAAGAACAGAATGCCAAACACTGCATGTTCTCACTCATAATTGGGAGCTGAATAATGAGAATACATGGACGCAGGGAGAGGGACATCACACACTGGGGCCCGTCAGGGGGTAGGGGTCTAGGGGAGGGATAGCATTAGGGCAAATACCTAATGTAGATGACGGGTTGGTGGGTGCAGCAAACCACCATGGAACATGTATACCTATGTAACAAACTCACACGTTCTGCACATGTACCCCACAACTTAAAGTATAATAACAATTAAAAAAAAGAATCGACTTCTGTGTCTATATATATAGTTCATAGATTTTTACCCTCTTTATGTGGCCTGGCCAGCTGCTGCTTCTTAGAAACATTCTTAGTGCCTGCACTTCCCATTTAGGACTTCTCAACTTCAGACCTCCAATAGCTCTTTCCTTGGCCCATGTGCCTTCCTAGTTTCCCAGTGGAACTGGGTCTCAGCCCCTAGTCCTAGCCAGTACCAATACCTTTTGTTTACAGAAGGCCTCTCCTGGGACAGCAAATCTCTTTTACTCATGCCTTGTTCTACTCTTCTTTCCCATCAGGCTGTGTGACAAAAAAGTACATATTTCTCCAAATGCTTTATTTGCTTCAGCACGTGGAATATAGAGAATAAGGAGCCTAATGTATAAAAGTGATCGTTGGCTATAACAATTCAACTTCTGCAGTCTTACCCTCACATGGAACTTGAATTTCCATTTGATGTGCCAGGTTTCTAGGAATATGGAAAGTGTTTAAACATTTGTGAATAGCAGTACTAAGAAATGTATTTGGCCCCAAAGAGACAACTCCTTTACTCGGATTTAAAAGTTGTACAGTCAGTATTACAAAGAATATGTTTAGCATTCATTAGGGGTGTCTGAACCCTAAAAAAGATGCCTTTTGGATTAGATGACATTTGAATAAAGCATTTTCTTTCATATACATATATATTATATATACACAAGATACATGTATATATGTCACTAAGTGATTATGTACACTTACATGTTATTAATTGTATATATAATTATATATAATTAATAAGTGACACAGAATGAAACAAGAAATGTTGATGTCATTTATTGACCATAAGTTATTCACAGAGAGTCATGGATGGAAGCTTTACCTAATACCTTTCTTTGTATTGATGTTAAATTCAAAACCCATATGAAGACAATCATTGCCAGGTTTCTATTTTATCAATTTATTAAACTTCCACTGCATTACTGTATAACAGCACGCATGCTAAGGGATATGGGATCTTTTTGAGTTTAAACCAACAACAAAAAGGTTTTGTTTGTTTGTTTGTTTGTTTGTTTTTGTCTTTTCTTTTCATTCAATATAAGCTACAAACTATGCAAACATCTTAATGGAGATAAAGGGTTGTGATTGGGTCCCGGAACTTGAAAAGTTGTGTCATGCCTTCATGCCTTTCCATCTTTGTTGCTAACATTACTTTATAGCATACAGTCAAATGATCATGTGTGCACCTTGTCCTTTCAACCTCCTTCCTCTCCTCCTAAGCTTTCTCTCACCCCGTTACCTTTCTCCTCTCCCTACCATATCCCATCCCCATAGTCATACCTTTGCATCTCCCCCAACCTCTCCCCTTCCCCACTTACCCTTATTTATTTCCCAGTTCCTCGCTTTCTGTTCCCTCCCCTTCTTATTTATCCCTACTCTACTCTCACCTCTCTCACTTCCAATTATATTTCTCTCACGTCAACACTTCCCATTGTATTTCTATACCTTACGTCCAAGTCCAAGTTCCTTCACACTCTCAAATACGTGGTTCACAAAGTATCTATCTGTATAAACATATTTTATTCAGTGAGTCAATATCACCAGCTTCCCTAGAGGGATCTCTAGTTCTAATCACCACTAATGCAGAACAAGACCTAACTATGTTGATCCTATCTATAAGAAATGAGCATTTCTTCATTTATGAAAACGGGCATTAAAATTAGAGCTCTCTGTGGCACCCAGGCCTTCCTTGCCATTATCAGGCCTATTTCAGGTTTTGTACTTGATTGCCAGTAATTCATCATTTTGGAATATATGTTTTTACTCTGCTTTGAGTTTTAAATCCCATGATTCTACTAGTACTAAGGTACTAGTAGCAAGACTACTACTACTAATGTATTGTAATAGTCTTGTTGTGGGTTGTATTCGTTGTCATTTTTACTGATTGAAACCTAATTAGTATGAAAAAAGAGCTTTTTCCCCATTACTAGAAAAAAAAAATATTAAACAGGGTACAGTTTTCCTGCAAGATAATGTCTTCTTTCCTTAGTTAAGAAAAACAATGTATTGTCTTTTTTCACTTCTCTTCCAAATTTTTAGCTGGAAGTTTTCAAGTGTGAGGCAAGCAGTTTTATAAAATGTGCTGGAGGTATAGCTTTGTTTTAGCGCTTTCTCACCCAGCAAGTGAGAAAATATAAGTTGAGAATAAACTCATCATATTTTAAAATGTCTCTCTTCTTTCATTCCAAAGAAATATTTTAGTACTGCACAAAAACACGAACACACATTTAGTTGGGGATGGCTGAATAAAACTTTTCTACCAAAGAGAAAGAAAAATGGAATGAAAACTGAAAAACCTTGATTATAGTGTATTTAAGAGAAAAATATAATTTTTTCTTTTAAAACATTCTCAAACAATATGGGTAAAGCTACATCATATGACTTAATAAAGTAGATTTACAGACTCGTCAAAAACCTAGGCATAAAGAATCTATTGTCTCTTAAGAAGAAAGCTTTATGAAGAAGAAACTGTACTAAATGAAGAAAAACTAATTGATATAAAGGAGATCTCTACAAACGCATAAACTAATTAACTTACTCCTTTACTGAATTTGAAAGAACCATGTGCTAGGTCAAGTCTTGACCAGTTTAAAGTAGCAGCCTAATTTACTCATATTTAATTTTATTAAATTTTGTGGGAACAACAATAGGGCAGCTTCCTGAATTTTGTTGTTATTTTTCCTGGCTATCGGGGGTGGTTTTAAAAATGCGATTTCCCAATATAATTGGGAAATGTAAATAGAATAAGAGATGCCATGTATATTAATTTTATAAAGGGAGAAAGGTTTTACAAAGAAAAATAATTTTTAATTGACCAATTTTTTAGGGTCAGAGAGTTCATAGACATTAACAACGTACAAACTGGTACAATTACCATAGCAAAATGAAATTAAAGTCAACACAAAGTTCCCTTGTGTGCATGGTTTTTTTACTGTGGTACATGGTAACCTAAGTTCCTTAGTCCATACCCCAGCCTGCTTTCCACTAAATAAGATCAGTATTTATACACCTGCTCAGTCTGCAAACTTGGAGCCACTTTTGGTCCCTTTCTCACTTGAATTCTCTACATACCAAATGGTATTTCAGGAAATACACCTCAAAAGTCATAACTTCCCTGTAATTCCACTGCCATCTGCTCTCTCTGAACCATCAGTGCCTCTCATTGAAATTGTGGTAAGATGTTCCCAACTGGGCCCTTTTTGGATCCACTGTAATCATGTCTTCTATAATTCAACAGCAAGGGTCATTCGAAAAACAAAAATTATAATATCACTCCTCTGCTTAAAACCTCTCCATTGCTTTCCACTGCACATACAAGATCCAAATGTGTCTCATGGCCTACCAAGGTCTGCATTTTGTGGCCCCTCCATATATCCATAAACTAACCTGTACTCACCACCTTTCAATAAGCTCAAGCTACCAATGGTTCTTTTAGATTTTGAATATGCCACACCCTTTCTGGCCTCAGGGTCCTCACACATACTGTTCCCTCTGCCTGCAGTAGGCTTCACATATATATCAGATCTCCTTAGAAAGGCTTTTCCTCACTTCTATCTAAATTGCTTGCCACATTTATTCTCTGTTATAATAATTAGTATTCTGCATGACATCGATTATAATTGGAAACTGCATATTTGTTTGCTTACTTGTGAATTGTCTACCTCTTCCACCAGACTGTTCTCTGAGCACAGGACTTTATGCCTATCTTGTTCCCATATCCTACAGGCTAGCATAGTGTTTGGCACAGTATGCTGTCAACACACACTTGCAGAATGAATACATGCACCTGTGTAAGGAAGAGAGAAGCAGTGCCCTTTCTCTTCCCTAGGATCAGTGAGGCTCTTTATAATGAGCCAGTCTAAAGGATGCACATATGGGATGCTTCAGGTTATGCTTAAGTTTATCATTATTCATGAGGGCATGCCTGAGTTGAGACCACTACATAATTTGTGGGGCTCTTGCAAAATAAAAATGCAGTTTCCTTGGCCAAAAAGCAAGAAAAAAGAGTGAAGTTAAAAGTAAGAAAATATGGATGAAACCTTTTTCTTTAGAAACGTCTTATGGATAAACCCCTTTGGCTATGAAAATCTCTTATTACTTATGAAATGCAATAGGGGTAATGGTAATACATGCATAACAATATAAAGTTGAAACTTACAAAAACATTTTTAGTGTCAACCTTTTGTATAATATAATAATACTTTGTTAATGATTCATCTTGACTGATCTTAAAATTATTCTGGTTTCCTTTGCTGAAAATTCATTTATCAGTCACCAAAATTTATACTTTTAATAACTTCATTTTTTATTAATATAATTGAGAGCAGCACCAGATTCTCTTGGCAAATGTAAGATCACAAGTAATTTTTATGTTTAAATATCTAGGGGAATTTCTCTGATTATGGCATTTTTACTGGAGCAGCTAGGTGTATTTTACAGACTATGTCACCTTTTAGTACATCTACAGTTGATTAGTCTCATGAGCAATTTTTCTAAAAAGATTTAACTCTTCATGCAAATTGGTTTCATGTAAGTCTGAATTTAATTTTGGATTTAAATTCATATAATAATATTTTAATGTTTCCTTTGACATCTGTAACTTATGAAAGTTGTGTAAGAAACTCAATGTGGCTTCATGGCCTGCATATAATTCAAAAGGCCTGGTTATGCATTCTATGGTTTATCTTCCAATTACATAAAGAAGTTACTTGTATAGTGAATTTTATAATTATATTTTGAAACATCATATGAATGTAGCATTTTTTTTCCCACTGAATATAACAATTTTTATATTTAATTTCTATCTCTTTAGCCTGTGATATTTGCTCCACCATGTTGAAGCAGCTTTCAAAAACAGAATGTGAACACTTTGAATAATTCTAATTCTTACATATGCTCTGTTGTAATGTCCATATCTACCCTTATATTCTGTAGTAATTTACTTACAAAATCTAGTCCCTAAGGGCCAACAGTTTTTGTCCTAGACTTCACACCAGCTAGTTCCATTTGAGCAAACACCACAGGTAAGGCTTTGAGAATGAATGGTCAAGTTCCCTCCTATGGAGCACACTGGTGCTCTCCTAGACGACGATCCTATGGTGCTCTTCTGGGTAGTGGCCCTCTTTTGATCCAGGCTGTGGCCATCTCTGGTGGCTGGTGCTGCTATTGTAGGTCCCATTGGAACAACCCCCTTCCCCAGGACTTCCCCAGGCACAGGCAGGCACACAGGCAGCTGGGGCAACTGTTCTGGGTGTCCACTGCCTACTGCCTGCTGTCCTCCATGCCTGTTGGCTTGAGCCTGTGTATGTCTATTGCCTACTGGCATCTCCCCTGCTCATGTTGCATGCTCCATTGTCCCAAAGACTTTACTTAGAAAAAACAAGATCAAAGATAAAATTATTAAGAATTTCAAGCTGGCAATAGCAGAGCATTCAACCGACAAAGGGTTAACTGCACAGGTCCCTGGCCCATAAAGCTAGCCCTGCTGGGTCTCTTTTGATATAATAGTGGATCTTGTTCTGGAAAACGTGGTGACACTGGCAACTGAGAGTGTATCTCCCCTTTGTTAACTAAAGTCCATAGTTTATATTAGGGTTTACTCTTTGTGTTATACATTCTGTGGGTTTTGACTACCGCATAATGGATCCGCCATTACAGAATAATTTCACTGCCCTAAAAGTCCCTGTTCTCCGCCTATTTATCCTTCCCTCCCTATAGCCCTTCATTGTTTTTTTCCATTCTCATTGTCATTCTCTAATACAAAGGTATTCTAATCCCAGAACAAAAGACAAGCCATTAAACCAAGTATTTTGAGTAGTGAGGTTAGCAGGGAATGGGGAGGGTGGAGAAGGGCACGTGTTTATGGAGAAATCAGTTCCTGTGTTGGTTTCCAAGTCAGAAAAATTGAGATGTTATACACACTATTTGTGTGGACACCACACATAATTGTAGAGAGCAGCAGGAACTGTGTTTGTACCAGTAATGGCGAAAAAGAATTATAATAATAAAAATAATAGTTTTTTTTAAATTTTTTATTTATTTTTATTTTTTGAGATGTAGTTTCACTCTTCTTGTCCAGGCTGGAGTGCAGTGGTGCAATCTTGGCCCACTGCAACTTCTGCCTTCTGAGTTCAAGCCATTCTTCTGCCTCAGTCTCCCGAATAGGTGGGATTACAGGCACCTGCCACCACGACCGGCTAATTTTTGTATTTCTAGTAGAGATGGTGTTTCACCATGTTGGTCAGGCTGGTCTGAAACTCCTGATCTCAGGTGATCCACCTTGGTGGGTGCATCTTGGCCTCCCAAAGTGCTGGAACCACAGGCATGAGCCATCGCACCCTGCCAAAATAAGTTTTTACATCATAAAGACCACATGCACTGTCTTTCAGATTATCTGGCTGGTACAGGTGCTTAATGAATGTTTGCTGAGTTAATAAATTTATGCATAAGATTCTAGATGATTTACCTCACTATGAAATTGTGTTTAACACATATATAGTCTAAAACAAAATTATTCAAAAAAATAGTAATTCATTAGTTTTATTTCCATGTATAAGCATACTTTAATTTCTTACAAAAAAAATCTGTCTCCATTCTTTACCTTTTGCTCACACATCTATTCACACACAGACACACACAAACACACACACCTCTGTGCAGAATAAGTAGGCTTTATTTGACTTTGTCTTTTCCTTTTTGCTTTAATGATTTTACCTAATTGTTAAAAACTCTATTTCACATTATCTCTTATAATTATTCCTTCAGTTTTATATAAAGAGGGCAAATGAGAACAAAGCCAAAATTAAATCTAGTTTTGCTTTGATTGTAGTTCTTTTTCAAGAGTTTAGTGTGCCATTGATGAGGCTTGGTAAACCCAATTCCAATTTAAGCAAACACAATTGTTGAGTGAATACTTTGGCATAAAGTTGCTCCTTTGTAGGCCAAATATCTAGCATGTAATTTTATATCACTATTGTATCACAATAGAAGTATCATAGCTCTGGAAATAAGCTTAAATCTTTGTGTCTATAAGGAGTCCTCTTCAGGGAAAAAAAAATATTTCAAAAGTTGGTACTTATTTAATCTCAAAGGGATAAGCTGTTGATCTATTTATTGAAAAATATAAAAGTAAAGTATCTGACCGTAAATTACCAAATTGTTTCCAAAAAAAATACTGTATTTTTGCATGTATTTGTATTTACAAAACAAAGAGTTAAATAACATTTATATAATCCAAAATGAGTAGGTATTCTATGTAGATCTATATAGGTTGAGGTTTTAAAATGTTTAATAGTAATGTTTATTAGAATATTTAATAATAATTGGAGGCTATTTTTATTTTTAAAGTGCTAATTACAACTTATCTTCTTTTTTTTTAACTATAGTATTTTAATTTTTAACTGGAGTTTTACTTTATGATCTCAAGGTACCCAGAGTGGGAAATCGTTCTGAAACAATGCTAACCTGTTTTATTTGTTCTTTTGTCATTAGCAAAACTGAAAGCTTATTTCTCCCAAAGTGTTTAGTAAGACAAGCTTCCCTACTTACATTTTGTTATTTCCTGTTTATTGGCCAAAAACAGATTGCTTTTACCACAGAGAGTTATCTACAATGATTCCAAAGAGAAATATTTGATTGGCAGTCTGGGGAAATGTTTGCTTTTCTGCTATTTTTTTCTTCTTACGTGTGTGTGTGTGTGTGTGTTTGCTTCACATAGCTCAGAGTATGCTATCCACGTCACAGACTTTTCATGTGTGAATTGAAACGGGATGAGCTTGAGGAAACACACTAACAAGAAAGCTCATTTTTATTTTATTATCTTAAAAATGCCTTCCAGAGAGGAGATTGGATAGTGCAGAGATTAGGTGAGTAGTCTTTTAATTCCTGAGATCTGTACCTCTGACCCAGCTCACAGAGATAATAATTTTTTTAAAACTGTTTTTGCTCCTGATACAATTACTGAATTAAGTTTGAAAATAAAGAACCCACAGAGCTTGCTTCTAGTCTAATTGACAATTGCTGTTTCCCAAACCACTGCCTTTGTGCCTATCTTACCCTACCACAGAAAGTGTACTCTTCGGCTCCCCCAATAGGCTGTACTGTGAAGTCTTTCCATTGCAGTTTGAATTCCCTCATCTTCCAAAATACATCTGATTTCTCTTATTTTCTTTTTCAACAAAAAGTATATTCAGGTCTTCAATGATCTGGCCAAGTATTGGTTTCCATTTCTACCTTCCTACTCATTTTACTCAATTTTGCTATCATCATCTGAATTAGGTATACATGTTCCATAGCTCCCGGTTTCATCAAGGATGTGGTTCAATATTTGCATTAAGCAAAATTTGGATGTTTTATACTCAGTTATGAGCTGTTTGAGAGCAATATGTATTTCAGCTATCTTTGCACTAACTTGTATTTAGGAGAATTTTAAGAACCTAGTAAATGCTGAATGAATATTTGTTGAAAAAATAAAGATGTGAATTAATGCTCCGTAAGTAATAACTTGGAGATAGTTCAGCAGGGGGAGGGTGGGAGATGTGATTATCTTTCATTAATTTGATTTAAAAGACAATTATTTGGTCCAGTAGGTAGAGTATGGAAGGTAAGTCAATACCCTAAATATCTATGTAGATTTGATTATTTATTTACTCCCAACAGTGTTAACAAAGAATTTGAGGTGTCTTAGATGACCAGATAGATGAGTTGGCTAGGAGAAACTTGCAAATAGATATAGCATTCAGGCTTACGTTCAGTAACAAAGAGATGTTTGAATAATACAATATTCCAAGTACTAAAAGGTGAATACTTGCTTGAAGAGATAATTAAAGAGACTGAAAAACATCTAATGAAGAGAGAAAACTAATATTTGAAGACAGGAAACTTAAAATATGTCAGTAACAAAATGATCAATACTGGTTGAAGGAAATAATAAATTTATATCTAGCCTTTGTGTTAAATTCTTGAGCTATCTATATCATTTTAGATGTATAAGTAAGATATACATAACTTTCAGTGCTCTTTACATAATCTCTTGCTTGCAAAAATTAACATTATCTATCTATTTATTTATTTTTTTTTAGAGACAGGGTCTTATCTGTCACCCAGGCTGAAGTACAGTGGTGTGATCGTAGCTTACTGCAGACTTGGAGTCCTGGGCTCAAGTGATCCTCTACCTCAGCCTCCTAAGTAGCTGGGACTACAGGTCCATGCCACCATGCTTGACTAATTTAATTTTTTTTTTTTTTTTTTTTAAAGAGACAGAGACTTGCTGTGGTGCCCAGACTGCTCTGGAATTCCCGGCGTCAAGCAATCCTCCTGCCTCAGCTTCCCAAAGTTTAGGGATTACAGGTGTGAGCCACTTTGCTTGGCTTGCAGATTTAACGTTTTGAGTGCCATGGATCTAGATATTCCTGTAATATATACTTGAAATAAGTTCATTGCTTTCAGATGGAATTATGACCTTTTAAAGCAACATTCTGTGTTGAGTGCAATTTACCTAGTATTATCTAATCTCAGCATAAAAGTCTTTACTGCAGTAAACTGACATGGGCCACTCGGTCCACATATCTAGCACAAGCTTAAAAGTATTCTCCCTTTTTTAAATAGAGATTTTATTAAGAAAAATAAGGAGTTAGTTTAGCATGGCACAACCTATATTGTGACGAGATCTGTCCACATTTTAATATTCAGTTGTTATGAGCAGATCTCTCAAAACAACCATGATACAGGCTGTTATGACATCAATCCTGGAGCCTTTCAGAGGAGCCCTGATGTGACCAAGATTCTTTTTCTCTATTTTTATCTGGATTCTTCCTCTCAGGTTGTCATGTGTTCTGTATATTGTTCTTTTCCTGTGCAATTTCTGGCCACTTACAATTTACTTTATTCAAAGTTCATTTTCACTATATCTGTTTTATCAATTTTATTGCTGATGAAAATTGCTTCCTCCAGTGTGTTCTGTAGGATGTCTATTGCCATTTATTTGCTATTTCTGGAATAATTTCTGTGCGTATGTGTGTGTATATCCTGAGTGCCTTATTGTACTGAATTGCTATGCTATAGTGTCAGTAGAACTATAGCATAGCAGGTAGAAAAGGGAGTTATTTTTTACTTTTTATCTTAAACAAAAGTCACAAGAAACTCCAGAATGTTTCTTTAATAAAAATACGGAATTGCTGTTAAACAGAAACGCAGTTGTCACGGCATGTTCCCTGTTAAGCCATGTTAAATACGGTTTGGCAATGGACCTTGCTATTTAATTATTTCATGTCCTTTGTTGTTTAGGATGTACTGACCCAAAAATCTTAATAGGCATCAGTGATCACCTGAATGGCAGTTACTCCAAGCTATAGGCATGGTGACTTGGAAATATTGATCCTCTCTATAATTCTAATCAACTTCGACTAAAGGAAGTGCTGTGATATAATGTAGGAATGGAGGCACAAGACATTCTGAAAAAGGCGGACTGTGTACCACATGGACTTAAAAATAGTACACAATTATAGCGGAGAACAGAGGAAAAAGAACACAAATATCAGCTTAAGTATACAGATGGCAGGGAAAGGATAGTTGTAGGAAAAAATATGCAAAAGGAAGGGAAACTAAGTATTAATTAACCCATTGGATAAAATATTATTTAACCTTGGGAGAGATAAAATGCATATGACAGGAAGCTGTCTTCGTGAATACCGAGAATATTGCTGCTTGGGAAGAAGGATATTGCTCTGTGTTCTTTGTTTTCTGAGACGAGACAACCATGAATATGTTTTAAGTGAATAGATTAAATTGTGAGGATATGCTTCTGGATTTTCAATTATCTTAGGAGACACTAGTAATCCAGGAAGAGTATTTCTTTACCACCTGTAGTTAATATAATGAGATCTCATATCTTTCCATGTTGCCTGCAAAAGGGCAGCTTCCTGTTTGACTCAACCTAACTTGGTTTTGCTGAGAGAAAATCATACAGGTATGTACGTGTGTTTATCTACCTCTGTCTCTGTATCTATCTTCTTCACAAAGAAAAGGGTTACTTAGGTAGTCCTGAGTGTTTTCATAGTTGTTTTTTGGTTTTGAACAATACAGCTATAATTATACACCTTTCAATAAAAAAGGTCATGATACCTTCACCACCCCCATTTAAAATACAATATTTTGGTTTGGATGAGAAAGTCTATAAATTATTAGCTTTAAATGTTTTAAATTGATTCTATTCAATATTTTCTGTGGTTACACCTGAATACAACCACAGGCAGTGATAACATTCTAAAAGTTACCTGAAATTTGTTGGGATAATATGAGAAACAAGGTATTTGAGCGGACTGGAGATATCTGTCTTGCTCTGTGATCTGTGCGGCTCTCTGCTTTCAGTGTGAACTGATTTGATCTGAACTCGTTCAATCGACAGCACTCTTGGACGGTTAGGCTTCACTGGCAATCATGTGACTTAGGGCTATGAAGGTCCTCAGCTGTTTTCCTAGAGTGTTATGTCCTAACTATACACTTTAGAAAATGGAGCTGCTATTGTATAAAGGACTCAGAGGGGTAACTTTTGACACTTCTAACGCAAGTCTAAACTATGATTTCTACACTTTGTGGCATTTCAATTTATCTAAACTCTAATCAAAACAGCACCCAGTGTTCCTTGCCCAAAGGCAAATCATCTTCTTGACAGTCCCATTTCCATTTACCTGTTATCATCCTTCTGTCTGCTAACCTTATAATTATGTTTGACGCTTCCTCCTCCCTCACCCTGAAAATCAATCAGTTGCCAACTTTTATAGTTTCTCTCTCTATCGTGTCTGTTCCACCCACTTTGTCTGTTTTCTGTGCTAGTACTCAAGAGGAGAACCTTATTATGTTTTGGCCTGGCCTACTCTGGCCCATTTAACTTATCCTTCTGACAATAGCCAAATAAAATTTCCTAAAATCCAGTTCATGCTTTATTACTTCCCAATTCAAAGAACTCAAAGGTTTCCCTTAAGTCTCAGCAATATAATCCCTACCTTATGTTATTGTAGTACTACTAGTTTTCTACACATTCTACCTCATATTTACTATAGTATTACTAGTTTTCTGTGCTTCAAGCCATTTACAAGTCTGATTATCAAAATATGGTCAGAATCCTATACTTCAAATCTTGTTTCCCTTCTAGATAAAATGGTATTACTCCCTCAAAGTAGCTCTCCTTCCCATCCATGATCTTAACTACAAACAAATTTCTCAACCTATTTAGTATAGCCTAAAATGCTCTATACCTATAGTGCCTTTTCAAGTGCCACCCATGGTCAAGCTTCAGCCCTGGTCTGGGGACCTTTTAATCCTCAGTTCATTTAATTGTATTTCTCTTTGACACTTTCCTCATTCTTTCCTTACTATATTATATTTTATTCTAAATTTGCTAACCCCCAGGCTCTGTCTCTTCAATGGGCAGAAAGCAAATTCCTCACAGAAATCCCTTAATATCATGCAGTCATTTGACATGTAGTAGGATTTTTCAATACATTTTTGTTCTATTCAATAACTGATGCTTCTATAAACTTATATTTTATTCTTGACAGAAACAGCCAGGGTATCTCCCATAATTTTCTTTTGCTGTAAATTATCAGTTTCTTGTCACTCTTATTCAGAGAAAAAGATAAATCACTTAAATTCAGAACCTATTATTTCCCATTGAGTTAATTTGGCTTATACAGAAATTCTATCAGTGCTACAAAATAGCAAACTCTCGTATCTGTACTTGTAAAATTGCTTTTAAATAACTTTAAATGAAAAAATCAATGAAAATAATATAGTAGTTCCACAAAAGGGAAATGGTGATAATCTCTCATTTCTAATAGGAAAACAACATTTAGGAATCTCATTTTCTCGTGGTATTTATGGTAGAAATAAGTTGAATGTAAATCATAAATTTTTGGTCAGATACTTTTTTTTTGAAATACTATAATATTACAGTTTTCTTTACATTTTAGGGGGTAAAATTCACCTGTTATTTGAGTGTATAATACTTACAACACCTTGAGGTTTAAATTTTAGAAATTAAAAAATTGGGACCCAGAAATATTAAATGAACAGTCCAAATTACAGAAATAAAAATACTAGAAGTAGGACTTAAAACCCTGATCTCTTGTTTAAACAATGTATGCTTATTCGATGTCACTCTGAGACTTTTCATGAAAACCAAATTATCGAGAAGACATAGGAATTATTAGAGCCTGTCATTTTTCTATTGGAAAGTACTTTTGTTTCAGATAAATCTAGCTGTCCAATAATTATTGTCCAATAATGTATTAGTTAGGGTTCTCTAGAGGGACAGAACTGATAGGATATATATAGAGAGAGTAAAGTTTATTACATATTAACTCACATGATCACAAAGTCCCACGATAGGCTGTCTGCAAGCTGAGGGCCAAAGAGAGCCAGTCTGAGTCCCAAAACTGAAAAACTTAGAATCGGATGTTCGAGGGCAGGAAGCATCCAGCACAGGAGAAAGATGTAGGCTGGGAGCCTAGGCCAGTCTAATTTTTTTCACATTTTTCTGCCTGCTTTATATTCTAGCTACATTAGCAGCTGCTTAGATGGTGCCTACTCAGACTAAGAGTGGGTCTGCCTTTCCCAGCCCACTGATTCAAATGTTGATCTCCTTTGGCAACACCCTCACAGACACACCCAAGATCAATACTTCTCATCCTTCAATAAAGTTGACACTCAGTATTAACCATCACAAGTCCACCCTTTCTCAACTTGAACCCATACACGTCTCCTGAGATCATACATAATCTTTAAATAAAGAAAATGATAAGGTCATAATTACGCTTAACGTAATACAAATATCCTTCATACAACCGGAAATGCACCAATTCCCAGCCCAAATACGGTTACATAAAGTTAAACACTGATGTGAAGTCAATAAATCTTAGATTACCTGAATTTATTTTAGGAAAAAGGAAATAAAATGAACTTACTTTCTCAGCACAAGGGTATACATGCACAAACATGTTTTTAACAAAAGAGGGAGGAAATACTCATGACAATTACAGTCCTTGTTTCTGCAGCTGGTCATGTGGTCATAGCTGGTATTGATGACTACCTTCTTCTACTACCCATTCTGTATTCCCTTTGCCTTTAGCAAGCACCTCAGCAGGTTGTGGTATTTTTCCTGGGGGAGAGACCCAAACCTTCATTCCTGCAGGGTGTATGCCATTTGTAGTCCTGCCTGGATCGGGCTGTTGTAGTTTCCCATTGATATTAACCACAGGGCATGGTAATACTGAGAGACACCAGATGGATCTCTGTATTCCATGTGTAATCTTCCTTACCTCCACTGTGGAGTAGTAGACTGATTTCATCTTGATAGTCCCGTTCAATCGCCCTAGCCAACACTGAATCTCCCTTCTTAGCCTGTTGACTTAAAGGTAGGAGGAGCCCAAAGTGTCCAGGTGGCAATCTTAACTTTTAGTTTAATGGAATCATTGTGTTTACTGATAGCAGCATTCCTCCCTCCGGAACTAAGACCTCTAGGCCAGCAGAACATAATTTCACGGGGACAGGAAGCAAAAAATTTGCTAGTGCACCACTAGGGGTGATGCTGAGTGGTGCCACTTCTACTTCTACCCCCTGATTCCTGGACCTGTGAATCCTGGCTCTCAGAGAAACAGTATCATATATTCCATGCTGATTGAGTGCATACATGGTCTTCTGGAGAAGTTTGCCCCAGTCCTGCAAAGTATTGTCACCTAAAACTGTGACTTCAAAAGGCCATTCCAGTGTTCTGTCATTCCAGCTGCTTCAGGATTATAGGGAACATGCTAAGGCCAGTGAATTCCAAAAGCATGAGCCCACTGCTGCACTTTTTTAGCTGTAAAGTGAGTGCCTCGGTCAGAGGCAATGCTGTGTGGAATACCATGACGGTGGATGAGGCATTCTGTGAGTCCACGAATGTTAGTCTTGGCAGAAGCATTATGTGTAGAATAGGCAAACCCATATCCAGAGTAAGTGTCTATTCCAGTGAGGAGAAACCTCTCTCCTTTCCATGATGGAAGAGGTCCAATATAATCTACCTGCCACCAGGTAGCTGGCCAATCACCCCAAGGAATGGTGCCATATCAAGGGCCCAATGTTAGTCCCTGCTGCTGGCAAATTGGGCACTCAGCAGTGGCCATAGCCAGGTCAGCCTTGTTGAGTGGAAATCCATGTTACTAAGCCCATGAGTAACCACCATCCCTGACACCATGGCCACTTTGTTCATGGGCCCATTGGGTGATGACAGGGTGACTGGGGAAAGAGATTGAGTGGTGTCCACAGAACGAGTCATCCTCTCCACTTGATTATTAAAATCCTTCTCTGCTGAGGTCACCCATTGGTGAGCACTCACATGGGATACAAATATCTCCACAGTTTTTGAACACTCAGAGAGATCCATCCACATACCACTTCCCCAAATTTCTTTGTCACCAATTTTTCCATTATGCTTCCTCCAAGTCCTTGACTTTCCAGTCAAACCATTGGCTACAGCCCACGAATCAGTATGTAATTGTACATCTGACCCATTTTTTCCTTCCATGCAACATGCACAACCAGGTGCACTGATTGAATTTCTGCCTACTGGGAAGATTTTCCTTCACAACTGTCCCTCAGGGATGTCCTAAAAAGGGGCCGTAGTGCTGCAGCTGTCCACTTTCGGGTGGTGCCTGCATATAGTGCAGAACCATCTGTGAACCAGGTCCTAGTCTTCTCTTTCTCTGTCAACTTATCATAGGGAATTTCCCATGAGGCCATCAGTGCAGGCTGGGGTAGCAGGGGTGGACTCACTTCCATTTGAGCCACTTCCTCATGTAACTTACTTGGGCATTTGAGCCACTTCCTCGTGTAACTTACTTGTGCCTTCATCACCTGCTTGAGCCCAATCACATATATACCACTTCAATTTGATCATGGAATGTTGCTGTGCACACCCCAGTTTATGGCCAGATGGATCAGAAAGCACCGGTTCATGATAAGCAGTTCAGGTCACATGGTGACTTGATGACCCATAGCAAAACATTCAGTTTCCACCAAAGCCCAGTAACAGACCAAGAGTTGTCTCTCAAAAGGAAAGTAGTTATCCATGGAAGATGGCAGGGCCTTGCTCCAAAATTCTAGAGGCCTCTGCTGTGATTCACTAATGGGGGCCTGCCAAAGGCTCCAAACAGCATCCCAATAGTCAGATAGGGATCTGTCACTGACACCTCCAGCACCATTGGATGTGTTGCGTCTTATGGCCCAAGTGGCAGAGCAGATTTCACAGCAGCCTGGACCTGTTGCAAAGCCTTCTTCTGTTTTGGACTCCATTCAAAACTACCAGCCTTGTGAGTCATTCAATAAATGAGCCAGAGTAACACACCCAAATGAGGAATGTGTTGCCACCAAAATCCAAATAGGCCCACTAGGCATTGTGCTTCTTTCTTGGTTGTGGGAGGGGTCAAATGCAGTGACTTATCCTTCACCTTAGAAGGAATGTCTTAACAAGCCCCACACCACTGGACCCCTAGAAATTTTACTGAAGTAGAATATCCCTGAATTTTAGTCAGATTTATTTCCCATCCTCTGGCACACAAATGTCTCACCAATAAGTCCAGTGTATTTGCTACTTTTTGTTCACTGAATCCAATTAGCATAATGTCATCAATGTAATGGACCAGTGTGATATCTTGCAGAAGTGAAAAGCAATCAAGTTCTCTCCGAATAAGATTATGACACAAAGCCAGAGAGTCCATATACCCTTGAGGTAGGACAGTAAAGGTAATTGCTGGCTTTGTCAGCTGAAGGCAAATTGCTTCTGGTGAGTCTTATGAACAGGAATGGAGAAAAAGACATTTGCCAAGTCAATGACTGCATACCAGGTACCAGGAGATGTGTTAATTTTCTCAAACAATGAAACCACATCTGGTACAGCAGTTGCAACTGAAGTCATCACTTGGTTAAGCTTATGATAATCTGCTGTCATTCTTCAAGGCCAAATGGAAGAGTTGAACGGGATAGGGTGGGAATCTTCACCCCTGTGTCTTTCAAGTCCTTGATGGTAGTAGTAATCCCTGCAATCCTTCCAGGGATGTGATATTGTTTTTCATTTACTATTTTTCTAGGTAGAGGCAGCTCTACTGGCTTCCATTTGACCTTTCCCATCATAATAACCCTCACCCAACCAGTCAGGGAGCCAATGTGGGAGCTCTGCCAGCTGCTAAGTATGTCTATGCCAATTACGCATTCTGGCACTGGGGAAATGACCACAGGATGAGTCTGGGGACCCACTGGACCCACTGTAAGTAAAACCTGAGCTAAAAATTCATTAATTTCTTGACCTCCAAAGTCCCTGCTTTAGCTGGAGGACCACTGTGACGTTTTGGGTCCCCTGGAATCAACGTCAGCTCAGAGCCAGTGTCCAGTAATCCCCAAAATGTCTGATCATTTCCCTTTCCCCAATGCACAGTACCTGGTAAAAGGCCAGAGGTCTCCATGGGGTAGGATGGGAAAAAGATTAACAGCATAAATTATTGGTAGCACAGTGGGGTCATTCCCAAGGGTACCTGGCCTCCGCTTCATTCAAGGGGTTCTGGGTCTGTAAACTGGCTCAAGTCTGGAAATTGATTGAAGGGCCGTGATTCTCTCCTTTTGTAATTCAAATTAGTATTTTGTCCATTCGACCTAGAAGTGTTCTGCTTACATAAATTATGTAGGAATGCTGTAGGTTTACTATCAATTTCACTTCTAGGAACACCACGATTAATTAGCCAATGCCAGAGTTCTACATAAGTGACTATTCTGATTGCTGTTTTACCTCTACTTTCCATTATAATAGCTATGCCCACCTTGCCTTTGAGTGTTGAGTGCTGCCACTTGGCCTCTGCTGCTTCAGGGTCCAATTATTCCCACTGTATTTAAATTTTGTAGTTGAGTGACTCTGGTTTCCACTGTGAGATCTGACATATGGAGAAGAGCAATTACAGGGCTATTCAAAGACGCAGGTGCTGCGCTCACAAATCTATTTTGAAAGACTTTGGTCAAAGGTATATCTTCTAGACTCTCCCAGCTGGGATATTAGGTCTAAAATGATTAATCCATGCCACCATCCCAATCTCCCTAAGCCTTTGGATCCCTGCCTCTACATTAAACTAAGGGAGATCAGGCATTTCCAGCTTGCTCACAGTGGTCCATCTTTTAATCCATATTTCAGCTAACCAAGCAAATAAACTATCAGAATTATTTTTAACTCCCTGAGCTGCAACATTAAATGTAGAGTCCCTCTCTACTTAGTGGGCCCAGGTCAATAAATTCAGCCTGATCCAATGCTATGCTCCTTCCACCATTATCCCACACACTTAATATCCATTCCTATGCCTGTTCTACAGATTTCTGTTTATGTAAATTAGAAAACTCAAGCAGTTCTTTGCAAGTGTAGCACACCTCCTCATGGGTCTCATGCTCAACCTCCCATCTAGGGGCCCACTGGGACTTTAGTCTAGTTATAGGTCTAGAAGCAAACAGGGGTGTTGGGGGTGGCTCCTGAGGAGAATCAACATTATCTTGCCTGGCAACTGCCTCAGGGGAGGCCATCACTGTTGCCTCAGGAAGTGCAGGGTTTATCTCCTCAGAGAAGGGTGGAAAGGCTGATGGCAGTATGGGGTCAGGGAGGGGATGTTGCCACTACTGGGATGGGGAGGTTGTTTCTTCTAGAAAAAAAGTTTCATCAGAGTTTATAAACTCAGTGTCCCCAGTGTTATCAGGGTCCTCCACACACACCTATTTCAAGTTGCAGGGTCCCATTCTTTTCCAATCAATGCCCTCACTTTCACAGTAGACAAATGGTGAGGCTGTGCTTGCAACTTTTGTTGCAGCTCAGCCACTCGCATGATAAGAGCTTGTGTCTATTTTTCTGCAATTTCAGCTTTTTCTCTACAGGAGATAAGACTCTCGCTCAAGGCAATGTTAGCAGATTTGAGGCTCAGTAGCTGCATCTGAAGCCAGGAGACAGAATCCCTGAGTCCATCATTTTCTTTCATAACTTTGTCCACTGAACTTAGGAGCAACCAACTAACTTCATTATGTTCCTTGGTTCTCCACATATGCTCAAAGGTATTATGTATAGAATCACAAACTTCTTGCCTCTCATAAGTGGTGAATCAGAAGTGTCAAATACATTTATTTTGCATAAGTTTCTAAACAGTTCATGCCAAAGACTATCGGTGTTCTCCATAGTATTAGAAGTAGAGTCCTTACCATTTTTGGGTCTAATCATATTGAGCAGCCAACTCCAGAAACCCCCAAACCAATAAAAGAACTCCATCCTTAATATTCTGTTCCTATAGAACCACTCCTGGTACCAAAATCTGTATTAGTCAGGGTTCTGTAGAGGGACAGAACTAATGGAATGGATATATGTATATGTATATAAATGGGAATTTATTATTAACTCACATGATCACAAGGTCCCACAATACGCCATCTGCAAGCTGAGGACCAAGGAGAGTGAGTCTGAGTCCCAAAACTGAAGAACTTGGAGTCTGATGTTCGAGAACAGGAAGCATCCAGCACAGGAGAAAGATGTAGGCTGGGAGGCTAGGCCAGTCTGGCCTTTTAACATTTTTCTGCCTGCTTTATATTCTAACCATGCTGGCAGCTGATTAGATGGTGCCCACTCAGACTAAGGGTGGGTCTGCCTTTCCCAGCCCACTGATTGAAATGTAAATCTTTGGCAACACCCTCACAGACACACCCAGGATCAATACTTTGGATCCTTCCATTCAATCAAGTTGACACTCAATAGTAGCCATCACAAATTATTTCAGATTTTATTTTTCCCATGCTACAATTACTCATCCACTGATTTAACGTTTTTCACCAAATGATTATCAATTATTTATAATATGCCAGGAACAGTGTTGTGTGCTATACAGAATAAAAACAATGCAGACATAGATTCTTTCTTGGCAGAGATTACAGTTTAGTAAGAAAGGCAAAAAATTATTAGTTCCATTAGTTCCAATTGGCCCACTGAAAACGTTAAAAATGCCAAATAATTTTTAAAAAATATTTAAAATACAATATTGAATGAAGATAACCATAAATTAAGAAATGTTCAGAAGCCCAAATCAGAGTGAGAGTGGGAAATCAAAACGGCAACTGTTCTCCTAATGGGGCTCCTATTTTGGGCTATCTTCTGGACCCTGGTGACTTTGCTGAGAAGTCAAGATAGTGAGCCTCAGAAGTGACCCAGTTTGCAGCTGTGTCCCCAGAGGCTATGTCATCAGACTAAGTGTAAGCTAGGAATGGGACAAACGCGCAGAAGGGAACTTTTAAAAAAGTGTCTATATTTGGGAAGAGAGAAAGCAAAAGTCTCTCTACCATTTAAAACCAAAAGTTAGTCCTTCCATGGGTTTGTAGCACAAAGCCTCACTACACAGAAACCAGAGAAATCCAAATGAAAAGGAGATAATATTTACCAGACATTAAATTGGCAAAACTTAAATCTGTTGGCAACAGGCACTGCCATCAACATGATGAAATAGAACTGTTATGGAATGGTGGTAATACTGAAAATTGGGACAGCCACTTCAGAGAGCATAAAGTTAGTACTCGTTAAAATTGAAGATGCCCATATTCCATGATGGAAACTCTGTATCCAGAGATGTATCCTTGAAAATAATTTCACATATGTGAATAAGGTAACTTATGTTAGGTTATTTGCTGCAGTACTGCTTATATAATAGGAGAAAAATAGAATAATTAAACTATTACCAGAAAGAAAATAAAGAGTGGCTTAAACACATAATGGAATAATATAGAATGAAACAAAGAAAAAAGTATATATATATACGTGTGTGTGTGTGTGTGTGTGTGTGTATATATATATATCTGAATAAAAACAGCATATTGAGGGAGAAAAGATAAGTCAAAACAGGGCAAAGTATATGGTTTATGTAAATGAATATATTGTGTATGGATACATATACATGAAGTGAAAGTATAAAATACACTGGTAATTGATGCATCACAAATTCAGAACTGGAGAAGGGGGGAGAGAAAAAGGATACTTAAGACATATCTATAAGACATAGTTTTTCTATAAAATGAAAAGCATAATGATGCAAAGATGGCAAAATACTGTCATCTGGTAATATTATTATTATATTATTTTGGTGTTTTCTGAATATTTTAAATATTTTATTATTAAATGTAAAATTTTGAGAAGAAAATCTGTAATTGAATCTAACCACATTCACTGATTGAGGAGAAAAAAATAATATGATTATTCCAATCAATGCAATATAAACACTTGGTAAAATGTGACTCCCATCTGTGATTTCAAACATCTTAGAAAATTAGATATAAATGAAATTTTCCTTACTGTATGAAGATAATCTACTAAAACGCTACAACAAAATTCAAATTTCACTGTAAAGTTTAGGAGCACTCTCTCAAGTGGATAATGAAGACAGGTACATGTTATCATCCTATCTATTCAAAATTATGTTGTATGTCCTTGTTAACTCAAAGGTCAAATTACAATGATAAGGAATAAAAAGGAAACAATAAATTTTTATTTTGTGCAGATAATTAATTGAACCTAGTGACAATCTTTAGAACTAAAAAGAATCTGGTCGGGGGTTGGTTATAACATTACCATACCAATACCAATAGTATTTCTACAGAGTAACTACTTACTTTAAAATGTAATAAAAAGAGATCCCATTTTCAAAAGCGACAACTCTTTACAGTACCTAACAAAATGTGTTCAAGAAATTTAATCTCATAAAATATATGTGAAAGGTGTAAAAATGACCCAAATAAATAGAAGCCTGTCCCATGATCTTGGGTATAACTATCATAAAATTGTTAATTTCTTAAAAGTCAAGTATTGAACAGGGTTTATTATGAGAAATGAATCTACAATTTACATGAAAGAATCTAAAATATCCAAACTTGCAGGACAAATTTGAAGAGATGGGTTATGCAAGACAGAAGTAAGAAGAAAACAGAGATACATCCTGCACACCACACACACACATATGTACACATATATGTGTATATATACACATATATATACATATATACATATATATTCACATATATATACACACACACACACAGACACACACACACACATACACAAGCATAGCAAGTAGCCCAATGGAATAAAATGTCAATCATGGAAAATTTACAGAGGAAACTTGGCAGAGGATTGAGATAACACTAAATATAGTGAAGGAAATAATTGATAATTTAGTAAATAGAATTGGTAAAATGAACTCTCCATAGATGTAAGAAAATATAGAAGTGATTTTTATCTCAAAAAATAAAGAAAAATATTTCCTAATGGATTCACACCAAAATGTGAAAAGTATATTTCAATACTTTTTTGAAGTATTGCAGACCAAATGTGAAAATTATGTTTCAATTCTTATTCATATGAATAAGAATATACATAAAATTACTTTTATATTATTGGAATGTAAAAATATTTTAATGAGGAACAAAAACTATAATCCACAGAGAAGGAAATTTATAAATTTGCAACATCAAAACTATAACTTCCCTGTGACAAAAACCAACAAACAAAAATATTTTTAAAGATAAGTCACATATATAAAAAATTATTTTCTATTCTTACCATCACAAGGTTTAGTTATTTAAAATATACAAAACGTGTATCAAATCAGTAAGATATAAGTAGACTAATAGAAAAAGGGGCAAACAATTTGAACAGGCAAATTACACAAAAACGGAAACTGAATGGGTATTGCATATTAAAAATGTCCTGCTTTGCAAGTAATCAGGTTACTACAAATCAATTCAACAATGAAATATACATTGAAATTCTTAAATATGAAGAAACTTTAAGTCTAATAATAGTAATATTGGCAAGAATGTGGGGAAATGCATTCATATGGTGCTTTTAATACCTACAAGCTTTTTGATGAACAATTTCTTATAATTTTTAGGAAAATTGAAGATGTAGGAATTCCTTAGAGAATTTGTGTATTTACTACAGAAAATTTACTATAGAAAATGCCTACACACAAGTACAAACATCTTCAAAGGATCTCATTGTAAAATTGCATGTACAAACAGATAATAAAGATGCCCATCAGTAAACAAATGGATAAATTATGGTACATTCCTACATTAGATTCCTATATAGCAGTTTTAATGGAACAAACCTACATGCTTTATCTAAATATAGATAAATATTATTAATATTGTATCAACTGAAATGACAAGCAAATGACACCAGCAGTAAACATTACATAAATCTAAAAATCAATACTGTATATCATTTAAGATAAACTTTAAAAATGCATGCAGATGAAGGGGAAAGATAAACTAACATCTGAACAATAGTTACCTTTGTGAAAGGATGAAGGGAAAAGAACAGGTTGAGAGAAAAATGCTTCTGCTATATTTTGTTTTAAAAGCAAAACAATTTTAGCTGCCATGAATTTTAGGGAAAAGAAAAACACAAAATAAAACAAAAGAATTGAAGGAAATATAACAAACCAAAATCTAAATATTAAATAAATTATGGATTTCTGGTGAATTATTTTATTTTTTATTCAAGTCATAATTAAAAATAAAGAATACATAGTCAAAATTAAAAAGCAATCATCACAATCAATTGTATTGACAGTTACAATACAGAAAATACAGACTAATAGGAAAACTAACAGTAGTCAAGCCTGAAATAATCTACACAATTATGTTACTGATACCAAAACAGACACCTAGACCAGTGGAACAGAATGGGGAGCCCAGAAATAATTCCACACACACACAACCATCTGATCTTTGACAAATTTGACAAAAACAATCAATGAGGAAAAGACTTCCTATTCAATAAATGATGCTAGATTACTTTCTAGCCATATGCAGAAGATTGAAGCTAGACCCCTTCCTTACACCATATACAAAAATCACCTCAAGATGGATTAAATAGTTAAATGTAAAATCTAAAACTATACAAACTCTGGAAGAAAACTTAGGAAATACCATTCTGGACATAGGAACTGGCAAAGATTTAATGATAAAGTCAACAAAAGCAACTGCAACCAAAACAAAAATTGACAAATGGAACCTAATTAAAGACCTTCTGCACAGCAAAATAAACTCTCATTGGAGTGAAAAATCTACAGAATGAGAGAAAATATTTGCAAATTATGCATTTGATGGAGGTCTACTGCCCAGAATCTATAAGAAACTTTAAAAAGTTTACAAGCAAGAAGCAACCCCACCAAAAAGTAGGCAATGGACATGAAAAGACATTTTTCAAAAGAGGACATACACATGGCCAACAAGCGTATGAAAAAAAGTTGAAAATCACAAATCATTAGAGAAATGAAAATCAAAACCACAGTGAAATGCCATCTTACACCAGTCAGAATGGCTATTAGTAAAAAGTCAAAAAATAACAGATACTGGCGAAGTTGTGGGGAAAGAAAACATTTATATGCTACTAGTGGGAATGTAAATTAGCTCAGCCATTGTGGAAAGCAGTTTGGTGATTTCTGAAAGAACTTAAAACAGAATCACGGGCTGGACACGGTGGCTCACGCCTGTAATCCCGGCACTTTGGGAGGCCAGGGCGGGTCGATCACCTGAGGTCAGGAGTTCGAGACCAGCCTGGCCAACATGGTGAAACCGTGTCTCTACTAAAAATACAAAAATTAGCCAGGCGTGGTGGCAGGAGCCTGTAATCCCAGCTACTCAGGAGACTGAGGCAGGAGAATCACTTGAACCCCGGAGGCAGAGGTTGTGATGAGCCGCATCGTGCCACTGCACTCCAGCTGGGTGATAGTGAGACTCCGTCCCCCCTACCCTACAAAAGGAAAAAAACCAGAATCGCCGTTCAACCCAGCAATCCCATTACTGGTTATATACCCAAAGGAACATAAATCATTCTACCATAAAGACAGATGCACACATATGTTCATCACAGCACTATTCACAATAGCAAAGACACGGAATCAACCTAAATGTCCATCAACAGTAGGCCAAATAAAGAAAATGTGGTACATATACACCATAGAATACCATGCAACCATCAAAAAGGAGGAGATCATGTTGTTTGCAGCAACATGGATGGAGCTATCCTATGTGAACTAACACGGGAACAGAAAACCAAATGCCACATGTACTTACTTGTAAGTGAGAGGAGGATGAGATTCAAAAAAACTACATATTGGGTACTGTGTTTATTACATTGGTGATGAAATAATCTGTACACCAAACACCAGCAACATGCAATTTACCAAAATAACAAACATATACATGTACCCCTGAAGCTAAAAGTTAAAAAAAAAAAAAAAAAAAAAAAAAAAAAGAATAGTATCCTAGTAAAATCTCCTATCTTGAGGATGGATTGAGTCAGCAACATGAAGGGGTTCTTAGGAGCCACAGGGAAAGAGGGTTCAGGCAGAAGAAATGTCAGATATGAGATACCCAATGTAAGACAAATCAAGAATTCAATTAAGTAAGAGTCAAGTATTCCTAAAGCAGCATTTCTCAAACTTGTCTGACCATTAGAATCACCTGGGGAGCTTTAAAACTTCTACCGGACTTTCTCAAACTTTAACTATAAATTACCTGAGGATTCTTTTTTTAATGCAGATTCTCATTTGACAGGTCAGAATTCAGTAGGATTCTGACCTAAACTCAGTATTTAAAATATCAATAATAGTCTTATAAAATGGCAATAATTAATTATAAAAAGCAATAAAAGAAGTTCTATTTTCAAAAATGACATATATTTCACAATATCTAGGAATAAATCTACAATATATGTTGAAGAACATAGCAATATCTAAGGATAAGTCTAACAATATTTGTTGAAGAACTGCAGTCACAAAATTATATAAGATACCAGAAATATGCAAAAGTGGCCTGAATAAACAGAGAGCTATTCTATGGATTTGAACGAAAATGTTAAATACCACAGAGGTGTCAATTTTCTGAAAGTTTTGTACCCAACAAGATTATTGGCAGTGTGCCCTAGATTCTGTTTCTCTAATAAATTTTGGATGATGCCACTACTATTGGTTCACACAGCAAGACTACAGTGTAGGGATGTATGTGTGTTTGTAGGTGGAGAGAGGAGAGGTGTAAGTTTGGCTGCAGAAAGTATCAGGAGATAGAAGATGGAAAAATGATGAAAGAAATATACACAAAAGTATGGGTAAAGAGCCATAATGTATGTAACTTACTCTTAAATTGTTCAGAAAAACAATTGTGTGTGTAGGTAACAGGAGAGAGAGAGAAGAGGGAAAGAGGGGGAAGGGAGGTGAAAACAGGAGGGAGAAAGAGAGAGCAACAAATAGGATAAAATGTTATCAATAAATCAGTTTCAATAAACAGTAAAAAAGTGAGAAAAATGAAGTATTGAGGGAATTCTTGAAGCATTTCAAACCAAGAAATGCTATGAGTAAATTTTTGAGGAACAGCACTGGGCTACCGACAGTGTGAGAGACTGGATAGGGGAGGGATGAGTGAGAAAGGTGGAAGTATTCAGGAGACATTTAGCTGAATTTAGGTGAAAGATAATGGCCAGGGTTAAAGCATGGTAGGAGAGATTTTAAGCACCATTATGACTCTGTATTCACTTTCATTGAGGTTTTCCTTGTACAAGTTCTTCAGACACAGTTAATAATTTTTGTTCAAGCTTTTATTATAAACAGAACGAGTTGAGTCGATAAGAGATAATATTTTTGAATAAAAACTAAACAGCATGACATCTTTGTTACTCTGAGATATGTTTTTGTTTTGTGTTTTTTGCTTTTCCATTTTAGAGACAGGACCTTGCTTTGTCACTCAGGCTGGAGTACAGTGATGACTTCATAGCTTACTGTAACCTTGAACACCTGGGCTCTGAGGATGCCCCAGCCTCAGCCTCCCCAGTAGATGGAATTACAGATATGAGCCACTACCCTGGCCAAAGGCATGTATTTCCTTCCCAACTTTCAACATATGTTCCCTTAGGGTGCTCTTACATCCTATTTTGCTGGGGACAATCCACATTGTGCACCTCTTGTCCCAATATAATTACTAATACTGTTTTTTTTTAATTCTTAGAAGTGACATATTTGGAGAGGTTGGCCATTCTTCCTTTAATAAAAATATCCATTATCACATGTTTTGGTGGATGAAACATTGACTTTTCTCTGGATTGGTTTATTTTAATGGCAGGCATAGTCAGCTTTACACAAAGGAAAGTGTTCCAGAGTCAGCCAAAATATGTGTGTTGTGGCAGCAGGCTGTGCTTATCCCTCCACTGCAAAAGTAATTCAGAATGCCTATCCAACTCAGCAGTAGCACCTTTACATATGACCAGCAGCAGCATTTTGTTAGTTTAAGCAATACTCCTAGGTTTTCAAATTCAGTTGATCATGTAGAAACACATTGACTTTACAGCTCTTGCTGCGTATCTCTCCCTTGTTCACTAAGCTCCAAGTGTACCTTCTTCCTGTCCCTCAAACCCATGAAGCTCATTTATGCCTCAGGAAAGTTTTTCAGGCTTTTCTTCTGCCTGAAAAACTCTTCTTACATTTTCGTCTGCTCTCGGCCTTCTCCTTATTTGTCTCAGCTCAAGCGTCCACTCCTCAATAGACTTTCCTTAATAGCCTTTTCTAACTTACACCCAGGCACTCTTATCCCATTTCCATGTTTTATTTTCTTTATAGCTTTTTACAATGGATGAAATTCATATTCATTTTTCTTACATTTAATCAAATTGCTTTTTGACATATTTATTGTCACTCTCTCCCATTACAATGTAACTGTGATGACAGTAGGAACCTTGTCATATTCTTAACCACCATGCAGCCTGTGTGTACTACATTGCCTGATTCAGAGTATGCGTTCAATGAACATTAAAACAAGTGAATGAATTTATACCAGCACTACCATTTATAAACAATGTGAATTTAGGTAAATCATTTAATATTCCTGAGGCTCAGGTTTTTTTTTAAGTTTGTAAATTGATGATAATAATAACATTTGGTTGCAAGAATTTGAAAATAATATTTCAATTAACACAATTTTCATTTAAGGTAACATAAACTATGTGTTCAGTAAATACTAGTCATTTTTTGTTAGTGCCTATAGGCAAGAGCAACATCCCACTTCCCAACCATTGTGACATCACAGTTTGAAAATGCAGGATATATAAAATAGATTTACAAAAATCCTGACTATTGATTATATACTTCATTTGGATATAATAGCTTTCGCAATTTTAGAGAATGGCCAATCTCATTTTCAGCTAACTCTGTATGATATTTTTATGACATTTTGTTATATTAAAGGTAAGAGCATTTGGATGAAAGAATAATCTTTCTGATTATCTTATTGGAATTTCTCAAATTTACTGCATGTTATTTTTATCTTCTTTTTGAAAAGAGTAAAAAAAATAATTCTTCCTACAGGTAGGTTGACAAAACTTCAATGAGATCCCTCACAAGTCAACCCCCTGTGCAGAAACAGAACCACCTGGAAAGAGAACCTCAAGTCTGGGAACCACAGCTAAGCAGGAGTAGCAAAGACCTATGAAATCCGTCCAAAATGGTTTCCTCAGAAATGATAATTTGAACTACATTCTGAAAAATCCTGCGTTTTACACTGAAGTGTTGAGGTAAAATTTGACTTTTGTGTGGACAGGGGTAAAACTGGTATCTCTGCTTTCTTTTGTGTAGGGGCCTCATATTACTGACCCATATATAACAAACTTGCCAATGAACAGTCACCAGGGAGCAGGATTTACAAGAACGTGGATAATTCATTCTTTCAAATCAATCCAAACAGCTTTTATTTTTAGGAAGAAAAATAGAAAAATTTCTACAGGGTTTATAGAATGAGAATCTAATCTAATGTTGCTTTGAAAGTAGGCCACAGTACTTTAGTTTTTGAAGACTGTTTTTATTATTTTTAAGAATATTATAAAGACTAATAATGTTCATTAAATTCAAGCATTCAGACATGTTTTAATGAGTTGTTTTATTCAAATTTATTCAGAATAGGGAACATTATTTGCTTGGCTAAGACAGGGACAGATAAAGGCAATAAATAGGAAAGCATTATGAGGTATTTCACAGAAAACACTTACGTACTATTGTAAGCTATAATACTTAAAATTTTGAATTATATAATGAAGTTTAATGAAACTGAAAGCAATCATTAATACATTATAAATATGACAAGAGTAATGATAATGAAACTCAAAACACAACCAAAATAACCTCAGGAAGTCAAGTTAATGAGAAAGAAATATACTTTTCATAGTAGTATTTAAATATGTGTAATTTAGGTAAAAAGGAGAATTTAATTGTTTCAATAAATATAATTAGATGTAGCATATATATGCAATTTATGGAAATAGAAATATAGAAATGGGTAATTAATATTCCATCTGATTAATGGAAAAGTGTTAAATCCACAAATTACATACTTCTGCTTTTAACTTAATCAAGTTTAGGTAATTAATTTTTGTGACAAGTATAATAAATTTGGGTGCATTTCATAATTACTACTAATTTCAATATCTTTTTACATACTCATCATGCTCTCTTTCTTCCTTCAAAGGTATTTCATAATAATTCCTTCTACACATATGACTTTAAAAGACTAAAATTCATTTTACCTTAAAAAGTTAAGTGTCCACAGCAAAACTTAGAGCATCATCATTTATAGCAGGCAGGACTGTGTATGGAGCACCACACTGGAAAGGAAGTCAATGTCTATATATGCCAGTCTCAGGCTTGCTGTGCCTTCAGTGTATGAAGCCAAGCATGTACGTTCTTTGATTTAAATTTCCTCACCTGAGATAAAGGAATAAATTAGGAGATCCTAAATTATCCTTTGATCCTCCCAAGGTTCTATTATAATAGCATCTTAAAATGTGAGTGTACCCTCCAGTTTTATCCATGGAGACGGATTTGCAATGATAAGCTGTAGAGGAAGTTGTGATGCTTCACTGTGTCTTTTAGAATATCAAAGGGTCATTATCGCAAACTTCAAAAAGAAAAATATGTAGAACTGAAAGCTTAGGAGCTCAGTCATTTTATTTTACTGTTGGAAGAACTGATGTGGATATAAACTTTTCCTGCCCAAAGTCACATAGTCATGGAAGATAGCATTAGAACTAGAGCCCAGTTCTCTTGACTCAACGATGTAGAAAGAATAAAATATCTTCTGTTCAATCTGTATGTGTGAATATCACCATTTTTGGTGGGATCCTTGGGGGAATTGTTTTTAAAAGCAAAACATAATGTGCATCTATGAGTGAAAGCTAAGAACAACTTTTAAGTGTGTATTTGTCACCTCTTTTCTTGGAATTACTAGATTTTACTTGAAACTATAACAATTATTTAATTATGTAAATGATCCACGTGTTTCACAAATATTTTTACCATATAATCTGTGGTTACATTAAAGCCAAAATTTTTCTTTATTTTTCTGTACTCAATGACAAATATATAACTTATTTTACAATGTTTATATGGTGATCCAAGGGATTTCCTCCCTTCTCTTCCTTCCCTGTATATATAAAGACAGTCTCCAATGTGAGAAGATTTTTGCCAGGTACTGAGGATATGGGAATTGACAAAATAGACATGGTTCCTGCCTTCGTGGATTTTACAAGATAGTGCAGAGATAGGTTGCAAAAATTAATATGTAATTATAATTATGGCATTTTATAAATATGTATATGATACTATAAAAATATTGAGGAACTAATGTAGATTGGTTTGAGCAATGAGGAGGACTAGCAATTCACATTTTGAAGAAAATGATGTTTAAGCTGGACTTGCAAAATGAATGTGTGTGAGGTAAAGCATAAACCTTATAATCAGGGTGTACAAAATCCTGTCAGTTTGAATAACTCAATGGATGGTAGGAACTGAGGAATATTGAATGTTAGAATATGGCTAAGATGAAGCTGAAAAACTGGTGCTGCACTGTTTTTACTCTGAAATGTCATGGTATCATAAAACTAATTCTCAGACTCTGCTAATTTTCCTGCACAATATTTCTTTTGTGCCTTATCAGTAGGTTTCATAACCTGTTGTTTCTATGCTCCCAAGAAGCATTTCATCAGCCATATTAGTTCAAAAATCTTCTCACTTTCATATCTGTTTTCTTGTTTAACCATCATGATGGTATATACCTTACCTAGAAGATGAACTTGATTTTCCTAGAAACTTCTGACATACAAATCTCTACCAGGCTCTTAAGATGAAAGAGTTTTGAAGAGGTTTAAAAAAAGGAAAGAAACAAAAGAATAAAGGAAGGGAGGAAAAGAGGGAGGAAAGTAGAGAGAGAATGAAGGAAGGAAAGAAAGAAGGAAATTACCCTTGAATATTAGTGGCCATTTTAAGACTTTCTGCTATGTTCATTAAACTGGAGCAAAAAAAAAAAAAGTTCATCACTTACTGTTATGAAACATTCCAACTACTGATTGATTCAAATAATTAATGTGTTCTTTTACTGAACAGATATTGAAGCTCTACTATAAATAAAGAGCTCCATTTTATGAAAGGGAAATAAGAATGTATAGAGAGTCACAAATGTAGCAACTGGATTTTCTGTTGCCATACCATAAATACACTGGCAGAAGAGCAGTTGTCCCAGAAGACAAACAATTGAGTACAAGATAAATTATCCATGTAATTATTTAACTTTGATATTTCACTGACAACCTGTCATCTCCTACCTCCCGAAGTACTCTTCCAGATGATTCAATAGCTTAATTGGATGGTATTAGTTTTAAAAAAAAAAAAAAAAACTATTTTCTTTTCCTCCTACAACATAAGGGACAGGGAAATCCACAGCGTGACACATTGCTTCTACTGATTCTTTTTACACAGGTTACTTGGCCTTTTTTATTTCGCTGTATGTCCAATAACCTGGCATACTTTGGAGGTGCTTAATTCTTAGGACACCTTAGGGATTGAGCTATTATTTTCTTGTTAAGAGTTAGGTCATTAAACCTGAGAATATGTGCATATGGACAGGTAAGATCTCACAATAAATTGACAGAAGAATAAATAGTCTCTTGACTCCTATTATAAAATCCTTTTTATTAGAGAATACAACATGCCAAATTGGAAAATTTGCAGGGAAGATAGTGATGATTAAAAAGATACTGTTTATGGCCTGACTTTCACCTTACCATCACAATCATTCATCACCTTTATATTCCAATTAGCCTGTGACTTCCATCCATTAAATCCTAACCACTAAAAAATAAAATACAGAATTATACCACACAATAATAGAAAAATAGCAATTCATAGTTAAAAATAAACAAGAAAAGTCTGCATGCCTTTGTTTTCTATTATACTTTATTCTAATTAAAATTCTTTTGCAAAAAATGTGAAAGATAGAGACAACAAATGCATCAGTCTTTAGAAAAGGTAATATGGAATAATGAAATAACTCTGCAAAAAATGAATTTGATGGCCTCAAATATAGTCTAAATTTACTGCAATTGTGGAAAGACTTGGAAGGATAAAGAAAACAGTATAGTCAGAGTGCATGGAAATTCCTAGAGGAACTTGCTGATGTATAGCTAAATGTGCATCACTTGTGTTATATGGATTTACATTATTAGTTTCTCCCATTCAACCGGGTTGTTTCTTCTTCCTTTAGTGTCATTCACTGTGCATCCAAAAAGATACAACATAAAGGACAATATGATGTAGGTTTGTTTATTGAATCTGATGCGTTTCATGTTTTATTTTAACTACCAACGCCAATTTCTTAAAAACTATGAAAGCATTCCCCTAATGTGATCATTGTATACATAATGACAATTAAAAATACATTTTTCAGACAGTTGTTCAGATTCACTGACAGCTCCACACTAATTGTTGCTAAAGTCACTGCCTGTAAAGAACAAAAGGAGCTTGCGAATTATCTCAAGCCTTTGTGTTAAACAATGGAGAATTTTTCTTTTCTATTTTGAATCTAAGAAGATCAGTACATAATCAATTTGCATGAATGATTTCATTTTTAGAATAAGAAAAATGAGTAATTTTTATTCAATTTGTAGAAAATTGGCTTCATAAGCAAATTATTAGAAAGAAATATAAAGTAATGCAAATAGTCTGAAGAAATACTTTTAAAGGTCAAAATGGGAAATATATCTCTTTAAAAAGGTTCTGGAAGAAGCTGAAAGGTAAAGAGTGCAGTATTTGAACATCACTGTTATATGTTTACTAGACAAGTATTCAGAAAACAAAAATGGTTAATTGTATATGGTAACACATTTTTAGATTTTAAAAACTATTTAAAAGTATCTTCATAATAAACATTTAGAAGGAAGATTGCTTTATATATCCCTGCCCTTAGATAATTTGGAATGTCTGGTACTGTCTCAAAGAGTGAAGCTGTAATCACATTCCTGGGCATTTGTGATATCTGTGGATGGGAAAAGTTCTTTTATGAAGTGGTAGTTTGTGAAATGTGTACCTTTACTCTAAGCAGACAATTCAAAGTGATCCTGCAGATGTGTTTATGAGGCAAACTTACAAGAGTCATTAAAGATGCATACTGTGGCCAAGGAAATTATCTGTGGCTTTCTTCTAAGAGCACACTGAAGAACAGTAAACATACTAAAAAAAGAAATTCCACCTGTATTGTTTTAGCGCTGGTATCTAACACCAGGGTATTTTGCTACATGTTTAATCTCCAAGGAGTGGTGAAATACTTCAAAAAGCCTTTCCTAATTGGTGGCTTTGGTCTCTAAATTTCTTTTAGCTCCTTTGAAATGCAATTTTAGGTGTGTTTGCATGCATTATCTACAGATATTTACTTTGGCGTATCGCAAAAAAAGTCTCCTTGGGAGGGTATCTCCTTCATCCTGCTCATGTGTGTTATAATATCGAGGCCTTTTCAAGAGGTTGACTGTCAGCCTGTCATAGAAGATCCTGTTAGATTATTTAAAGTTTTATTGGACACTCACACTATGAGGTGACATTAGCTTGTTTTTTTAAAAACTACTGGTGCTTTATAGAGTTTCAAGATCTTTTATTTTCAAAGTTAAATATAAAAATCCTACAAATATTGTTGACAGCAATGATGTTTCTTTATTAAAAACTGATTTGGTGGAGTGGTTCTTAAGTTCTTAACACAAATATTGTACATAAAATTATTTAGTAATTGTGCAATCCATAAAAGAGTTAGAGTTAATTTTATATGTATGTTTATTTCAATAGTACTAAAAATATATTTCAGGCCGGGCGCGGTGGCTCAAGCCTGTAATCCCAGCACTTTGGGAGGCCGAGACGGGTGGATCACGAGGTCAGGAGATCGAGACCATCCTGGCTAACACGGTGAAACCCCGTCTCTACTAAAAAATACAGAAAAAACTAGCCGGGCGAGGTGGCGGGCGCCTGTAGTCCCAGCTACTCGGGAGGCTGAGGCAGGAGAATGGCGTGAACCCGGGAGGCGGAGCTTGCAGTGAGCTGAGATCCGGCCACTGCACTCCAGCCTGGGCAGCAGAGCGAGACTCCGTCTCAAAAAAAAAAAAAAAAAAAAAAAAATATATATATATATATATATATTTCATAGAAAATATATGTCTAGTATGAATTTATAACTAAATAGAATAAGCTAAGGCTTTCAAAAACTGTTATTTTATGTGTCCTTTCATCACTTTGCTTTGTTAGTAAGTATCATTACAGTGTCACCCAATGGGGGTGAAGCAAGATGGCTGAATAGAACCCTCCAGTGATGGTCCCCACTACAGGGACCCCAAATTGAAGAACTATCCACACAGAAAAGCACCTACAGAAGAATCAAAACTCAGTTGTGCAATCACAATACCTGGTTTTAACATCCTATCAAGGAAAGAGGCACTGAAGAGGATAGGAAAGACAGTCTTGAATTGCTGACAACGCCCCTCCCCCAGCCCCCTAGCAGTGACCATGTGGTACAGAGGGAACCTGTGCCTTTAGCAGAGAACAAGTGCTGTGATTGTGGGCCTTTGCATTGGAACTCAGTGCTGCCCTGTCACAGCAGACAGCAACATGGGGGAGAATTCAGATGGCACCCACAGAGGAAGCATTTAGATCAGTCCTAACCACAGGGGAACCTTCCATCACAGATGTCAGAACCTGAGTTACAACTAGCTCCGTCATGATGGGCTAAATCACTCTATGGTCCTAAATAAACTTGAAAGATGGTCCAGGCCACAAGGAATGCAATTCCTGGGCAAAGCCCTGGTGCTGTGATGAACTTAGAATGAGTGAACTTGGGGTGCCTGTGACCTAGGGAGAAACCAGCTGCGTCAGCCAAGAGAGTGCGTGTATCACCCCTACTGCAACTCCAGGTAGTGCAGCTCACCATTCCAGGGGAGAGACTCCTTCTTTCTGCCCTGGGAGGAAAAAAGGAGAGTAAAGAGGACTCTGTCTTGCAAATCAGATACTCACTCAGCCACAGTAGGATAGGGCACTAAGCAGAGTCCTGAGGTCCCTGCATTCCAGACCCTAGCTCCTTGATGACATTTCGAGATACACTTTAGTCCAGAAGGGAACCCACTGCCTTGAAGGGAAGGACCTAGTCCCAGCAAGATTCACCACCTGCTGATTAAAGAGCGCTTGAATAAACATCAGCGGTACCCAGGCAGTACTTGCTGTGGGCCTGTGTGAGACCCATGGCTGTGCTGGCTTCAGGTAGGACCCAGTTTATTCCCAGCTATGGTGGCCATAGGGAGAGACTACTTCTGCATGAGGAAAGGATAGAAAAGGGTGGGAAGAACTTTGTCTTGAGGCTTGGGTGCCAGCTCAGTGACAGTAGAGTAGAGCAACAGTCAGACTCTTAAGTTTCCCAACTTTAGGCTTCTAGATGGCATTTCTGATCCCATCCTTGGCCAGGAGGGGAATCTCAACACCCGGAAGGGAAAGACACATGCCTGGCTGGATTTGCCACCTGCTGACTGAAGAGACCTTGGGCCATGAGTGAATGTCAGCAGTAGCCAGTTAAAATCACAGGTCTTGGGCAAGACTCAGTGCTGTGTTGATTTTGGGTGTGACGCACCACAGTCCCAGTTGTGGCAGCCATAGGGGTTTTTTTTGTCACTTCTCTCACAGCTCAGCATGGAAAAACAGACTCCGTTTTTTGGGGTGAAAGTAAAGAAAGAGAACTATAGTCTCTGGCTAGTAATCTAAGGAATTCTTCCAGATCTTACTCGAGAACACCACGGTGATACGTCTACAAGTCTGCAAGAGTCACAGTGTTACTGGGTTTGGGGTGCTGCCTAATGGCAGATGTTGCTGCAGTGTCCAAAGATTTAGATTACATCTCTAAATTTCCTTTGAACACTTAGAAAGCCTTCCCAAGAAGGATGGCTACAAATAAGTCCAGACTCTGAAGCCTACAGTGAATACTTAACTCTTCAACGTGCAGGCATTGATAAACATCCACAAACATCAAGACCATCCAGGAAAACATGACTTCACCAAACAAACTAAATAAGGGACCAACCCAGTGATCAATCCTAGATTGACAGAGATATGTGACCTTTTGACACAGAGTTCGAAATATCTTCCTTGAAGAAGCTCAACAAAATTCAAGATAACACAGAGAAGGAATTCAAAATCCCATTAGATAAATTTAACCAAGAAATAATTTTTAAAAATCGAGCAGAAATTCTGGAGCTGAAAAATTCAGTCAACACACTGAAGAATTCATTAGTTTCTCAACAGCAGAACTGATTTAGTAGAAGAAAGAATTAGTAAGCTTGTAGACAAGCTATTTGAAACTACACAGTTAGAGGAGACAGAAATAAAGAATAAAAAAGAATACATTTTCCTACAGGATCTAGAAAACAGCCTCAAAAGAGAAAATCTAAGTTATTGACCTTAAAGAGGAGGTAGAGAGAAAGATCAGAAGAGAACATTTATTCAAACATATAATAATAGAGAATTTTCCAAACACGGAGAAAAATAACAATATTCAAGTAGAGAGGATTATAGAATACCAAGCACATTCAACCTAAATAAGACTACATTGAGACGCTGAGGCTGAATGAAATAAATAAAATTGAAACTAAAAACAATACAAAAAAAAATCAATGAAATGAAAAGTTGATTTTTTGAAAAAAATAAACAAAATCAACAAATGTGTAGCCAGACTATGAAAAGAGAGAAGACACAAATAAGTAAAAATCAGATATGAAAAAGGAGATATTATAATGGAAAATTCAGAAATTCAAAGGATCATTAAAGACTACTATGAACAACTGTATTCACATAAATTGGAAAACCTAATAGAAATGGACAAAGTCCTAGATACACACAAACTACCAAGATTGAGCCATGATAAAAAATAGAAAACCCGAATAGACCAACATCAAGTAATGGGATCAAAACTATACTTAAAAGTCTCTCAGCTAAGAAAAGCCCAGGACTGAATAGCTTCACCAATGAGTTCTACCAAACATTTTAAAAAATGAGCTAATACCAGTCCTACTCAAACCCTTCCAAAAAATAACCGAGTAGGGAATACTCCCAAACTTATTCTATGATGTCAGTATTACTCTGATACCAAAATCAGACAAAGACACACAAAAAAAGAAAACTGCAGACCAGTATAACTGGTGAACGCTGATGCAAAAAATTTTCAACAAAATACTAGCAAACAAAATTCAATAACCATTAAAAAGATCATTCATCATAACCAAGTGGGATTATTCCAGGGATGCAAGGATGGTCCAATATACTCAAATCAGTCAATTTGATATATTATCTCAACAGAATAAAGGACAGGAACCATATGGTCATTTCAATTAATGCTGAATAAGCATTTGATAAAATTCAACATCTCTTCATGAAGAAAAGCACTCTAAAAACTGGGTACAGAAGGAATATATTATCAAACTGAATGGAGAAAAACTTAAAAACTTTCCTCTAACACCTGGAAAAAAGACAAGGTTTCCCATTTTCTCCACTAGTATTCAACATGGTACTGAATGTCCTAGCTAGAACAATCAGATGAGAGAAAGAAATAAACGACATCTAATTTAGAAAGGAAGAAGCCAAATTATTCTTGATTGCAGTCAATATGATCTCATATTTAGAAAAACCTCCTCCAGAAAACTATTGGAACTGATAAACAATTTCAGTAAAGTTGCAGGATACAAAATCAACAGACAAAAATCAGTAGCATTTCTATATGACAACAGTGAATGATGCTAGAAAGAAATCAACAAAGTTATACAGTTTGCAATAGCTACAAATAAACATAAATACCCAATAATTAACCAAAGAAGTGAGTCTTGACAATAAAAATTAAAACATTGATGCAGGAAATTGAAGAGGACACAAAATATGAAAATGTATTCCATGTTTAGGATTGGAATTATCAATATTATTAAAAATGTTCATACTATCCAAAGCAATCTACAGATTCAATGCAATCCCTATGAAAGTACCAACGACATTCATCACAGAAATAGAAAAAGTAATCCTAAAATGTATATGGACCACAAAAGACCAAGAATAGTTAAAGCCATCTTAAGCAAAAAGAACAGAACTAGAGAAATCACATTACCTGACTTCAAAGTATACTATAGAGCTATAGTAGCCAAAATGTGATGGATACTGGCATAAAAACAAACACATAGACCAATGGAACAAAATAAAGAAACCAGAAATAAATTCACACACCTAAGTAAACTCATTTTTGACAACGGTGCCAAGAACATATATTGGAGAATGGACAGTCTTTTCATATCAAGTTAAAAAGCTTCTACACAGCAAAAGAAACAATCAAGTAAGTGAACAGACAATACACAGAACAGAAAAAAGTATTTGCAAATTATCCATCTGACAACGGGTTAATATCCAGAATATACAACTCTATAGGAAAAAATCTAATATTCCCTCTAAAAGTGGGCAAAAGATCTGAGTAGATTCAGAAGAAGACATACAAATGGCAAACAGAAATATGAAAAAGTGCTGAACATCATTGACCACCAGAAAAATGCAAATCAAAACTCCAAGGAGATATTATCTCACCTCAGTTAAAATGGCTTTTATTCAAAAGACAAACAACAACAAATGCTGGCAAGCATGTGGAGAAAAGAAAACCCTTACACATTATTGGTGAGAATGTAAATAAATACGGCCACCATGAAGAAGAGTATGGAGGTTCCTCAAAAAACTATAAATTTAGCTACCACGTGATCCAGCAATCCCACTGCTAGGTATATATTCACAAGAAAGGAAATCAATATACCAAAGAGATATATGCACTCCCATGTTTATTGCAGCACTGTTCACAATATCCAAGATTTGGAAGCAAGCTAAGTGTCCATCCACAGATGAATGGATAATGAAAATGTGGTACATTTACACAGTGGAGTACTATTCACCCATAAAAAAGAATAAGATTCTGTCCATTGCAACAATATGGATGGAACTGGAGGACATAATGTTAAGTGAAATGAGCCAGGCATAGTCAGACACATTTTGCATGTTCTCATTTATTTGTAGGAGCTAAAAATTAAAAGAATAAAACTCATGAAGATAGAGAGTAGAATAATGGTTACCAGAGGCTGAGAAAGGTAGCTGAGGATGGGAAGAGTTGTGTTGATTAACATTTATAAATAGATAGAATGAGTAAGATCTAGTATTTAATAGCAAAACAAAGTGACTACAACCAACCATAATTTATTGTACATTTTTAAATAACAGAAAGAGTATAATTGAAATTTTTAACATAAAGAAATAAATGCTTGAAGTGGTGGATACTCCATTCACTTTGATGTGATTGTTATGCACTGTATAACTGTATCAAAATATCTCATGTACTCATAAATATATATACTTACTACATATCCATAAATTTTTTAAAGTTGCAAAAAATAAAATGCAATTAAAATTAACATAGTAAAAAGTAATAAAATAAATTATAAGTCCCCAAGACATTGAGTAAAGAAAAAGAAATTTTTATCCAAATTACATACCTATGAAGAGGGGTTGCCAGAATTAAAAACAAATGCATGAACCCATTTTAAAATAGGAGAGGATTGGCCTCTGTGAGCCTCTGGAATCAGTTGTGTTGGGAACTGGTCCAAATTCTGTCTTCGTGCATGAACAGTTCATATTCAGATGGATGGGGCTGCCCTTTAGAATTCTAGGCCATAATTTATCCCACTACCTACAGGCAATACTGTTTATAAAAGCAGTCCTGTAGAAGGGCTGTTCCTTATATTTCAGAGAAATAAACATTGGTGTAATTTTAAAATCACAGCCGCAGAGGTTCACAGACTGAAATTGTAAACACAAGCTTGCAGCACTGACATTGATTATTAAAGGTTCAAAATCTTCCAAGCTTCCATATATGGTAAAAAATATTGTGTTGGAATGTGGAGAAAAATAACTGTTAAAAGATTTTTTAAATAAATTGCTCTTTTTTTTCAAATGAGCGATTACTTTTCTCACGTGACTGTTCATTCAACTTGTATTTTGAAATATTGCATTGTCATAATTGAAATTCTTAAAAGTTACATAAACTACCCTACTATTAATAAAATAATAATATTAGCCATTATTTATATAGTGCTTATGTTCTAGACAAGTCTAAGAGATTTTACTTATATTAGTTTGTTAAATAATGGCCAATTGTTCACTAAAAAAGCTATGGGACACAGATACAAAATATAAAGCATCTACATGAATCAATGGGCTGTGGACCCAAATTTCAGAATGGTTCTAGTTGTTTCCTTGGGCTGTTAAAAAGTGTATAAATAAGTGGTGACAAGATAGCCTACATTGTCTAGTATAGCACTAAATTAATATGTTCTTTCTCCCATGTTTAAGACTGTGGGATATTCCAGGCTTATAACACATGTTCAGCTATCTGCATTTTAAAGAAGATAACAAGAACTGAGGACAGAAAAGTAGAGGTGACTATTTTGGTATAAAAATGAAATCTAACTTCTTATTGGATAACTCCAAGTTAACTTAAAATGTCTCAGGATCCAGTGGATCAAGAGTTAGAAAAAAAAAATTCATGGAGGATTCCTCTAAAATTTCAAAAGCCACTAAAAATGTAAGAACAGCTGGAGACTCTCCTATAAAATGTGGAGGTATCTTCGGTAGATGCTATTTACTGAGACTATTATCACTGTGAACTTACTTTAAATACAATGTATAAAAATCAACTATTTTTATGACAGAAAAAAATGAGTATAGTAAAAATAAAATTGAAACATTACAAAAAGGTGTGAATTGATTTCTCACTTTCAACTGTGATTACCTCTCTCTCAGGGACAAACATTATTTTATTTGTTTTTGTAACAGCCTAGGTATTCTGTGCATATAGAAATTATGACCATTCATTTTACAAAAATGAAAAATGGGGAACATAAATGGTTTAAAATAGTAGAATACTATATATACTATATTTGGAAGATTATTCCAACTAGTATGTATTCATTTTAATGGTTGCATAATATTCCATTGTATGAATGTAACATAATTTATCCAACCAATGTCTTCATCAGACTTATGATTGGTTCCAGTCTTCTGATATAAACTATACTGCCATGGGTCACCATGTAAACATTTGTTCAAATATCTTAGAAGAATAAATGCAAAGTTAAGTGTCAATATAATCTTATTACTAATATGCATTACCCAATTTCCCTTTGGATAATTTGTAGCAGTTTGAATGCTTATAAGAAATGTATGAGTGTTTTGTTATTCAGTCAGAGACCAACACAAAGTGTGACCAAACTGATCTTTGCAAAACTAGCAGATGAAAAATGAGCTCTAGTATTTTCAATTTGTATTTATTTCATCTTGAATGCCATTGAGTATTTTGTCTTAAATTTAAAGGATATTATTTTTTGAAAAAAGTTTGACTTCTCTAATCATATCCTTTGCAAATATTGTTTTCTCTACCATAGTTTGTCTTTTGGTAATTAATTTTTTGACAGGCAGAAAATTGTACACTTTGTATAGTTAAAGTCATTAATCTCCTATTTTGGGCAAAATTTGGGTATGATAATAGAGATGCACTAACTCATTCCAATGAGTTTTTGATTAATTGACAAACTTACAATGGATTTTATTTTTTCTTGAGAAAAAGTTGTTCTTAAAATTTTGGCTCAAGATCAGTTTGTCATTGAAAATGAACTAACGAAATTCTTTTCTCCTTTTTACCATATTGAACAAGCATTCCTATCCTTATTTTGTTACAGGAGACAAATATTTGGAAACATTAATTATTTTGCAAAATAACATATGTAATAGGTCAATACAAATATTCTGATTTTAAATGTACTATGCTTCCTACTATATTGTTCTCCTCTCTACCCTAATCAATTTTTAAAAATAGTTTTTATCTAAAATTAATGAATGTCATATTAATGGTTCAGGATGTCCTTTTAATACCAAGTATCTGAGAATGATTCTAGGATGTATTTATCAAGATTCAGTATATGAATAGGACTAAAAGAACTGCAACAAAGCTAACCTTGGGAAAGTCAGAAACCAACCTATAAATATGGATGATTAATTAAAATATATTATTCAGGATTTGAGGTAGAGATATATGCAATCAAAGTCTAGTTACAGTTGCCAAATAAAATAGATGAATGATAATATAGTTTGACACTCTTGGAATAAGTTCCCAAAAATATAAGGTGCTATTTATTACCATTTAAATTGATTTATATTCACATTTAATACCCCATTAAGGCTGATATCCTCTTTATTGTAGATTTTAATTATTGAAGTCCTATAAGGCAGTTAAGTATATCAATTCCTCCCAAAGCAATTATTACTGTTTTTAAGCAAGAGCTCTTCTACACTTTTCCTGTTAAGATGTTTCTTCTCCTTTTTGATATCTATGGTAAATGTGATTTCAGCTGAAGCACTGAAACATTGATACTTTGGAAATTACAAATGCACCTTTCACTTCTCAGTATCATGTTTCTGTTAGTGACAAGCCTATGCAAGAGGATTGTCCCCCTTTTAGGATCATGCCAAGTTCATACTCAGTTTTAGAACTTGATTTCAGGTGTGTTTGTTTTGGGTTCTTACAAAAATAAGAAACCTAATAAAATGATGTCTAAGCCACTTCCAGGTTGAAGTTCTATAATCCTGTGATGCATCCATAAAAAATCTAGAACCTAGGTATGTTTGAGAAAGTAATTGCACTTCAACACAAAAATCATCTTAGATTTTTATCAAGAAACATGCATGTTTTTGAAGTTTTCTCTATTAGATTTATTTTACTATTAGTATGAATATTTTATAGCTTTGAAAATTTCTCATCCCTTAGGAAATCATGCCACTTAACTATAACCCATATATAACACTTGGAAATGCAGTTTCTTGAAGGATGATCAGGTCGTTTCCCACCATCTCCAACTGCATCTGCCCCATCATCAGTTCACATTTTCACACTTACCCGGTTTCTCATTTATAACCATTTCTTTTTCCCCAACTTGCTAAATGTAATATAAAATTTATCACCAGAATTCAATCTTCTAAAAGAAAGTAAATACTTCCCCTTGAAAGATAAATAAAATTGTTCTGCAAACATAATGAAAATCATTAAAAACATTACTTCAAACTATACTACAAGGCTACAGTAACCAAAAAAGCATGATACTGGTACCAAAACAGAGATATAGACCAATGGAACAGAACAGAGCCCTCAGAAATAATACCACACATCTACAACCATCTGATCTTTGACAAACCTGACAAAAATAAGAAATGGGGAAAGGATTCCCTATTTAATAAATGGTGCTGGGAAAATTGGCTAGCCATAAGTAGAAAGCTGAAACTGGATCCCTTCCTTACTCCTTATGCAAAAATTAATTCAAGATGGATTAGAGACTTAAATGTTAGACCTAAAACCATAAAAACCCTAGAAGAAAACCTAGGCAATACCATTCAGGACATAGGCATGGGCAAGGACTTCATGTCTAAAACACCAAAAGCAATGGCAACAAAAGCCAAAATTGACAAATGGGATCTAATTAAACTACAGAGCTTCTGCACAGCAAAAGAAACTACCATGAGAGTGAATAGGCAACCTACAGAATGGGAGAAAAATTTTGCAATCTACTCAGCTGACAAAGAGCTAATATCCAGAACCTACAAAAAACTCAAACAAATTTACAAGAAAAAAACAAACAACCCCATCAAAAAGTGGGCAAAGGATATGAACACACACTTCTCAAAAGAAGACATTTATGCAGCCAACAGACACATGAGAAAATGCTCATCATCACTAGCCATCAGGGAAATGCAAATCAAAACCACAATGAGATACCATCTCACACCAGTTAGAATGGCGATCATTAAAAAGTCAGGAAAAAACAGGTGCTGGAGAGGATGTGGAGAAATAGGAACACTTTTTTACTGTTGGTGGGACTGTAAACTAGTTCAACCATTGTGGAAGACACTGTGGCGATCCCTCAAGGATCTAGAACTAGAAATACCATTTGACCCAGCCATCCCATTACTGGATATTTACCCAAAGGATTGTAAATCATGCTGCTCTAAAGACACATGCACATATATGTTTATTGCAGCACTATTCACAATAGCAAAGACTTGGAACCAACCCAAATGTCCATCAATGACAGACTGGATTAAGAAAATGTGGCACATATACACCATGGAATACTATGCAGTCATAAAAAAGGATGAGTTTATGTCCTTTGTAGGAACATGGATGAAGCTGGAAACCATCGTTCTCAGCAAACTATGGCAACACCAGAAAACCAAACACCACATGTTCTCACTCATAGGTGGGAACTGAACAATGAGAACACTTGGACACAGGAAGGAGAACATCACACACCGGGGCCTGTCATGGGGTTGGAGGAGGGGTGAGGGATAGCATTAGGAGATATACCTAATGTAAATGATGAGGTAATGGGTACAGCACACCAACATGGCACATGTATGCATATGTAACAAACGTGCACGCTGTGCACATGCACCCTAGAACTTAAAATATTATATATATATATTTTTATATATATATATGATTTATATTTATTTAATAGAGCCAGTGGAGAGTAAAGCGTGTACATAATGTGTTTGGGCATCAGTGGTATGTTTTTTATATATATACACACACACACACACACACACAGCTCTATTAAATAAATGCATATGATCTCACAACATTTTTGCTTAATCTAATATCCTTTACAAATAACTAGCATTTAGTGTTATACATGTAAAAATCAAGGACTAAATTGTGCTGGATTCTATAAATTCTTAAGAGTACTGAATGTCTTGTGTATATAATAATATACATCAAAATTGCTCTGATTTAAGAAGTAATGTGACTCAATTGTGCATGATAAAAATTGTGAGCAAAAACTAAACAAATTATTGTTTGTACTTTAGTTACTCCATATGAATATAGGAATTCACCTCATAGTGAGCAATATTAAGTTCTTCAATTACAAAACACATAAAACCACAAAGAACTTTCTTATTTTGACCATAATAAAACCAGGGTTATAATTAAACATTATTACATATATACAAAATATAGAGAAGGGTATCCAAAATATAGTATCATTAGTCTATTTTTTAAGGCTGTCATAAAATTTACATATCTATTTTTATTTTGTCCCCTCACTACCACCCTGATTACAGGCAAAAGGCGAGTGATGAATTAATCTAGTTGACTTTTCTGTTTTTGGCTCACTGTCGTTATTGGTCTAAGCAAAGGTCCTCTCTTCATCAAACTATCTATTTTCTAGTCCCATTATTTTCTCTCTTATTCTACAGGATACTATTCTAATATATTTATGCATATGCATTCTTTTGTGCCTCTGTGAAATATTTAGTGTTGATGTGCATAGAATTATCTTAAATTAGCATAAATAATATTGTGTTAAGCTGCTGATTCTGTTTCTTACTTTCTCCACTTACCAATGCTTGTAAGATCTCTCTATTTTGCTACATGTGCATCCTATCAGCTGCTTTTCATCCTCTCAGAAACAGACACCTGCACTATGCTTAACTGTACAACATCACACACAGACACACAAAGCTGTAATGGGCATTCCCATTCTTGATTTCCTATTTACCTATCTTAAAATCCTCAGCGACACATAAAACATTAAAAAATTATTTATAAATAATGAGAAAAATACTTTAAAAATATATGTCAGTAAAGGACAAACTAACATTGCAGAATATATGCTCAAACCAATGTAAAAGATTAGTAGTCTGTTAATTCCATCTGCTTGCTATGTAAAGGGGAAAATGTAAGATGGTGTCTGTTGGTGTCAGAGCCCATACAAATAAATTCTTATGAGTATTTCAGAGTAAACATATAGGGATAAATTTTAAGAAAGAACTTTGTAAAACCAATATATGGAAACTTATAAAAACATGCTGAAGAACATAAAAGATGATGAATAAATGGAGTGTCATAATATGGGTCTAGATTAAAGGAGTCAGTATTTTGATGATGTCAATTTCCCCCAAATTATTCTATAAAACTATAGAAGCAAATACAAAATGTTAACAAAATATATCATGGAATTTTCATGATTAATGCTAAAGTTAACATTGAAGGAAAAACATCTAATAATAGTCAAGAACTTATGAAAAATGAAAAATAAATGGAATGACTTATTCTACCAGAAATCAAATCTATAGCAGTAATATAAAGCTAGAATAATTAAAATGACAATATATTGGTGAGGAAATACACAAATATCTATGTATCAAAATAGAAAATTTAGAAACTTACTAATGTATATGTGGAAATTTAGTATGATGTAGAAGTACACAGTACTTCAAATCAATGGGGAAAAAAGAAACCTAGGAAAACTTAATATACATTTAGAAATTAATTCCTATTTTATTTAATCCATATTTTTCATTATTTGCAAAGATATCTCCAACTGGTTTAAAGATGTATATTTAAATCATGAATTTAGTAGAATAACCTACAGACTAATAGTTAATTACCTTGAGATGGTGAGAGTTTAATCTGATTAAAATGAAGAATCCAGAAACCAAAATATAGTTGGATATGAAAAAATGCCCAACATTACTAATCACCAGAGAAATGCAAATTAAAATCACAATGAGATTTTACCTCCCACCTGTTAGAATTATGATCATCAGAAAGACAAAAGATGAGTATGGGTAAAGATGTGGAAGGAAGCGAAAGCTTGCACACTGTTGATGGGAATGTAAATTAGTACAGCAATTACGAAAAATATGGAAGTTTTTCAAAAAATTATAGAGGCCAAGTACAGTGGCTCATACCTGTAATCCCAACACTTTAGGAGACTGAGGTGGGCAGATTTCTTGAGCCAAGGAGTTCGAGACCAGCCTGGGCAATGTGGTGAAACCCTGGCTCTACAAAAAATACAAAACTTAGCTGGGCATGGCATCCTGTGCTTGTAGTCCCAGCTACTAAGGAGGCTGAGGTGGGAGGATCACTTGAGCCTGGGAGGTTGAAGCTATGGCAAACCGTGATAGTGCCACTGCACTCCAGCCTGGGTGACAAACTGATACCTTATCTCACAAATAAATAAATAAATAAATAAATAAATAAAAATAGAACTGTCACACAATACAGGAATCCTAGTACTAAGTCTATGTTCAAATAAAATGAAACCAGTATGTGGAAGAGATATTTGTACTACCATGTTCATTGCAATGCACTACAATGCCAATGCCAACATATATAATAAAACAACCTAAGCATCCATCGATTGATGAATGGATACATAAAATGTGTTTACACATATACAGTGGAATGCTATTTAGCCAAAAGGGAAGGAAGTATTGTCATTTGTGACAACATAGATGAGCCTAGGGGACATTAAGTTAAGTTAAATAAGCCAGGCACAGAAAGAAAAATACCAAATAATCTCACTTACATGTGGAACTTAAAAAAAACTGATTTAGTAGAAGTAGAGAATAGAATACTGGTTACCAGGGGGTGTGAAAATGTTAGTCAAAGAACAGAAAATTTCAGCTGGATAGGAAGAATAAGCTTAATAGATCTGTTGTACAACATGATGACTGTGGTTAATAAAAATATACTGTATTCTTGAAACATGCTGAGAGTGATTATTGTGTTTGCACCACAAAAAATGATCACTGTATATAGTAATGCCTATGTCAATTAGCTAGATTGTCATTCCACAATGTGTAGATACTTCAAAATATCATATTATACATAATAAATATACAAAATTTTATCTGTCAATTTAAAAACATTAAAATAAAAAATATAAACTATAGTAGTTTGAAATAGATACCTACAAATTAACTGTAAATATTTACAAGGGAAACAGATGGCATATATTAAAGAGAGAGAAAAACAAAAAGAGAGGAAAAAAACAGGAATAAATATCTGTCACAGATAAAACAAAGGCTTGTTATCAATTATAAATATCATATATTATCACAAATTAATTTAATTTATTTTAATTAATTTAATTTATTAATTTCATCAATTAATTAATTGTAAAACCCTAATTTTTAAGTGTAAAAATATATAAGCAGACAATTCCCAGAAGAATGATTTTAAAATTACAGAAAAGATATAAGTACATCCTTAACTTCATTGGTAATTAAGTAATTATAAATGTATTTATTGGTCATCAGCTTCCCAAAGAAAAAAATTTAGAAATTGCTAATACTGAGAGTTGTTAAGGTGTGGGAAATGAGTATCTAGATCTATTTCAGAATGCAAATTGTTTATCAAAATATACTGTGTGCAATTACTACTTTTCTAAGAGATGGGGTTGCACTATGTTGATCAGGCTGGTCTTGAACTCCTGGTCTCAGGTGATACTCATACCTCAGCATCTCAAAGTGCTGGGATTGCAGGCATGAGCCACTGCACCCATAAAGGGTTTTTTTTTTTCTTTTTTTTTTTGAGACAGAGTCTTGCTCTGTAGCCCAGGCTGGAGTGCAGTGGTGTGCACATGTCACGATGCCTGGGGGTGAGACAGGAATCTTGCTATGTTCCTCAGTCTAGTCTCAATCTCATTGCCTCAAGCATTCCTCCTGCCTTGGCCTCCCAGACTACTGGGATTACAAGCATGAGTCATCTTGTCTGGCTCTCCAATCACTTTTGATTACGGAAACTCCACTGACATTTAGAGTTATACATTATCATAGATATATGCAAGTGTACATATGCACATGGATGTTGTTTACATTTTTTGTAATATTGGGAAAAAGTGGAAATAATCTATATTGTCATCGCTAATAAAAAGGTTAAGAAATCATGTAATTCTATGGTATAAACCACTATGGAGCTTTCCTTCCTAACATGAAATAGTATTCTGTAAATACAATGAAATTATCTTCAAGACATTTTGAAAAGCATAATAAAGCTAGCTGCATAACATGTATAGCGCAGGATTTTATTTATGTAAAATGGCACACAACATGCACCTGTGTATTTGAACATATAGAAACTTCTCCAGAAGTAAATGTACCCCATTTGATAATGATTATCTGAAAAGAAAGAGTGAGATTAAAGGTGATAGGGTAGAAGTGAGAGGACTTTTACTTACTATTCTATGGAGCCTTTTGAAATTTTTTAAACTTCAAACATTACTACATTTAATTATTAAAGGACAATTTAAAAGTGAGAGCTAAATATAGTAACTACCGATATTGGCATTCAAAGACATGTTTTAATAAAAGACTAAACAAATGTTTTGAACACTGGGTAGAGCAGATAAGATCAATCTCTCTCTGTGACAGATACAAGGGTTTATCTTTTTGTTGGAGTCTGAGCCAAAACTCAAATCTCAAATCTCAAAATCTGGCATTTTAGTTATTTCTTTAACTTGAATGTCTTGACTGCAGAAAAAGCTGCCTGGTTGTTTCCAGGAGGGATGAGGAAAACTCATGGGAGACACTCCCTCTCCATGTGCCTTAGAGCCTGGAGCCACGGGGAGGACACCCCAGGGCAGCTAGAGGTTTGAGAGCTTTTGTGTGCAGCTGCAAGAACTTATGCCCACGATTTCATTGTGTTCAGTCTGAAAGAGCAGAGAGAGTCATCAAATCGCCTGAATAGAGGGAACATTTTTTATTGAACTGTCTACTGCGCTAAATTAATTGAGCAATGGAACATGACAGTTCAATAGGTGAGATTATCAAAAGAAAACTGCCCCCCTAGGGCAGGAGCCCCAGATGGGTGCCTGAGTTTTTCTGAGAAAAGTGATTGCTCCATGATAAAAATATAATTGCCCCCTATTGTTACATTGCCCTTTAATGAATCCCATCCAGCCCCTAAATATGACAAATAGGAAGGGATGATGTACAAGAGGGTTGACAGTTACATCTGATGTTAAACCATATGAGGCTACATGGCTTTGAAAAGATGCTGACCTTTGTCTTGTTAAATCAAAGAATCTTGTCTTGGGTGCTTCAGCTGGACTTTCAATGTAAAACTTGAAGAATGTTGCATCTTATTTTAAATGACCCAAATAAATTAATTTAATCTCAGAAAAAATAAACCAAAAAGCCTGTTTTTTGTGAGAAAAACATAAAATATTAAGTGAAAGGAGATTTGTAATTTAATTATTCCTTTATTAGTTGGCCAAAAAAAAAAAAAAAATGTGAGTAAAGGACTAGTTATAATGATAGCATCCATCATTTAAGAGAATCAAAGTTCTTATTTGGTGCACAAAATATCTTAATTTTTAACGTTTAAACATCTTAACTTTAATTAGCTAGGATGCTTCCAGCTAGAAGGAATTGAACACTTAGCTCAAACTGGCTTAAACAACAATGGTATTTATTGGTTCACACGTCTGAAAGTCCAGGGGTAGGGCAAGCTTCAGGATTGATTTAATCTCATGTTTCCAGTGCTGTTTCATTGTGATTCTCTAGACCAACACTGTCCAATAGATCTTTCTCTAATAATAGAAATATTCTTTATCAACACTATCCAATGTTAACCATTAGCCGCATGTGGCACTGGAAAAGTGCAAGTGACTTTTAGAAACCAATTTTTCTATTATTTAATTCTCAGTAAGTTAAGTTTGAATTGAATAACCACTTAGGCCTAGTAGTTTCTGTATTACACAGTGCATCACTACACTGTTTCCCCCTTACATATTGTGTGACAGCATCACTCACAGGTTTATAATTTGTTGGCAGCAACCAATCAAACATGAAATCATTCAGCTCAAAACAAGAACTAGCTATGAGAGCTCACCCAGAAGAGCAAACTCCTTCTTTTCACATTGCATTGGCCAAAACTAGATCATAAGCCTATTTCTGAAATGATTACTTGCAGAAAGATGATATAATCATTAGTCCTCTTGTGCCCATTCCTGTAATAGGAGAAGAGTTGGCTTCCTCTGGGAGGAAGGGCTATGGGCTTCCTCTGGGGCCCACAGGCAAGGTGAGATGGATGACCAATACTAGTGTTTACATGAGAGGAAGAAAAAGATGCAGTGGGGGCAACTAACTATATCCCTCCTTGCTCTTTAAACTGCAGTTAGTACCAACTAGTCAAAAGAAGCCAAATGTCTGTGCTTTGATTCCTGCCACTGCCTCATGTCTAACATTCTCACTCTGCCAGTCTGCCAAAAGTTACGGGGAAAAACTTCTCCTTAAGATATTTCTGCTCATATCCTCAGTAGGGTTGCTAAAAGTGACCACAATCTGCCGCTTTCCTATCCTTCTATGGATCAACTACATTCCCTGACATTCAAAAACTACTAAACTTTCATTTGAGTCTCATAAAGCTCCTGCTGCTCTGTTTTGATGTAGCCATACTTAGATTATTGCAGTTTTCTACCATGATCCCTCTCAGTTAACATATTTCAAATTTATTATATTTCTTTATGTGCAGCTCCTTGCCACCATCTTCATAAGACATTTCCTGTTCCAAGAAAGCTTCCTAGATCCATTCAAGTTTAAGTTCGGTATCCTGTTTTGTGCCTCTATAGTGTTCCAATCTTTCATTATCTTAGCCCTTTTCAGACTCTTGTTTCCTTTATTTATTTGTGTTTCTCTTCTATTGAACTGAAAGGTCTACAATGTCAGGAATTTGATCTTATTCACTTGAATATTCTTAATGTCTATCACAGGTATGTAGCTTTTTGAATTTATAAATGATACATGTTGAATAGATGAATTGGTTAATAAATGAATAGGGTGGCCAGTCTATATCTAATATCTCACATCATATAATACACATATTTATAATCCTAAAAATTCCAACATATATCTATAACACATATAAAATGCTTCAACTTAGTTATATTTTAATAGTCAAGTTCTTAAAATATATTATTTTCTAAATTAAAGATATATTGCTAACTTAGTTCTCAGATTTTGGTTCACCAACATTGTCAAGACTCTCCTGATTCAGAAACTTCATAGTTGATCTTTTGGGAATCTATAGAATTTCATTTTCAGCATCTGTATGCAACAGAGTATAAGTCTTTATTTCCAAATAGCTCATCTCATTTAAAAGGCTGAAAATCCTTTGGGAAGTAGATAAACCATTGGAGCAGATCCTAAATAACAAGATACAAAGTCCTAGAGTGAGCCTCTCATGCAAATACTCTGTTTTTATTCAATACAGACTGCCTTTTCATCATTATTTGTTTTGTGCTCACTGCAGAAACCCATTTCCGTCTTTCTCTCTGCATCATTAATTAAAAGCTTTGAGGAGTTAAGATACAATACAGCAAAGTAAGTCATGCTTTATTGACATCATCCATCATGTGAATCTGCTGGACTATATACAGTCTTACATTCCCAGGAAAAGAAAATACAACTCTTAAAGCCCTTTCTCTTTAGAGAGGAAAATTTTTTTCTTAATCGCAGAAGTAAACATAGATATTCTCCACCTTTCTGTGTATATGTAACTTTAATCTTAGATTTTAGTCCTTTATTTCCATAGAAAATAGGTTAGAAGCACATTGAGGACAACAGCTGAGCATCTAGGAACATAACCAAGAAGGCATATATTTGACTACAGAGTCAGAAAAGGTGCTAGTGTAACAAAGTTGCTCCTCCTATGGAAGCTCACAGAGGGGCTACACTGGAAATTTATGGGCATGTATTCTTAATGTATAAAACCCACACATGTCCTGATGCTCAATATGTATGTATAAAAAGAAACTCTAATAATTTTTAAAAATTTAACCAACACTTTTACACAAGTTACAATTTCAAACTTTGAGACATAATAGTGAAAATACAGATTATTGAGAACCCACTAGAATGGGACTTCATAAAAAGCTACTAGCAGTGGAATGAATAAGACTATGTAAGGTAGCTTAGCCTTTAATAGCAGTAAGTAAGGGGGAAGACCAAATAAAGTAGATATCGCCTACAAAAGTCAGTGTTTTTTATCCTTAAAAGCACTCATTTATTTGTTCATTCAATAAATATTTATTGCTCAACTATAACGTGTTAGACATGGAAAGGTCTCTGTTCACAAGACCATAGCTCAATAGATAAAATAACTATTAGCAATATAAATTACAAAATCTAATTGATATTGTTTGATACATGGGTGTACCAAATAAAAATGGTGGAAATGAATTATAATAATTAATCTTGACTTTCAAGCTGGGGAAACTTTCATAGAAGAGGGATGATATGGTTTGGCTGTGTCCCCACCCAAATCTTATCTTGAATTGTAATTCTTATAATCCCCATGTGTCATGGGAGGGACCCGGAGGTAATTGAATCATAGGGGTGGTTTCCCCCATGCTGTTCTTGTGATAGTGAGTTCTCACAAGATCTAATGGCTTTACAACCATCTGACATTTCCCCTGCTGGAAACCATTCTCTCTCCTGCTGCCTTGTGAAGAGATGACTTCCGCCATGATCGTAAGTATTATGAGGCCTCTGCAGTCATGCGGAACTGTGAGTCAATTAAACCCCTTTTCTTTATAAATTACCCAGTCTCAGGTATTTCTTCATAGAAGCATGAGAATGGATTAACACACGGGGCCACTTTTTTATGGGACTTGAGACTCATATGAGTTTGGTAGAGGTATGCAGAGGGAAAAGATTCCCTTCAGGCATGTGTAAAAGTATGAAGGCATACACTGCATACTATACTTAGGAAATAAAAGAGATCTAGAGATGCAGACAGAGAAAGATATCCTTGAAGAAAACTGTTAAAAGACTAATATGAAAAGATAATTGGGGTCAGAAAGGCAAAGAAACTTACAGTATAATCTACCTTGAACTTGTTCTATAGATAATAAGGTAGGCTTTTAAGCAGCATAGGACAAACATAAATCACACATTTTAAAAGATTTTTCTGACAGAAAGGAAGAGAAAGACATGAAGCAGGGAGATATTGGGAAAGAAGTTCCTTTGATACCACTAGGGGAAATGGTAATCATTTGGATGAAGTGGGCATTGAGCAGGGGATGCAGGTACAGAGGACATGGGAGAGGTAGGCAGTCTTTGTTGATTGTATGGGGTGGAAGCTGTAAGAAATGAGTCAAGGATCGTTAAGGCAACTGGCTCAGTGATAAACATTTCATGTTGGATAGGAAATACTAAAAGAAAAGTACAGCTAAAAAGAAAGGGAGTTTAATTATAGACATGCTGAATCTCTCATATCTCTAAGACCACCAGATGCAGTTTCTCAGTGAGCTGATGAGAATATTGATCTGGAGCTCAGGAAGAAGGTTAGAGCCAGAGGTATAGAAACAGGAGTTATAGCTATAAAGATGATTTGTTCTCCGAAACTAGATGAGATTTTCCACGTTCAGAGAATGTAAAACACATTTACACAGATGTGTAAGACAAAAATGGAAGAGTATGCAAACTACACTTACGGAGTTCGCTCAACTAACTAAATAAATAATACACAAAAGTTGAAGGGTCTCTGAAAGGACAACTGGAATGAAGAAGGTTTTTTGTTTGATTGTTTTCCAAAAGTAAGAGTGGAGAGAAATCTGCAGGACCAGATGCTACTAGGAAGTATAACTAAATAGAAAAAGAAAGTCCCTGGACATAGGTAAAGGGAGATCTATAGTGACTTGAGTGAGTTTTTGTCTGTTCAGGTCATGTAGACAGAAACTGGAATGCAGTGCGTTGGACTGTTGATCACTATTCTAGGAAAGCTGACAGTATAGACAAAGGGAGAGGACAAGAGTAGGTGAATACAGTCAAAGAAACTACATACATACCATTGTGAAAAATGGAAGTATAGCTACTAATAAGGGACATTAAAATGCCAAACTTTGGCAAAAATATCTTTTTTTTAGAAGTATTGTGTTTCTAATTTCACCAGTTGTTAGCCTGTAATTCAGATCCCCCATCAGCTAATTGAAAATGAAAAATATTAAAGAAATAAATACTTGTGGGTAAGTTGGTACTTAATTTTTTTAGCACTATACTTTCTTGAATGTACCCTGTCTATGGCAACATTTAATTATGTGTTTGGGACAGTGGTATTGGGAAGCAGCTATCAGCAACACTTATCCGCGATCATTACCATCACTGTCACAGTCATAATATGAAATAAATGGGGTATAGTTTTATCTGGAGAGACCTTATTTTGTTTTTCTTTGTTCTCTGCTAGCTAGCTACAACATTTAATTACTGAGGATACAACAAACATAGTATCTGTGAGCTATGCATAATTGCCTTCCAGTTCCAGAGAGAATCACTTGTATTTCCCCCTGAAATTAAAATTGAAACTGAAATGCAAACTAGATGACTCATATATAAGATCACATCCCTGTGATGTGTCTTTCTATTCTGGATACATCTGTCATCTTTAAAATGAAACAGTTTCTTTCCACTTGAATTTGTACTTAAATCTTTTACATAGTCTGAGTCTGAATTAGATTTGGGTTCTAAAAGCTTATTCATGCTATTTATGTGCTTATGAATGTGAACACCTGGTTATATTGAAGGTATTAGTCTGATTTAGCCTATTTTTTCTACCAGTTTCCAGTGTTAGTCAGTGTTGGCTTGATGCAAAAAAAAAAAAACAAAAAAAACCTTAAGCCTAGTCAAGGCAAAGACTCTTGCATACCCCTACACTAGTAGTATAACTGTGGCTCTGAGACTGAAGTGGATCTTTTCCTATCATGTGACCCAAACTTCCCGGAATGAATTCACTTTTACTTTCTGTTATTCCTGAGTCTAGTGCATTAGATGGCACATGTAAGGTTATATTTTATTTTAACTAAAGAAGTAGAGACCTAAGTTGAAACTAAATTTGCTACCATTTATTTGGGTAATTCCCACCACTGCTCACCATCTTGCTGTTGTGCTTTCAAAACTTCTGTTCATCTGCTGCAAGCATCTCAGTCCTCAGGGCAAGCCTCCTTGAATCCTTGGCCTTGCAGAAGACAAAATCTTTGATATTGTGCTCAAATCCATACAACACATACACTGTAATGTCTCTCAACTCCAAAATATTAGTTTTCACTCAACAATAAAACTTACGGCCGGGCGCGGTGGCTCAAGCCTGTAATCCCAGCACTTTGGGAGGCCGAGACGGGCGAATCACAAGGTCAGGAGATCGAGACCATCCTGGCTAACCCGGTGAAACCCCGTCTCTACTAAAAAGTACAAAAAACCAGCCGGGCGAGGTGGCGAGCGCCTGTAGTCCCAGCTACTCGGGAGACTGAGGCAGGAGAATGGCGTAAACCCGGGAGGCGGAGCTTGTAGTGAGCTGAGATCTGGCCACTGCACTCCAACCTGGGCAACAGAGCGAGACTCCGTCTCAAAAAAAAAAAAAAACAAAAAAACAATAAAACTTACATGGATGGTTAGTCTGTATCAGTTTAAAATTATTATTTAATTTAATCATGTCTGTTAAGTTGGATCTCACACATTTTATTACATCATATAAATATGCTTGATAATGTACTAATCCAATGGAAAAAAAAATCACTTTAGTTGAACACAAATGTACTTTTATACCTGCTGGACTGAGCGATTAGGTAGGTGTAGAAACTATGGCAGGCAGTTTCTGACATCGCTTCCAATTATTCCTACCTCCCAGTCTTCATGCCCTGTGTTATGTCTTCCCTGTGAGTGGAGGTTGGATCTGGTGATTTGCTTCTAATGAACAAAATAGCACAACAGTGATGGAATATCACTTCTGTGATTAGTTTATAAAAGACTGTGACTTCTGCCTTAGTAGGAAGCTCTCTCTTACTGGCTTTGATGAAGGAGGTTCTATATTTGAGTGGCATGGAACTGCGAGTATCCAATGACCAGTAATAGCCAATGAGAAATTGACATCTTCCTTGCAGGAGCCCTGAGGAATTGAACTCTGTCAACAATCACGTAAGTGATCTTGGAAGTGGATTCTTCGTTAGTAGAGCCTTTCAGGTAACACTCTCAAAGCTTGATTGAAGCTTTGAAAGAGACTGTGATAATTGAAGCTGATTTCGCTGATGTGAGAAAAAAAAAAGAGAGCAAGAGAGAGAGAGCGAGAGAGAGAGAGAGGGAGAGATAGACTGTAATACATAGGGCCTAATTAATCTGTGCCCAGATTCTGGACTCACAGAAACTATGAGATATTAAATGTGTACTATATTAAACTGCTATGTTTTGAGGGTAATTTGTTACACAGCTACAGATAACTAACACATTTAACATTCAACCAAATGGCAATTAAGCAGGACTGTAGGACTGTTCAATAGCTAGTAAAAAACAGGATTGTGAAGAGAAAAAGAAATTCTCAAATAGATAATGATCATAACTTTATTCTTTAACAATAGTGTCAGGTCCTGATCCAATTCTTATTTACTCTTACGTCAGAGACAATTCTAAAAATCTAAATTATCAGATTTTCCAACAAACAAACAACAGAAGCAAATTTTTTAAAAATTGAAGTGGAAACTTAAATACACCCATATCACCAGCAGTTAGATGTGACTCTAAGGAATCCAATGGGAAAGAAAGAATGTATTTTGAGGCTAAGTTTTGATAAGATAATTCAATGCATGAAAAAACAAAGTTTAAAAATTCTTTGACAGAATTAATATATTCAACACTTTAAAATAATTAAGATATTAATAACTGTTAATAAAAGCTTAGAATATAATTTTAAAATAATTCTAAATATTTTTAAATAGGTTATAATTTCAATACACTTTGGAAAGATTTATTACGGAAGCATTTACATTGGCATTGAAAATAAACTACTTCAACATTTGTTTTATAGAGCAATTTATTCCTAAATGAAGCTGGGTAAATGAAGTGCTGCTTTTATAAAGAATTGTGTGTTTGGAATAAGTCACTATGTCCATCTCATGCTTTCGAGAAAATTTAAACCATTGCCGAAAGAGAAGTTGACCTGCATGTGAAAACCTCCAATAAAGAGATTAGAATTTCATTGGTTACACATTCCATGCCTTAATAAATATCACTGTCAGAAAATTCTCATATCTAACATAAATCACGTTGGGTTCACTTCAGACCCAAATAGTTGTGTTCTCTCTATCACACAGATGGAAGACAGTTGGTGGCTGAGCTCTGTGAAGATATCATAAGAGACTTGAAAACAAGTTTCACACGCCGGAATCCTTCACACTGATTGATTTATAGCTCAGAGCTTTTAAACAACAGTGGTGTCACTGCCATCTCTACTCCAGCCCCACTCCAGAGATATGCTTTAATTGACCTTCATGGTATAGAGTTTTGAAAAGATGAAAGTCAACATTTTGAGAGTCAAGAAAACAGCTCTTTCCATAAATTGCACACAGAAGGGCCTATGGCTATGAAAATTCCAAACAAATATGTTCCCACTTTCTCATCACATTTGTTCAAATATTTGGAAATCACTCTCTAATCACTATTATTTTCTCCTGTAGAATGAAAATCTTAATCTTCCTTCTATGTGTTCTTCCTGTTAATATGAACTTGGGATCGCTTCACTATTCTGATCTTTTCATCTGGACACGTTACGGCATGTTTCTATGTTTTTCCAAATTTCATTTTCTCTTTTATTAGCATATAACTCTCATATTCTCTCAATGGACTATGACTGTGACTGAGACTAATGGTATATTTTGTCTACCTACTGCAATTTTAAAAGCTTTTTTTCGCTTTATTTTCAGAAATTTGTATTTAAATGTGCTAAAATATTGTTTTTGATTTTCAAATTCAAAATAATATTATTATATTGAATTGATTTTCAAATTCAAAATAGTATTATTATACTGAATATTGTTTGAATAATATTATTATATTAATGTTATTACATTCAAACTAAGCATTTCTACCTGTGATTTTTACGCCACCAGGAGATTTGTCACTTACCTCTAGTTCACAATAATTGTACATCAGTTGGAATTTTTTTCTCAGATTAAGTGACGTTAAGAGTTAGTTATAACACTCTAAATATTATTTGAAGCAATATAGACTTCAAAGAGATGTTTAATTTCATTCTTATGGCAATATATTTATCACATCAACCAAACCAGGGCAGTTTACTGAAGTTTTGATGTTGAGAGATTTTTATTGAGTCTTTATTACGTAGGCTTGATTAACTGATTGATTGATTTCCCATGTGCTTGAACTCAATCTTTCTTTAAATTGAACCAAGTGACCAAAAGCCCCCACTCTGGAGTGGCCAACTGCCATCCTGAATCACATGGTTAGACTGTCTGGCATGGCCAGCCACCAATCTAACTGTCTAGTGTGGCGAGCCCCACCTTAAGCAAAGGCTTAGGGTGAAGTTGATTATGGTGGGCCTCATTGTTATTTTATTCAGCTTTATTCTGCTTGAAGTTCATTAGGAAAATGTTCTGATCTTATTTTTTCACATATTTTTATGTGCTTTCATCTTTTCCTTTCGTCTTGTTTTGGTATTCCAATTACACATATATTATTAGGCCATATAAACTTATTCTACAACTCTCTGATACTCTGTTCAGTTTTATTTTCCTTGTGTTTACTTTTGATGTTTATCTTGCTATATCTTCAAGCTCATTAATTTCTTATTCTGTAATATCTCCTATGCTCTCAGTATCATATGATATGTGTTTTTTTTTTTTTTCTTAGACATTTTAGTTTTTATTTCCAGAAATTTGATTTGGGTCTTTCTCATATATTTTACATCTCTAATGTTTAACCTTTCTTCTGGCTTCTTGAATATATAGAATGTCATTTTAAAAACTGGTTTGATTTTCTTTTCTACTAATTTTATCATCTGAATAGTTTCTGAGTTCTTTTAATTTGTTGATTTTTTTTTCCTCTTACTGAGTTACATTTTTCTGCTTCTTTTCACTTATGGTAATTTTAGATGAGTTGTAGATACTGTGCATCTTATCTTATTCGATTTGGATATATTTGTAATTCCTACAAACATTCTTAAGCTTAATTCTTAGATGTAGCTAAGTAACTTGGAAAAAGTTTTATCCCTTTGGGTCTTGCTGTTAACTCACATCAAACAGGAGAAAAGCAGCATTTTAAAAAGGGCAGATTTTGTGTCACTACTGATGTAAAACCCTTCTAAAAATGCTACCTGATGCTGTTTTTCACTTTTGCTGGTGATAAAAGGAATGATTTACATATTTGTGTTTTAAAGATAGTTCCATCTAATCCTTTCAAAGGTTAATTTCCCAGCCTTGATTAATTTTCCAGCATGAATGACTTCATAAGTGTTCAGCTGATAGAGTTGAGGGAGAACTATGGATATCTGAAATTCTATCTCTGTGTATTTCTTTCCTTTCTGGTATTCCGCTGCAAATTCTAACTACATAGGCCTCCTTAACTTCCCAATTCTGTCTCTTCGATTTAGGAAGACTTTCTGGTCTTGCTTGAGTTTCTCATCATGTTTTGAAAACTGTCTCCAGGTAGTAAGCTGAGATAATTATATAGCTCATCTCATGTTTTTACCCCTTATAGATCACTGTCCTGCATTTCCTAGCTTCCCATCTTTTCAAACCATTGTTTAAAATCTATTCCTGGGTATGTGTGTGTTTTTTTAGTCATTTCAGGTAAGAGGTTAAATCTACTCCCTTTAATTTCACCTTGGCCAAAAGTGTAAGTATTATTTACATTTTTCATATTAAACAAAATTAGTAAAAGCAAATTGCCCAGTTTTCCACTTACTGATAGGATGGAAACTTTTAGTATTAGGCAAAATTTCCCTGGGATGCTAAATATTTACTCTTGGATTGAATGGTGTGCATGAATAAAGTGATTAGTTGAATTTTTTGAGGTATTTAATAGAAAATATTAATTTAAGTAAAACCTAATAATAAAAATCTAACTTTCAGCAAATTGAAATTAGTTAGTACTTTATGTTAATGGGAAAAGGGAATGAAACTTTTTTAAAGTATTAATTCCAGCTGGGTGCAGTGGTTCACCTGTAATCCTAACACTTGGGAGGCTGAGGCAGGAGAATTGCCTAAGGCAAGGAGTTTGAGACCAGCCTGGGCAATGTAACAATACATTGTGTCTACAAAAAATTTTTGAAAATTAGCCAGGCATAGTGGCATGTGCCTGTAGTCCCAACTGAGGGAGTACTGAAGAGGCTGACAGGATGACTGCTCAAGTCCAGAAGTTTGAGACTGTAGTGAGATGTAATTGTGCCACCGTACTCCACAAAAAGAAAATGACAAAGAGGAAGCAAAGACAATAGAATATAACAAATAGTAAAATAAGATGAAAAACAATTTTAAACAATCTTAATGTTATGATAAGAGAATTTATATAAATGAAACCAACAAATAAAAAGAAATAGTGGAGGAAAAGTAAAATGTAATACTAAAGAGATATATTAGACACTATCAGTTAGGCTTTGTGTCCCCACCCAAATCTCCCCTTGAATTATAATCCCCATAAATCCCATGTGTCAGGGGAGAGACCAGATGGAAGTAATTGGATTATGGAGGCAGTTTCCCCCAAGCTGTTCTCGTGATAGTGGGTTCTCAAGAGATCTGATGGTTTTATAAGGAGCTCTTTCCCTTCGCTCAGCACTCCTTCTTCCTACCACCATGTGAAGAAGGCGCCTTGTTTCCCCTTTGCCTTCCACCTTGATTGTAAGTCTCCTGAGGCCTCCCAGCCACACTGAACTATGTCAATTAAACCTCTTTCCTTGATAAATCCCTGCCTCTGGCCATTCTTTAGAGCAGACTAAAACAGACACAATCAGTGAAAAATTGGAATCATAATCTTTTATGCCACAAACAATCTGAGTTTTACCCTGTTTAAAGGAAAAAATATAGATTTTATAAATTACAATCAGTATGAGAAATTATAATAAATCTCAAAATTTGACAGAACAGGAGAAAAATAGAGATGCTTTAAGTATAGTAATTAACATATAAATTCATCTATCTTTCTGCTCTTGTACTTAGCAATCTTTTTCTATCTATTGATACAGATCACGGAGTTACAGTTCATAACCCTGACAAGGTGGTCAGAATGGCTTTCTGAAGTTGAGCAGACAAAGCAGAGGAGGAGAATGTCAGACAGGGAAAGTAGTATGTGTTAACTAAGGCACAGAGTCTTGAGAAATAATGCCCCATTCAAGGCTATAAGTACAGAACTAATTCAGTATAATAAGAACATTGGACGGCCTTTTGAAAAATGATCTGAAGGTTGGGCATGGTGGCTCATGCCTATAATCCCAATACTTTGGGAGGCCAAGGCGGGCAGATCACCTGAGGTCAGGAGTTCGAGACCAGCCTGGTCAACATGACAAAACCCCGTCTCTACTACAATACAAAAATTAGCTGGGCGTTGTGGCACACGCTTGTAATCCCAGCTACTCAGGAGGCTGAGGCAGGAGAATCACTTGAACCTGGGAGGAGGAGGTTGCACTGAGCTGAGATCATGCCACTACACTCCAGCCTGGACGACAGAGCGAGACTCCTCTTAAAAATAAAAACAAAACCCAAAAACAAAAAATATATATATCCGAAGAGATAAATAAAGAATCAGTCCAGAGAGGCTTTTTCTGCCTGCCAGATTGCTTAGATTTGCATCTTGTTGGTGATGAGAAAACAGTATGTTTGTTGCATAAGCTCTGGATGGGAGCAGACTTAGCTCCAACTGTGACTTTGAGACTTACCAGTTATGTAACCTTGTATACCTTACTTGGCATTTCTGGCTCTCAGTACTCTCTTCAGTAAAATGGGGGTAAAAATGCTTAACTATCAGAGTAAGAATAAAGACTAGAGTTATGCAGCAGTGAAGACTAGAGCTATGTGGTGTGGGACATATTGGAGCTACTCAACAAATGTTAGCATTGTTTCTGAAGCAGAAGGGTAGCATGCTAAGTTTTTCCTTTAAAAATTGCTGCATTTTCAGCAGGATAGAGCAGGAGACACAGAAGAGCCATAGGGATGCTTTTGATAATCAAGGTGAAAATTATATGGCTCTGAAGTGGAGCAGTGTTGGGCGTGAGTGAATGTGGAGTTGAAGTAAAGAGAGGGGAATACTTTAATTCAACTTTTCTGGTTTAATTTATTCACTTAAAGAGGAATTGCATGAGCAGAAGTAGGTTTGGAGGTAACAATAGTAGCTGCGCGTATACAGCTCTTACTAATTTCAGGAATATAGTGACTATTACAGAAGTATAACTACTGTATGGTCATCAAAAGTAGCATATATGATAACTGCCATCTCTATCTTACAAATAAGGAAAGTGGGATATAGAGAGATACGTTTACTGGCCCAAGGTCTCACAACTGATAAGTGGCAGAGCTGAGACATAAACCTGACAGAAATGTTCCATTTATCATGTCGTTAATCATTCTATTGCATAATTACAAAAATCTTACGAAATATGTAGATCAGATGAGGCAATGTTCTGGGTCTTTCTACTAGAATATTGAAAATATTAGTCTTAGTTTCCTCACCTATAAATTGTGATTATAAGGCTAATTGAAAATTTTCTTTCATTTCTAAGATTCCATTAACTTTATGTTAATAATGGTGAAGAAGAAAGTCAGTGATATACAGAGTTAGCAGCAGAGTCTAATTGAGAATACAAATTTTAAAATGCAATTATTTTTCTATATTAAGGGCTAGATGTAATGGGATTTTAAAATTATTATTCAGCTTTGTTTTGTTCACAGAAAATGTTACAGCACATATGCAAGAAAGCATTGCGGTGAGCTTGCTCTTCTCTCCATCTCTGTTCGTCTTCCTTATCCTTGAACCTTTATCTCATTGCATCCAGCCACCCTTTGTACAAAACATCCCCGCACAAAAATAAAAAGGTAGCATAGTTATTTAACTATGAAAGTACTTTTTAAAAGAGCACAGTAAAATAAAATTAAATAAATATCTTGTGAAATATATTATGGAATACAGTTGTACATGGCTACTCCACTACCAATCTGTTCATTAATACCTCTCTCTCTTTTTTACTCTTTGTTATTCATATTTGGGAAGGAAAAATTAAGAATAAGAGGGAAAAGGAGACTGCAGAAAAAAACATGAAGCCAGCTGTAGGAGAAAAAGCTAAGAGACAAAAGAGAAAACAGAAACTAACAAAGTAGAAAAGAAGAAGAAAATGAATCAGAAATAATGAAAATACAGAGGGAGTGACAAAAGGAATGCTGATTTATGAGAAACTGTATGCCACATTAAATTAAAATCCTTAAACAAGAAAATACACACAGTTTTAAAGGTTTCTTTTAAAAAAAAAAATAGGTAGTTATGTGGCTATTTTATCTACCGGCTTTTGATGTTAAGAATTTTAATACCATTTCTTGAGCACCGCGTATTCTGTACCATTTGTACATGAGTAATTAATGAGAGTGCTGTTGTTACCATCTTAGTATTCATCTAAGTGTATACAAGATTATTATGCAAATAAGATGTAAATGAATCAATTCTGACTTACGAGACTGTAGGTGACTCAGGGCTATCAAATTCACCAAGGGCAGGCAGTTAGGAAACATGAAAGCAGCACTAACTACTGAATGTGTTATTAAGAGACTGGCATGATGGTGATTTGACTGGCCTGGATGCTGTTCAAGGAGGGGCTCTTTTCCAGATGTAATGCTGGCTGTAATGTTACCTAAACCTATAGTTAATTTATCTTCTTCCATCAAGATCCAAATCACACATAATATAATTGCCTTTGTAAGTACACTATTCATCATGACTAATGATGCAAAGATGAACTGGATGGCCAAAGGTCTGATACACTTATCTTTTACAGAATAAAAGAAAAGAACATCTCATTTTTTCATAATATACAAGTCTCCAAAAGGTAGAAATACTTTGAATTCTTTAACTAGTTGGGTTTTAATCAGTGTACCCTGGCCATTTCTAATTTTAAAAATACATTGAATTTCAGCAAAATATGCCAATTCAAAAATATTTTTTCTACAGGAGAATGTTGGAAGTGATGGTTAGGCCAGCCCCAGTACGCCTAATTCCTTGTGCCCTCATGTATTATGGAACACTTTTTATGTGCCAGGCGGTAATTTATGTTCTTGGAATACAAATATGACAATGAACAACAGGGGTGAGTCCTTGCCCACACAGAACAATAAATGAACAAACAAAAAAGTAAATAAGCCCGGGTGCAGTGGCTCACACCTGTAATCCTAGCACTCTAGAAGGCCGAGGCAGGCAGATCACGAGGTCAAGAGATCGAGACCGTCCTGCCCAACATTGTGAAACCCCGTCTCTAGTACAGATACAAAAATGAGCTGGGCGTGGTGGCGTGCACCTGTAGTCCCAGCTACTTGGGAGGCTGAGGCAGGAGACTTGCTTGAATCTGGGAGGCAGAGGCTGCAGTGAGCTGAGATCGCGCCACTGAACTCCAGCCTGGCGACAGAGCAAGACTCCGTCAAAAAAAAACAAAAAAACAAAAAACAAAAAAAAATCACACAAGTAAATACACAGCCTTGCCTTAGTTGCTATGAAAACATACATATGCTCGACAAGAAGGAGGTGAAGTAACAGGAAATAGTTTCAGGTAGGTATCCCACTCTAGGTTCTGTGACATACTAAGCAGGTGCTGAGACAGAGTTCGGAGTTCAAAATTCTTATTTGTTTTTAATGCTGTGAAGTAAAAGGAAAAGAAGAAAAAATGAATAGTGGAAGGAGTCAAGCTGTGATACAGGCAAGACACACCTTCTGAGAACCCACTGTGGAGCTCTGGAGCAGGTATTGCTCATTAATGCCCCTGTTGCTCATTAATGCCCTTGTGGGTTGAAAATTATCAGTCCTTTTTTATCTCTGCCTCACTCAGTGGATGAATGTAGACTGCTATAGGAAGGGCATGACTTTGAATGGGCCATTTCTGCAAAGGAGGCAAACCTTGACGTTGCTGACGGACCAAGGTTTTCCACTGATTTTACTTCCAACAGCTCAGCCTCATGTTCTTCCCTGGAATGAGATCTGGGTGCCACAGTTTTATGTCTACCACAATAGGATCACCAGGGAATGCTTTTTTCTGAACAGAAACCTGAATGAAATACAGAAATAAACTTTGCTAACATATAAAAATATATAGCTACACTCTAGACTCTAAAAAAGCTTTTAATAATCTATTTTACCATTCTTTAATTGTATTAAGCAACAACTTTTTAAATAAGAATATCTGAAGGAAATGAGAGATAGGCGGTGAATAAAGAGATCAGGAAAGGGGTTCTGGGAGCCTGGGAAGTGATGAGAAGGACAGAAGTACAAGAAAGAGGAGAGAGGATGAGAGTGTATTGGACACAATGATCAAAATATTCATTGAGCCAACATTTCCTAATAATTGAAGGTGCCTCGTGGCAAAGACAGCCAGGTGGCCATGTTTAGTACTAGGCCACCCTAAACCCACCTTGGCATAGCTGTTTGGAGCCAGCACAGATACTTCACCCGGGGAAAACTAGCTCACACAGGCTGGACAGCACGTATGACTTGGCATGTCATAGAACTATAGCATTTTTTTTTAATTCAAAGAAAACAAACCAAAACACTACTTATTTGCAAAAATCTTTGTTGATTTATTCTATCTTACTTGATGTGCATTATTTAACTTCTCAGTGAGATGAAAAAATTCAGCCAAACTACTCATAAATGTGAGAATATAATTTCATATAATTCACTATTTTCATATAAACCTAAGTAATCTACTATAAGCAATGAAAGGGAAGAGTAGTTGAAGCATTTTAAAGAAAAGAAGAGACACTAAGAACACCAAAAGCGAGAACCAGCAATATTTAGGAATAAAAATATCTGTACAAATCTACTTTCTAGATGAGCAGTTTTTGAATGTGTTTTAGAACATGCATAGGTAAGCCTATACATTTCAAATTATATATTCACAGACAAATCATTTTTCTAGGATCTTAGAATGTGACAAGATAGAAAAACAAAAGGAAACAGCAGTATATTATAACAAATATGTAGTAATATAAACCTCAGGCTGCTTCACAGCCCACCATTATCCTTAATTATGCCAATAGTTAATAAGAAAAGTATTTTATTTGCAATATTACGTGTCTGTGGGAAAGTCATAAAGCTGATGGAGACCTACCAAGAGCAATAGCCCTGCCCAGAATTCACAGATGACAGAATAATAAAGGATGCTGAATTTCATTAGGTGCCTGATATTTAATAAGTGACACAATTATCATTCATTTTCTTTCCATCAATATTTATCAAAGGAGAAAAAAAGTTGATATTTTACTATTTCCAAAGATCTATTTCCTAAGCAATTAGCCTTTTTAAAATAACCAATTAAATTTGTTTTTTTTAAAAAAACAAAAAACAAAAAAAGCACAAAAATGTGGTGTTGAATTTTTACTTATGTCTTTTTTTGTATACAGTAATTAACGATAACAAAATGTTTAAGTTCTACCCAAAGGGAGTTATGCTTGAAAAGTGTAAGACAATTTACTTTACTTAGGTAACACCCTTATTTGAGTTGGGTTATATGAGAATTTTAAAAATATAACTTTTTTCCTCAATACATTAGGGTATAAACAATTAAAAAGATGAAAGTCAGAGACATTTTCAAAAGTACGTTGAGCTTGGTTTAGCTGCTGAAGGGTAGCAGATATACAGACACGAAGTCTTCAATATTTATTTTGATGTTGTCTGGGAACATCTACTGAGCATGGCAGCCCACTGTCTTTAGATCTGGCTTCAATCTTTAGCAGTGCAGAAAAGGCAGGAAAAGACTAGGCTAGAAGTAGGCTGGCATTGACAGAACTGACCGTCTCAACTCTTAGTCCAAGTCCAGTGTCAAAATATATGACAATATGTAGAACAACCCAGACAAAAAGTTACCAAGTAGGTGAAGTCCCATGATAAAGCATGAGAGTATCTCAATGGGTACCTGAGAAAGTGAGGGCTGCAATGGTTGAGGTGATACTTAGGTAATCATGTCAGCAGAAAGGTCCTTATCACTGCGCCACAATCCCACTCATTAGCAAGTTCTCCTCAGACCTATCTGTGGTTATAGGTGTGAGGAAAGCTACGAAATAAAAGCTTGGGAGAGGAAGCATAGATCAAGCATAATTATGTGATATGAGGCACCAGGTGTGAGCTCCTCTCTGGGACTAGGAAGAAAAACAATTGGTCTGACTATGTGAACTATCTCCAAACGTACTCAGTACTTCCCCATGTCAAATCAAACAATGCTTTTTATTTGGTCATAACTTATCTCTCTTTTTTCTTCCCTTCAAAATATCTCATTTAATGAAACTGAATTAACCCTAATTTTTACTCACCAATATCAACAGTACCCAGATAACTCTCAGATCAAGTGGTTTCATTTCAGTCCTCACCCTGAAACATATATCCCTGTAGAATACTTCCACTTTTTTGGAATCAGCTCTCACTTCTTTTCCTTCTTTCTCTCCCTTAAATCCTGGGAAAGGGCAGGAAAGAGGAAGAGAACTGCAAGATGGGTAGATTTTTTACAATCCATCCCAAGAGGGAGAAAAGAGGAGCTCTGAGGTTACATGAAAGCCAGGTTTTGAGAATTATCTAGACTTGTCATTGTATTTAGTGGACTAAAACTATTCTTGAAAATAAAAAAAATGACCACAGTCATTTTTATAATAAGGAATTATGTAAAGAAGGATCTGTTGAAGATGTTATACTAGTGGTTAGGAAATAGCTCTTTGTGAGAGTTTTAAAGGGCAGTGAAAAGAAAGGATCAAGCTATTTTCTGCTTATGAGTAATGAAGTCTAGGATTTTGACATGGATAATTATACTAATGAGTATCAACATGTTATCTTCAGCCCCCAACTCATTTAAGACTCACACTTCCAGTTTCTATTGAGTATCTTCACTTGTTAGTCAGGCACCAGGTTATTTTCAGGCATCTTAACCAAGCATACTCAAACCAAATTTGTACCTATCAAACATGTTTATTTTCCTATATTCTTTCTCAGTAATAAGGACATTATAATTCATCCAGCCTAACATATTAGACATCTCAAATCAATTCTGACTTCTACTTCTCTCATGAGTCTAACATTTAATTCTTCAAGTACTTTGTCCTGTCTCCTGAAAAAATTTCACTTCTTTTCTTTGTCTTTCTTCATGTCCAATCCATTGACTAAATTCTAACCATCAAAATCTTTTGTCTAGACTTTTGAAATACTCCTTTATCCATCTTACTGTCTCCAATGTCATATTTTAGCTGCTCTCCCGAACTACCTCCAGTTTCTCATTTGTAAAACAAATATGATTACTGCATCCTCCTTTGTCTATGCACACTGCACATGATCTTTCCTCAAATAGAATCATATCTTCTGCTAGAGAACTTTCAGGATCATTCAAGAATAACTCATCAGTTTCTGTGTCATAGCAGGATAAGTTCCCAACTCTTTTTCTTGATCCCATCACTTTGCACGAACATGAATTACAACATGAATCACTATCAATTGTGATTATGCATTATTACTTCCCTCCTCCCTCCAGAGGCTGAGTGCCTTAAGTGTAGGGGCATTTTTCAGTCATTTTTTATTGTCCAAATGCCTGGTTGTTGGATGAATTATCCCAATGACGGGCTACCATATGTGATGCTAGACATTTGACTCAAACTAGGGTTAAATCCTAGGAATTAAAGGTAAAGCTGACCCTTTAGTTTTGAGCCCAATATCAAAATATAATCCTTGATAGAAATGGATGTATGAGGTAGGTGAGGGAGATGAGGGAGTCAAAGGCTGGAAACCAGACTTCGTAAGTACTAGGATTCAGCAAAGCTAAAAGCCATTCATTCATTTCAGTCTTGTTTCTCTTCTTTCAATATTTTATCCCTGTGGTTACTTAGAACTAGAGTTATTTGTTTAACACATTGTTAAGATATCATCATAATTCACTATTTTTTGTTTGATTGTTCAAACATCCTTACAGTTTTTTAATAGAAGTCATTTGCATTATAACATTGTTGCTCTGCTTTAGTACTTACTCAATTCTTCAGATTGTTGAAGAATGAAGTATTACATGAATGTTAAATAAGATTAAACAGTCAGTATGGACTGAGGAGCTGAACACATCTATGTTTAGAAATTGAATGAGGACTGCATCAAGAGACGATTGTCTACAAAATGCAATGATTCTGCTTATTATTGGAACACAAATGCATTTGCTTTTTATAACTCTTATAGCTTTCTTTTACAATATCTACATGAGAAAAGCTTATTTACTAGAGCTGTCAACTAGAATGAAGTATTGTATTTGGAGGAAAGTGAGAGAAAAAGATAGCATGTGGTTATCTATGTATCTATATCTATTTATGTGTCTTATACATAAGAAGCTTTAGTGAATATATGGATCCCTGTGTGTTAGTCCGTTTTCATACTGCTATAAAGATACTACTGACTGGGTGCAGTGACTCACGCCTATAATCCCAGCACTTTGGGAGGCAGAGGCAGATGGATCACCTAAGGTCAGGAGTTTGAGAGCAGCCTGACCAACATGGTGAAACCCCATCTCTACTGAAAATACAAAAATTAGTGGGGCATGGTGGCATGTGCTTGTAGTCCCAGCTACTCAGAAGGTTGAGACAGCAGAATTGTTTGAACCCAGGAGGCAGAGGTTGCAGTGAGCCAAGATCATGCCACTGCACTCCAGCCTGGGTAACAGAGCGAGACTCTGTCTCAAGAAAAAAAAAAAGATACTACCTATGACTGGGTGATGTATAAAGGAAAGAGATTTAATCGACTCACAGTTCTGCATGGCTGGGGGGCCTCAGGAAATTTACGATGAAGGTGAAGGGGAAGCAAGGCACATCTTCAAAAGACGGCAGGAGAGAGAGAGCACAGGGGAAACTGCCACTTTTAAACCATCATAGGGGAGATGGCCCCCGCGAGCCAATCACCTCCCACTAGGTCCCTCCCTGGACGTGTGGAGATTACAGTTCAAGATGAAATTTGGGTGGGGACATAGCCAAACCATAGCACCTTGATTAAACAATTAGCCCCCAAACTAGGGATCATGTAGCAATATAATTTCCGATGTGTGATTAACTTATCATCTCTAAGAATTTTTGTCATAATTTAGAAATTTCCTTTTTATGGTAAAAATTCAACATGTATTTGTGATTTTAAAACAACCTCTCAGTAGATTATGAATAAAAGGAAAATATCTTTATTTTTTATTTATTTATTTATTTATTTATTTATTTATTTATTTATTTAAGGCAGGGTATCCCTCTGTCATGTGACAGGATCATGGCTCACTGTACCCATAACTTCCCGGGATCAAGCAAGTCTCCTGCTCAGCTTCTGGAGTAGCTGGGGCTACAGGCATGTGCTAAGTTTTGAATTCTTTTTGTAAAGACAAGGTTTCACTATGTTGCCCAGGCTGGTCTTGAACTGCTGGGCTCAAGCAGTCTGCCTGCCTCAGCCTCTCACAGGCATGAGCCACTGTGCCTGGCCCAAAATTTCTTATTTTTTTTCTTAGAATTTTTATATTGACAAATGAAACTGTTTAAATTGACAAATGAAACAACAAGTTATTTTGAAGTCTATATACACTGTGGAAAGACTTAAGTATAGCTAACTAGCATGTATTACCTCTCATAATTAAGATTTTTGTGATGCAAAGACTTTATATCCACTCTCAGCATTTTTCAAGAGTATAATTTATTGTTAGCTATGGTCACCATGTTGTACGATAGCTCTCTTGAATTGAATCCTTTTTCCTAACTGAAATTTTGTATCCTTTGACCAGCTTCTCTCCCCTGCCCCCACCAACCACCCCAACTCCTGGTAATTATCATTCTACTCTCCAATCTATACTAATGTCCTAAAAGATAGGATATCTCCAAATGACATATGATGGCAACAGCGATTGATGCATGGAGCAAAATGCAGGGCACTCTACCTTGAAAAATGATACTGTTTTAAATTATAGTAGCAACTGCAATGCTGTAGATGTAGGGTTAGTTAACAATTGTAACCTAAACAGATATATATCCTTAACACCAATAATTTCACTTCTACACATTAACCATTTGAGAAAAGAGATTCTGTCTCCATGTCTCCCAAAATGCCTAGCACAGTGGTAAAAAAGATAAATATGTAATGACTGGTTATCTGTTAAAATTGTGTAAAATTTTTGAGGAGGCACAAACAAGAACCTACTTCTTTCTTGGGTATTGCAATTTTCTCTTCCCTCCATTTTCTATTACTGTAAACATAGTCATCTTTATTACTTATTTAGAATATGTGACTGTTATGTTATCATTGCAGAGACCTTTTCCTTATTACCAATCTTCTTTTGAAGCATTACATGGAAGAACAGGAGTAGTCTGAGCTTCACAGTTCAAGATTTCAACGATCAGTTCTGTTTGCCTGATTTACAGGATGAAGGTGACAATAAGAGAAAGTGATCATAATAGTCAATGTTTAATACATATTTAATATATATAGTATATATTTAGATTTAACAACTGGTTAAATCTATTAGCTCTATATCACCTAACCATTTCTATACCTTCCTTTCACTCTTCATTTCCTATTCTTTCTTAATTCCAATTTTCCTACAACACACACACACATATACACACACACACACACACATGCACCCACTATCCACAAGACCATCACGTCTGGGGATTTTGGACATACAGAGCCTAATAAAATTCAGCAACAAAGATCATTCAAATTCATAACTTAAAAATTATCAGGTACAGAAATATATGAGCTGAGATGAAGAAAAGCTAAAATATTGTGAGAAGTGGAATATCTTTCACAAAAGACCTTCTAGGAAGATCATATGGTACTGTTCTGCAAATCTTTCCTTTTACAATATTGAATGTTTTAATGTGAGCTTTACTGATTCAGTTTCAAATCTTATCACTAATCCTGCCCTTAAGCAAAGCTGTAAAGATGGTGAAATTAATTTTTGACATTTCCTATTCTGCATTCTGTGATCTTCTCCTTCCTTTGAGGGTCTAACAACCTCCTACCACTTTCTGCTTTTGCCCATTACAACCCAGATTTTCACCTTTTGCACCTGGAGCAGGCCTGGCCTTCCACAATGTTCTATGTGCTATGAAATTCAGTTTCCGCTATTATCGGTGTGTTCTATTATTTCATGTATTTTCTAATAGCCTTAAAGGTTACTTTGAATAGGCCTGGAATTTCTAACACTATTAAATACTATAGCAGGCATATAGTATTACCAAGGAAAGTAAAGCAAGACATGGAACAAACCTGAATGATGAAAACTGAGATAAACTGGACACAGGGACTATGTCCATAATAGACATCCATTATTCAACGGTAGCTGAATGTTATCATGTGGGAATGAAGGCCTAGTGTTGCAAGATTTTAGATTTTTCAAGAGGAACCAGAAGTGTGGATCTTCATATAAAAATTTCAATATTCATAAAGCACCATAAAAGTGAAAAAAAATCTTATAAATCAGAATTTAGACTATGTTGACATTAACTTGCTACCTCTGTGATAAGCAATTTTAGAATAAGATTTTATTCTTGTTTAATTCTTCTTTTCAGAGATACTTAGTGTAGTAGGAGAATCCAACACTTAAAAATAGGTCAGGTATGGTGTCTCACACCTATAATCCTAGCACTTTGTGAGGACAAGGTAGGTGGATTGCTTGAGCCTAGGAGTTTGAAAGCAGCCTGGGCAACAGAATGAGATCCTGTCTCTACAAAAAATACAGAAATTACCCAGCTGTAGTGGCCTGCACTAGTAGTCCCAGCTATTTAGGACACTGAGGTGGGAGAACACTTGAGCCAAGAAGGTCAAGGCTGCAGTGAGCCATGATCATGCTACTGCACTCCAGGCTGGGCAAGAGAGCAAGACCCTGCCTCAAATAATACTAATAGTAGTAATTATAACAATTTTGTGATGGGTGATAAAAATCAGGGGCAAAATGTCATGGGAGCACAGAGATGGGAGAGGGGACTTTCACAAGCCTAGAATGTTCTCAAGGAGTATGTTCCAGAGAATATGAATCTCAAATGAAAGTAGGCCTTTACCAGAGAGAAAGAAAATAAAGGGTATTCCAGAGAGTTGTGTGCGGGAAGATGCAGACGTAAGAACAGCAGCATTTACTTGGGGAAAAAATAGTTTAGGTTCTGTTCCCAGATAAGTGGAATTATATCAGATACAGTTTTTGAGGAGAGGCTATTTGGGGTAGGAGGACCCCTTGAGTTCTTATTAATAGCTTTAAAATGTGAAAACATCTTACTGCACATTCGGCACATGTACCCCAGAACTTAAAGTATAATAAAAAAATTTTTTAAAAAGAAAAAAAGAATGTGAACACACCTCTATTTCTCTCTCCAGGTAATTTTAACATGACCTTGCTACTCCCTTGGATGAAAGAATCATCACAAAATTTTACAACAAATTTTATGGTTATGGAAGTTTTGTATTTACATTTGGAAGATGACGTTTGCCAGTAGCAGATATTTTAATTAAAAATATTTTCCTTACTATTCCAACATTTCTAATGTTTTAAAAAGTACATTTATCTTACAGGTTCATATGAGATAATTGAAAACATGGTGATCTCAGACACAGCAGCACACATGTGAGGAAATGTAGTAAAGTCAGTCACACTGGAATACCTTCAAAATCTTCAGTAAAATATGGTTGACGTTGACGAATGATTCATTCTCCCTATGGATCTGTCCGCAGAGGCTAAAAATAGCTATAAATAGGATAATCCAGATAAAATCATGTTGTATCATGTGTCATATCAATAGTAATATATACAAGTGAAAAATATTGTGAAAATAGTAGAGGTGGAGGACACATATGTTAATAAAGGGGTTTAGAGATAAAAGCATGGATAAATAAATATGGCATAGGTATTTTGAGCCAGACTTTTCAATGATCATAACATATTCTATATTTATATATTCATGTATTTTTGCATGTATACTAACTATTCACATTCCAAGAAGCTGTTGCAAAAGTGTACAAAAATGTCACTAAGAAAAACAAGATTTATCAGGTAATTGAAGTGTTTGCCATTACTTTTAATTACTTTTAAGGGTAAACATGGCAGTCACTCTTGCACCAACTTTTAATTACTTTTAATGGCGAACACCGCAATCCCTTTTGCACTAACCTAATATGTGGCCTCAGGTAATATGCCTGTAATTAGCTTGTTGGTTTTATTTGAAACAACTATTGTGTAGCAATTGGAAAGTCGTTAGCAGGACTCTTTTGTCACATTCATTTTATGCAGGATAACCTTGAGTCTACTCTGTTATATACCTATTTGCAAGAAAAGTCAGTTTAGTTCATCTGTCTCTTTTCCCATGTTCCCCCACCATGTTCTTATTTCATGAATGTATTTTGAGTGTGTTTACTTAACCTGTAGATTTCTATTTTGTGTGGATTTTTTTCATGGCATTTTCAGCTGATATGTTGATTAAATTTATTCATATTCTTAACCTAATCCAAGCATGCTGATCAATATTTCTGAACAGAATTGAGTGTGAAACACCAGATAAGAGGAGTAAATGCACACTCATTGATGTTTCTTTGCAGTGAAAATTATTTTAAGATGTGGAATGATTTGTGTATGCAGATGTGTGTCTCGTGAGATATGATGATATAATCAATATGTTCCATTGAGGACAAAGTCATAAGGCTAAATGGTTTCAGCTGGGCTGTGAAGGAAAGCAAGTGAGAGTATCATTATTTTGAGGAAAATGCATGTGAGTTTATCTAGATAATGACAGTTTGTACTGTAGCAATATTCCTAGATGAGATCTCTGTATACCGGAGGTTTCCTCTAAAGCTTCATCTTCACTTATGTAATTAGGTGAGGGTGAGGCAAGGGTTAGGTGGGCCACTAGAAAGAAACTTCTGTGAGATTCTTCATTATGCTTCTATTAGTCTAGAATTGTCACACTTGTTGAGTTCCATAGTTTTTATTTGTTCATAAATGTCAAGAACAGGGAAAACCAAGCCAGATTCATAGAGCTTAACAAGGAAGAAGATAAAACAGCAAAAGTTGAAAATGAAATATAGATGATGACACATAAAATTAAGGCATCATTGATTCATTTTTCAAATAATTTTTAAAAAGTCTTTCTTTTGTGAAAATCCAAAGAAAAAGTTTCTGGATACAGCGGGGGAAAGAAAATGGCATTTTCTTGATATCCTTAATCTCAGCCAAGAAAAAAATCTTATGTTAAAAATGAGTGGTTGCATTAAAAACTTTCTTTTTCTGAGAGTCTTTAACATTATCAGAATAAATTATCATTCTGTATCAAATTCAAACGAAATTTATCTGGAACATTTAATGTAGGCGATATGGCTTGGCTCTGTGTCCCTGTGCAAATCTCATGTTGAATTGTAACTCCCAGTGTTGGGGAGGAACCTGGTGGGAGGTGATTGGGTCATGGGAGTGGATTTCCCCCATGCTGTTCTCATGATAGTGAGTTCTTACAAGATCTGATGGTTTAAAAGTATGTGGTACTTTCTCTCTCTCTCTCTCTCTCTGTCTAGCATGTGAAGAAGGTGCTTGTTTCCCCTTTACCTTCCACCATGATTCTAAGTTTCCTGAGATCTTGCAGTCATGCTTCCTGTTAAGCCTTTGGAACTGTGAATCAATTAAACTTCTCTTCTTCGTAAATTACCCAGTCTCAGGTAATTCTTTATAGCAGTCTGAGAATGAACTAATACAGTAGGACTATCACTTTAAAATATGTAAGACACAGAGAATAATATAGTTTGAACTAATTTTTGCAGATGTGAGGTGTTCTTTCCTCTTTTAATTACTAGACAAAACATTTGAATGAATCTTAGATGTATTCAGATGGATGAAATCACTTTTCTACCAACCTATCCCCAAGGCCATCATGAACTACCAGTTAGGAAAATCATATTCTGTGCATTTCTATTCTTTTAGCTTTTTCATTCTATAATTTATACTCTATTCCAGTGTTTATAGCTTTTTGGGTTGTGTATATTTTGGGGGCAATATTACTTACGGATAAGAAAATGGAGGCAAGAGGACTTTATCGATTATTCTTATTTTAAAGTGCAAGTTGCATTGTAAACAGATCTCAAAGTGCTGTGTGAAGTAGATTGGAGTCACAAGTAGTACTATTAAAACTGTGAATAGCCTAATGTTGTAGCTGCAGTTGAAACTTGAACAAGTAATTGTGAATGTGATATAAAATGAGACTGATGAGCCAATAACCACAGAATCACTGTTTTAAGTTCAAGGTCAAAGTCACTTCAGACATATAGCACAATCTTTTTGAACAGACTTGAGTGTGTAATAAGTGGAATAAATGTTTACCTAATAATTTACCTCTGCAATATAAGTTATTCTAAGGTATGAAATGTTCCTTGAGCATTTTCGTGTTCTCTGAGGTTGTGATGGAATAACTTATTCATTCTGTTGAAGATCAATTGCTAAAGCTGCATAATTTCAGCTAGAAATGAAGGAAAGGAAGAAGCAATTGCATCATGCTTACAAAGGCAAATGTCAGTTACATTGAGTAATAATGACTTACACATTCCAATGAAACCTCTGTGGCCCAGCATCTCCAAAAGTAAATAAGTGCCTTGAAGAAAGTAAGATATAAACCTAATGGTCTGCTAGGCAAGCTCTGATCTAAGGCCTTTCATTTTGTATATCTATTATCCCAGGCATTTATCTTACTAACAGGACTGTAAGTATTGATTTATGCATAAGGTGTCAGACATAGGAGCTCACATCTTTGGTCTGAATATGGTTTTTAATAATGTATCTATCACGGCAGCTTTTTAAAGTTAAGTTATTTCAGGATATAGAAAACCTTTGAAGAAAAAAAAGTGACACATGGAGCAATTGTTTTCTTCTCATTTCCAAGGATTGACATTTCTCTCCTTCCTTCCTTCCTTTTTTTCTTTCTTTTTTCTTTTTTTTCTTTTTTTTTTTTTTCTTTTTTGAGGCGGATTCTCACTCTGTCACCCAGGCTGGAGTGCAGTGGTGTGATCATAGCTCTCCACAGCCTCGACCTCCTGGTTTCAAGGAATCATTCCCACCTCAACCTCCAGAGTAGCTGGGACCACAGGCACATGCTACCATGCCCAGATTGCCATTTTTTAATGCAATGTTTATAAAAAGTGTTTTCCAAGTCTATAATCTATGTGATATAAATGGCATTTACTCACTTTATAATCCACAAATATCATTTTTCTCATTTGAGAAAATCCATAATTATGAACATTGTGGCCAAATAATTGGCACCATGCTATTTACATTTGCTGTCTCTAAGTTTTATAACGTATTTTTATTTATTGATCTTGATTATTTTATTTAATGATTCTTCTATACTTAATGAGATGCCTTCTAGTTCTAATATTCTAGATCTGGATAAACAAATACATATTAATCATATTCACATCTTTTATAATTCTATAAACTTTGATTCCTCCAACCCTACATTCATTCTTATCTCTAAGTTTTTGTCTCTTTAAATCACATATCTTAAAAAGCCCATTCATCTTTGTATAGTTGTTCTTTTCTTTCTATACCGTTATTTCTTTCTTAAGGTATGGCATACAGAAGTGCATTCAGTACACTAATTTCAACAAATTATATTTTATTCAAGGATAAGAATAAACTTACTAATTTTTCTTTTAACTACATTCTCAATAATAAGCCTTATTGTTCTGTTGGCCTCATGTTTTTCAGAAAGTATTCTTAGGAATGATTCTACAAGAGGAATGCATTTTCCTCACAGTATAGAATGTATGTATGTGGGTATTTTGTGTGTGTGTGTGTGTAATTTTTATTTTTCAAATGCATTATTATACTAGTTCATTCAGATACTTAGCATCTACTCATATGCCAATTTATACATAAGACTCAGTTGTAGCCTATACTCCTCCACCAGACATTTCATTATCTTTAAATATTTAGTGCTGTTTGAAAGTCTTGAAGTTTCCCTACTGACTTTCTTTCATAGTGAAGATGTTCAGGTAGGTCTTGGCAGATCACCAAGTAGGTTATATCTTATGTATTAGTCAGGGTTCTCCAGAGAAACAAAATCAATTGAATATACAGAAAGAAAGAGTGATTTATGGTAAGTAATCGGCTCACATGATTATAGATGTTGGCAAACCCAAAATCTGCAGAGCCAATGTCCTGGTTGGTAATGGAAATTGGAAAGCTGCTGTAGAACCAGGAAGAACTGATGTTCCAGTCTGAAGATCATCAGGCAGGAGAATTTTCTCACTCAAGAAATTGTAGCCTTTTCGTCTATGTAGGCCTTCAACTGATTACACGAGGCCCTCCCACAATATGAAAGGCAATCTGCTTTGCTCTGTCTGAAGACTTAAACGTTAATCTCATTTTAAAATACTCTCACAGAAACACTCAGAATAATGTTTGTCCAACTATCTGGGCACCTGTGGCCAGACACTGTCACATCATGGTATCTGTTTTTCATTTTTGAAAGGGGCCTATCTCTCCCTAGCCTTTGTTTTCTGTCTATGAGTTATTCCCTCCTTAAAGAATTTGTTCTTCCCACTTCATACTGATCAATTGCTTTTAATACCCTTAATTACATACTTTTGTATAATTTAAATTCTAAATAAATTATATTAACTATTTCTCATATAAATAATGTCAAATAATTCTAAAGTTAATAGAAAAAATTTCCCTTGAAAAAATACCATATTGCCTTTCCACTAAATTTCTATGCATATTTAAGTGTAAAATAATCTTGCCCTTTATTGTAATTCCAGTCAGATATGGTAGTGCAATTTAACAGGTTGTACTTTTCAGGTTCTTTTCCGGGTGCAAATCACATTAGCTATGAGCTTGTTTCAGTTGTTCAGCAGAATATGGATTTGGATGTTATTTCTTGACAACTGAGTTGAATAATTACTTACTTTAGCCATGACATTGTTTATATGTAAATTCTAGATTGCTAATTAGATCTAGAACAGTTGTTCCTAAACAAATCAATCATCAAAATCACATGGAAACTTAGGAAAAATACAATTGCAGGCCCCCAAATCCATACTTTTAAAGTATTACTTTTCTAATTCTAATTACAAGCCATTGATGAAGAGAATATTTGGATTTACAAAGTACTTTTATTAATTCTCTGTTCTTTTTTATTTTTTACAATTATGTGTAGCTAGATATTTAGCTAACTTTTTCATAATAAAAATCAAAATAAAGAATCCATTGATTCTCTTTGCTGAATTCTATTTCAAAGGTCAGCTTTTCAACTACCATCATTGTATAGTCCTGGTGATTCTCAAGCTGGCATCTTACTGTTGATTTATTTATTTGTTTTTTAGAGATGGAGTTTCATTCTTCTTACCCAGGCTGGAGTGCAATGGCGCGATCTTGGCTCACTGCAACCTCCGTCTCCCAGGTTCAAGCGATTCTCTTGCCTCAGCCTCCTGAGTAGCTAAGATTACAGGCAAGCGCCACCACACATAGCTAGTTTTGTATTTTAAGTAGAGATGGGGTTTCTCCACCATCTCTGACTCCATGGGGTCAGGTTGGTCTCCAACTCCCGACCTCATGTGATCTGCCTGCCTCGGCCTCCCAAAGTGCAGGGATTACAGGCGTGAGCCACCACTCTCAGCTGTTGATTGATTTATTTTTTAAACTTTTATTATTTTCTTTGGAATATAAAGCACAGTATTCCTTTAAGTCTTTTTTTTTTTTTTTTTTTTAGCTAGTCTTACAGGGTTGTTTTGCACTTGATTTACCTTATTTAATAGATTTTCTTGTTTTGTTCCCTTTTCCAATTGTACCTTTAAAAAATGCCATCTCCTTTTCCTCACCCACAATGACCTCTTTTGCTTTGCCAGTTAGCCATACAGAGTTTTTGTTTGAACACCTGGGTTTCTTGATCCTTGGCACATATTTTGCCTGGGCTTCTAATAAGGTGTTTTAAACAGCTTCCAGGTTTCTGGTAGATTATTTGCTTTTTTTTTTTTTTTTCTAACTCCCTTGCATTTTATTCTAACATTCACATTTTGATGTAGGTCTCTTTTCTAAAAGTGAGTTAGCATGTGTTCTATGTTTCTTGGCTTTTCCACCCTCAGTAGAAAGTGAAACTTAATCATATACTAATCACTAATATATAATGATTTGTGTAATTCCTGATTCACTTCCTGTCTTTTATGCAGAACTTGGTGTATTTCCTTTCCATGTGAATTCCAGAATTACTTAATCTAAGAAGCAGTTATTTATTCTCCCAAAAATGTATTCCTCATACCTATCCTTAATGAGAAAAATCTACGAATCCAGATGTGAATAATTAAAACTCTATTTGATTACCGTCTGTACTGATTTCGAGTATTCTTACCTAGTGTCAATATTCTTAGCATATATATTATATTATGTGTATTGCATATTATACATACTAGCATACATATAGCATATAATATATGCTAAGAATATATATATAAAATACACATATGGTATGTTTTTGGGCATAAGATGAAGAGGATTGAAGTAATCATAAATCTCAGTGCATAGCACATTATTTTTATTAGCTTCTCTCTTGATTGACCGATTAATTGATCAATTATCTTCCTGCCATAGTTCTCTATTTTCTCCTTCTAGACATGTAATGATGCTAAGAAATTTAACACATCTTTTTGCTTATTTAGTTCTTGCAAAATGTGCATTGTTGTTTTATTTGTATTTTGTTGCTTGTACTTGGTATATTTGTAAAAAGTATTTTGATAGATGCTTCCCACTGTTTTTTATGTTTAAATCAGTGCTCTGCTTCTGTATAGTGCTATGAGTCTATCTAACCTGTTGTTTCTAACTGCTGTATAGTACTCTGTGGTGGACATCCATGACTTTTCCTCTATTTTCTCTTTTAGTGACGGTGACTCAAAGTACCTCCAACTCTCCTATATTATTTAGCCCTGGTTTATGGCACCATCCACTACTGATTTCTTGATTGCAATTAATTTAGGAAAGACTAATTCTCCTCCAAGTGGTTTCATAGTAAAATCTTTATTTAGATGAGTGCTTCTAAACCTTGGCACTTTTTACATGTATTGTAGGATATTTAGCAGCATCCCTAACTCCACCCACTACATGCCGATAGCACTGTATTTGTGAAAATTAAGTACAAACGAACAAACAAACAAAAAACCTCTCCAGACATTATCAAATGTCTCCTGGGGGAGCAAAATCAGTCATTGATGAGAACAATTGACATAGCTCTTCTAAATTTTTATTTAGATGCTACTTTTGTTAAATCTGATATATTCTTAGTTGTCTGTGACCACCTGTGACTCAGTGGTACTATATCTTAGCTTCTTTTTCTACTCATCTGTTGTTTTTCCAAGATGTCAATTACAGAAGTTTACTCATTTCTTGACAAGCATTCTATTGAGGAATAGAGTCTATCTGCTTGCTTGATTGGATTCTTACATAATCACTAAGGAAGAAAATCCTGGCTTCTTTGCCAAGACAGTTTTGACACTTTTCAGTGACTAACCCCTTGTATAATTTTTGTTTTTCTTTTTTTTTTTTTTTTTTTTGGCAGGTGACTCTGTCACCCAGGCTGGAGTGCATGGCATGATCAAAGCTCACTGCAGCCTCCACCTCCTGAGCTCACACTATCCTCCCACTTCAGTCTCCCAAGTAGCTGAGACCACAAGTGTGCCACTATGCCTGGCCAATTTTTCTATTTTTTGTAGAGATGGGGTTTCACCATGTTGCCCAGGCTGGTCTTAAACACCTGGGCTCAAGCAATCTGCCTGCCTCAGCCTTCTAAAGTGCTAGGATTAAAGATGTAAGCCACCATTCCTGGCCCCTGTATGTTCTTTACATATAATGATGTTCTTTTTTACTTAATACACAGAAGCCAAGCTTGAGGTTAAACAGAAATGTCAGCACTTGTCTTTAATTACTTAATTTCAAATTTGCAAGGAAACAAGCCCATGATTTTTGTCATATTCTAATTTTCATTATAACCTGAGTTATCCAATTATTTCACAGATTCATAGACTCCTTCTGTCTGTATTAAAAATGAAGCTTCACCAAAAGGTCCAAGATCTCGTTACTCAACTAAGTGGCAGATTCATTACCCAAAGAATCCAACTATCAGCAGTTATCTTCTTTTTAATTACTATCAAATATGAACAAGAAAATTACATATTTAGAGCCTGAATTAACATTTCATTTCAATGACTCCTAAAAATATATGAAATGTTATGTTGAACTTCCAAGTCAAATGGTCTGAAAACATGCAAGCAGCATATTTTTAAAAGTTTAAATTAATGACAAGGTTAAAACTCTCAACAAAGGGTTGAGAGTCAAAATATTTGAGTTTAATAACTGATTTGTCCTTATTCATTTTGCTTTAAAGTCTCTAAATTTTGTTTTTTTCAACTGAGAAATGGCAAAATTATTTTAAGATAAAATTAAATTAAAGTCCATTAAACTCAAAGATGTTACCAAATAGATGGGATCATTTAATTCCTTACCAGAATTTTAACAAAATTTTGACTCGTCTCACGTATGAGACCTTATTTGTAGTGGCAGGAAATTATCTACAGAAATTCATCTGGACTCCATGAAGCTACCGATATCATCTGATATTCGTTACATACTCACCTTTGATGCTCCCACCCCTCTACTTCTGCTATGACATCATAACTCACCACTTCCAGTTTGTCATTTGTTTTTCTTCCCCATCTTATCCATCTGTTGGTGGCCAACACAAAAGATCTGCTTACTTCTGATTTTTGGTCCAATATTCATCCAACCTGTCCCCTACCCAATTCTGGCTCACAAATATTTCTCACTAAATATTCAATTAATGGACCTAGTCGTAATCCGTAAACTGGTGTTCTTATACGTGGAACTCAAGAATATATATTTCCCGTAAACATCCAGCCCATAGATATTCATCAAAAGAGCAGAAACAAATCCAGATAGTTTTGGATTCTGAGGTCATGCAATGCCCCTAATGAATAGTCTCCATCAGCTTCCCATTTAACTGAGAATAGAATTCAGTATCCCTACAAACACATCCAAACATGATTTGACATATCTATACCATCTGACTTCATCTGCTGCAGCTGTACCCCAGCACATTCTACTTCATCCACACTAATTTTCTTTCTCATCGTTCAATAATGCAAAATAGACCTTACAGAGTTGCTTTTCTTTCTGCTTGGAATACATTCCTTTCATAATAAATGCCTAATAAGTATTGTTGAATGAATGAATGTTTCATATCTCTCACGTACTTCTATTGCCATTTGTAAGGGCTAAGGATGAAAGCCAGTGTTCTACTATGTGATTTACAAGACCATCTCATCTAAATGCTATGTCCATTCCCAGTTGCTCATTGGTCGTTATCCACTGAACTTCCCTCCAAAAATAAATGCATAACTATGTATCAAGTGAATATTTTCATAAACCTAAAGGAGGTCAATATGTAATAATATATTTCACAATATTTTAGACTAGATCACGTGAACTTAAAATATGCATTTTTTTTACCTATTCTGTTTTCCAGCTCTACAAATCATAAAAAATAAAGAAATTACGTTAATAACATTAAAAATCTGTGACCAACTTATTTTGCTATTAGTTATGTGAATTTTTTTTTTTTTTTTTTTTTTTTTTTTTTGAGTGTCTCACCCTGTCGCCTAGGTTGGAGTGCGGTGGCACGATCTCGGCTCACTGCAAGCTCCGCCTCCCGGGTTCATGCCATTCTCCTGCCTCAGCCTCCTGAGTAGCTGGGACTACAGGCACCCGACACCATGCCCGGCTAATTTTTTGTATTTTTAGTAGAGATGGGGTTTCACCGTGTTAGCCAGGATGGTCTCGATCTCCTGACCTTGTGATCCACCTTCTTCGGCCTCCCAAAGTGCTAGGATTACAGGCGTGAGCCACTGCATCCTGCTGTGAAAGTTTTTTAACCTCTGTGTTTATTAATTTATAAAATATAAACGAATTTGTATGGAAAATGGGTAAAATAAAAAGAAATGAAAATGTTTATAACATTCAAAATTGAAATCTGTGATACATAATTTTTTAATGATTATAGGAAATTGGCAGACCCATGAAAAGCAGGTTGAATTATTGTTTGGATTGATTCTCTTTATTCATGCTGAACTTTGCTAATACTATCTAACATATGAGGAAGCTGCAAGCTTAATCTTTGCCATAATCAGAAAATATAATAGTGATAATGTACTGCAAGCTCGCACAGTGCTGTGTAATGTTTCCAGCCAGCTGCAATCTCTCTCTGGCAACCAGATATGCAGAGCCACATCTCCTGGGGATGAAGGAGAGACAATGCATTTATACATTCAAGTGAGTGTGTATCCAATTTGAACATTCTCATCAACGAGAAAGACTTGTAATTTTTTGATCATTTTTTCCTTTTGTTTCCATTTCTGCATAAAATGCTTCTTAGGCAACATAGTAGGAGGAGGTTATTAAGCATAGGTTCAAGCATATGCATTATGTAAACTACCTGAATGAAGAACGCCAGCACTTACATGGTAACAGGCCATTGGTGTTGAGTCATAAAAACATCTAAATCTCAATTCTGCCATTTATAGCTAAGCTTGGGCAAGTTTCTTCATTGTTCATAATTTAGTTCATGTCAGTAAAATGGTGGTAGGTGACATTTAACTTATAGGTCTAATTGGAAAGATTACAGTTTAAATGCCTTGCAGAGTTGTTGACCCATTGAGCACTCGAAAGTTTAGGCCTTGAAAAACCACACCATCAATTATCCAACTAATGATAGATTGAAAGCCATGTGGGCAGCACTCCATTGAAGAATTTTTATGTGTATTATGGTTAGGAACCATGTCTTGATTGACTTGGTGTGATTAGGATCTTGCTCTGTGCCCGGCTCTTGTCTGATTAGGATTGTGCTCTTTGCCTCTCTCATAATACGTGCTCATTAAATGTTGATCATTGTTGAATGACACTCAGCTGTTCAAAGTGAATATGGAGAACTGAGGGTAGGGGAGAGTGGGTCATCTCCCTTTGTTTACCTTTCTACCAAAGAGTTTGTTGATTCTTTTTATCCTAATGATTTGAGTGTTCTCTCATCAACACTTAGTTTCTCAACAACTTTGAGTTTAGCAATCTGAACCTTCCCCTTGTCTTCTACTGGCCAAACTCTGGGTTATTTTTCAATCCCCTGGGTTAAGTCCTGGGTGATTACCACAGCATCCCTTTCCTCCAGAAATCTTGCTGCTCTACAAAGCCATACAGAGTCCTCCAGATATTCAAACATAGAAATGGTTTCATAATAATTTATTTGTAACAGGATTATGTTATTTGCTTTTCTGAGATCTGCTCATTCAGGAAGCAGGGTTCCTTAGTGCAAAATCTCTGTGCAAGGCACAAGGTGAGAGGCTCAGAACATATTGCACCGATTTAAATCAAAAAACTTCTCCTAGGCCTGTGTGTCTAGCTCCTCCACTGACAAAGTCTTTCTCATAGGAGAAAGAAGAGAACCAGGAAAAGAGATCTGCCCTAAACACACTACCGTCTTAAATATCTTTAAAACAGGCTTTCAGAACTCTTGTGGAGGACATATTGAGCTGCCCAATTGAATTGCCAGTGCTCATGCAGCATCTTACCAGGGCAGCTACGGTTCTGCCCACTGTCAATAAAATGGGCAGAGTTTCAGTGAAGCAAAATAAACAGGCTCTAGAGATCTGCTATAACCATTGCCAACAATAATATATTGTACACTGAAAAATGTGTGAAAAGAATAGATCTCATGTTGCGTTCTTATCACAATAAAATAAAGTAAAACACATATGTTTTTAAAAATAAATAAAAAATTGTGCCTTCTTCCCTACAAGTGTGGGAAGAAAAGAAGCTAGACTCTTAGAAGTAACAAAGGCAGGCATAGAATAAGATGAAATTACATTTTAATGTGGTTAAATCTAACAGCAAAATTTTGCAAGCAGGGAGGGGAGGTTGCAAGGGGGAAGGAAACAATTTACCATTCTCTGTCACTCTGGGGTTAAAATTAGTTTCAGTGATTCACTTGTTATTGCTGTGTACTGTGAAGCCTTTATTTAGCTTTCCGTTTGCGGGTTTCTTTGTTCATTTAAAACGAATAAGGAGAGAATATTAGTTCATGAAAGAATAATATCCTTTGTATCATCTCTCAAGGACATTTTTTCTTGTTCTTCCAGAAACCTGGGGCTATTGCATTGATTTGTTTTTGCATCTACAGGCAAGTAGAGAACACTAGGAGAGCTTTGCTTAGAGTATTATAGATGATTTTCCCTCATTTTCCAGTGTTGAAAATCAGAATATCCAGTTCTAAACAGGTTGTCATGGTTGTGTGTTTCTCTCTTTTCAGGTTGGGTTTCAAAGCGAGTCTGCTTTATAATTTGTTTCTGAAAATGCTCATTGACTTGAATGCCAGTTGGATTAAAGGGGAAAAAACTTATTTTATGATTTGTACAGCTGTTTCTGAGCCCAAATTCTTATAAAAGGTACCCTGGTGGCATTTCCTTACCACAAGTTGACAGACTGGGGAAAGCTAAACATTTTCTTTTCTAAGGAACTAGTGGAAAACGGACCTATTTTCAGGATTGGCTTGTCCTTGGTAACAAGTTTGAAACCACTGAGTTGCATCATGACCATAAAGCAAAGAAATTATTCCAATGTTTTAATTTCTAGCCAGTGTTTAAGCAGCTGCAACAGAAAATAAAATTGCTCCTGACTTTCCATGTCATTCCCAGTAAACTGATTTTGCTGAGAAATTTCACAATGGTCATTTCCTCTTCATGCCCAAACAGACATTTAGTGTTTTTAAGACCCTTTCTGTAAAAGTCATATGGTACTTAAAGTATAATTTAGTGTGTACATGCTGTGTGCCTTGGTGGTATTCTTTCATTTGAGAAAATATCAAAAATATCAGAGAGTAGGATAGGAAGTTTAGGTAGGATTTCTTGGGGGAAACCACATATGCACATGTTTCTTGAGGAGCTGACATCATTGAGATTTAGCAGTTGGAGTATCATTTAACCTAGCCTTTTTTTTTTTTTTTCTTCATGATTTTTTTTGCATTCCTTAGTTGGTTTCATTACCATGTGAAGGCAAGCTCTGCAAACATGAAGAGACATCATCTGCTCCCCAGAGAGGGAGGGAGACTAATATAACAGAATTTCAGGGTGTGAGCAAGAGTGCAGACACACAAACCTCCTGTGGATTGTGGGAAACCAGACAGCTATTTTTTTTTAATATTATTTAGCTCCAAATCTAAGGGGAGAAACACTGTAAGACTACATGTTACAGTCCAAAAATAATTCCTTTTTCCAACAGAAAAAGGCTATGATATGGTTCTAATTGATAACTTACTTGTACTTTTTTCCCACAAACAAATCTTCTTTCTAAACTTGTTGGCTGTATTCTCACAGTCTTTGAACCCCACAATTTCTTCCCATGTCTAACTAAAGAACTTGTTGTTTAAAAGTTAAGTAAAACAAACAAACAAACAAACACCCTTAATTTCTTAAAATATTTAAACGTAGACTGGTTTTCTTTTTTTTTTCTGTTTTCCCTTTAGATGCACTATTTAGTAATCTAAAACAATCATCTTATTATCGTATGATTTAACTTTCTTGTCTATGCAATAGAAATTGTAAAATGCTAAATATAAATCTCTCAACAAAAATATTTTTTCTCTTGCTCTCACTCCTAATTAGTGGTATGTTCAGATGGATCAGAGATGAAAACCAATATGAGAAACCTGAAGTTGAGTTTATTGGACATTTAGAACATTGTTGACCTAAGAGACATTAGAAATTGAGGTGGGGATATAGAGAACATTAAAAGAAAGATAATTTACTGCTGAGAATAGGGAAAAGGGCAGGAAGTGGCTATAAAATAATGATTGCTGCTTTCCATAAACCACATAAAACCTCCATCTCATTACCATATAGACATGGGTATACACACAGTAAAACCTTTGTAATACTGCATTTTAGAGGAAATGAGTTGCCAGCTAATGTCAAGTTATGGTTAATAAAGACTTAGTTCATGTTATCTCAGGTGGTATCCTTCTTGTACCTCCCTTATTCTCCCCTTAAAGTCTTAGACTAAAGCATAAAAGGGCAGTGGTTTATAGATGTAAATCAATATTATTTATCTAAAGAGAAAAGACTTTAGTACAGCAGGGATCTACCTTCTCACTATTCATCAAAACGGTTACATGGCAAAATGGGCCTGTTAACCTCCTTGTTTCTCTCCTTTCAGCATCCTTATCAATGAATCCTTTGCAAATGCTGGATTCATCTCATTAATTTTAGGAGAAAGGGATCAATACACACACATATAATATATATCTTATATTACATATAGATAAGATTCCGTAGCTTTTGAAACTGATATATGACACTCTGAGGAAAAGCAAGGAATAAACACTAGAACCATTCACTGATCTGTTAAAGTAGAGCTAAATATAGCTGTCCAACTTCCGTGTCCTTGATCATTTTAATGTTAGTCCAAACCTCATGCAGTATGAAAGTAGATAATAGACATCTCTATCTAATATACTTCCGCTAGTTCTTTTTAATTTTTGGTCTTCTCCTCTGTGTTGCATAAACCTTACAAAATGTTGATGGTCCACTCTCCCCAGTGAGAATGCTGCTTTCATTGATCAAGCCCTTTTAGCATCAAATTCTGTGCCAGAAGTGAGGATGCAAATGAGACACAAATGCTGCCCTTGAGGGGTCTGATATGCTAGCTTGGGGGACTGACTCTCAATTCTCTTTACCTAAACATCTGGGCCTAATACTGGCCCTTTAGAATGACTACCCTTTCCCATGTCCTCAGAGCTTTGGTTCATCAGAACAGTTCTCATATTCTTCAAGCATGAGAGAGGAAGCTTTATGTCTGGGATTTGTGTTAGGGGAAAGTGATGGTGCTTTGAGTCACAAGTTCTTAAAGTTAAAAGTATGACAAATTACTTAGATATCTAGAGCTTTTTAAAATATACATTCCTAACCCAGTTTGATCCTTCTGAATTAGATTTTCCATACATGAAGCCTATGGGTTTCTGGTGGGCAGTAGAAGATAAACTGCACCTTAAGTGAGGTTGTTATAAGCCAGCTTGGGATCAGGCAAAGATCAGGTGAATCCTTCTTGATCTGTATTTGTATTTTAATCTATTTAAGAATTGTATGTAAAATAAGTTAAAAGCTTGGACTGGTGAATCATTCATTGTCCAAGTGTGGGGTACATTTTCACATTAACTTTTCTGTTTCTGTTCTTATGCAATTATAAGTCCACATTATGCATAATAAATAGTGAAAGAATTTCCTCCGTCAGTATATTGCCATATGTATTTCTGACAGATGCATACAGACAGATGTGAAGTTTTTTTTTTTTTACTGTATAAGCATATATAATCACATTACATATTTTTACAGAATCAATCTGATTGTATGTTAAACAAATATATGCAATGTGTGTTTAGTCAGAGGGTCTTAGGAATATATCCAGAGACAACTGGAAAATTTTTGTTCATAAACAAAAGTTTTTACCACCACCTCCAGTGAAACATTTCAAAGGGATCCATGTGTACTAAATACAAATTGTACCTTCATTTGGAATTATTCAACGTTTAAAGTCCATGTAGCCTCAGAAAGCTCATCTTTTGTCCATGCAAGCCTTGGGATGTTTTTAAGGCATTACAGGTAGAGTGCCAGAGCCACCTGACATTGCTGCTTTCCAATCCTCTTCCTTCCCCACCCTTCAGAGCAGAGAGTACCAGCCTAGTAGACTGGCACAGGCAGCCTGAGCCACGCTAGCCTCTATGTGGTGTGCTCCGTGAGCCTTGGTTGGAGAGGTTCTGGCTCCCTCTGTCACATATGATTCTGTGGTTTTGAACATTAGCTCTTTTTCCTTTTCCACTTTTTCCCTAGTGCTCCAGACTTTTTTGTGCAGAAAGCAGCCTCTCACATCACCCTGCATTAATCATCATAAACCCCTCAAATCAAAAGTGGAAAAGACCCAGTGATTCAGTCATCTGTTTGCTAACAATAATCTTTTTGTGGGTTTGTGTGTCTGTGTCCTTTGTTAAGTTCTGTTTTAAAAGAATACAGGCTCCCAGACTGCTGGGGTGTGGTGTGCTTGCTGTAACCTCTCTGTGAGATGCTCCAGAGAGAAAGGCTTCCCAGTGAAAACACCAGACTCAGAGTTGTCTTCAACTCACATAGCCCATGACCCTGAAAAAAAAAGAAAGAAAGAAAAAGAAGAAAAAGAAAGCTCTTTTTGGAGCACATTTTTTTCTCATCATTAAAGTGAAGAAATAGAACCAGATTGTCTTTAAAGTTCTCATTATTTTGTCATTCTATGGCTCCTGCTAGGAAGCTTGTCTTCTCTACTTTGGCTTAGACTCCCATATATTTTATTTAGTCATCATATTTTCCCTATATCTTTATTTATCTGAGTGAGGATGTCATCTTTCCTTAGGGCTGGGTAGTTTCTATTCACATCTTTGCAGACTGATTGCAAAATTATCCTTAAGGGAACACAAGCATTGACTAGCATTTATAAATCCCTGGCAGCACACCACAGATGGTTAATGAAATAAAATGCATTATCTCATAGGCTTAGCTAATCTCAAAGTTATGGACCATCTCTGGATGTGAGGACTTAATATGGAGGCAAGCTGTAGAGTGACAAATTAAAGCTGATAAGATTGCTGCTCTGCCTCATCCTCCAAATATTCATAAACTTTGAGCTGAGTCTCTCACAGGAAGCAGGGGTCACTACGGAGATATGCTACATATTGTACTTGCTTGACAAGCATGCATGAGCATGAAATACAGGAAATACTAGGCACAATTACCATCACCTGTTGTCTAAAGTAAAATTAAGGAAAAAAGTTGGGTTCAGAAATGTTTACTTTAATTATATGGTGGGTTCAAATTTGTCTCACTTAAGAACGAGCTAAGCAGTGGTCTCCAACTTTTTTGGCACCAGAGACCAGTTTCATGGAAGACAATTTTTCCTTGGATGGGAAGGATTTGTTGGGGGGAGAGTGTGGGGGAGGGTTGTGGGGAATAGTTCTGGAAAGTGTTTCACCTCAGATCATCAGATATTCTCATAGGTGCACAATCTAGATCCCTCACGTGTCCAGTTTGCAATACAGGGTGCAGGCTCCTATGAGAATCTCATGCTGCTACTGATCTGATCTGACAGAAGGAGGAGCTTAGGTGGTAATGCTGGCTCGCCCATCACTCACTTGCTGCTCTGCGGCCTGGTTTATAACAGACCATGGAGGGTACCAGTCTGCAATCTGGGGGTTTGGGACCCCTGAGCTAAGGGACTGATAGAAACATTTTATAAGTAAAATTAATTACATGACCCCTGAGCTAAGGGACTGATAGAAACATTTTATAAGTAAAATTATTTACACACAAAAATACTTATTTTTAAATAATAGTCCACAAATATTATCAGCTTATCGATCTCAAATGTAAAAGAAAATCCTCAAATGTTTACAGAATTAAAGAAATGATCAGTATCTTTATTGAATTTTCACATGCTTTTATCATTCTTAGCTTAATCTGGTAAGAATGAGGTCATAGCAAATTCTTTGGGTAGTGAATTCTAGGTCTCCAGATCTGTAGTAAAATAAGGTACATAAAGTAGACAAAGAGAAACAAAAATGCATTTTAGTCTGGTTCCTCTTTCCTCATTTACTTGAAATGCAAATACATATCTATTAATAATCACATATAACTTCTCCTTTCTAATATTCCATAAATATAAATTTCAATTTCTAAGGATTGAATATGTAATAACAGTCTTTTCAAAATGATAAAGCAAGCACATAATCCTGTTCTTGTTTATTGTAGCAAATGTCACAGCAGTTTACTGCAGAAATTAAATTGTTATTTATTTTGAATGTTGGGTTAAACAATTCTCTCATTAGGGCAAAAATATACTGCTAAAATAAGTGATAGTTATATCAAGAATTAGATAAGCATTAGTGGAAAAAACCCACCAGTGTCTCTGTTTCCTTAGCAGAACAGGCTATACGGTGTTGCAGCAAGACAGACATCCTCACATAGCAGAGGTGCTAGGGACAGAGCATCCCTATAGGCAAGTACTTGTAGTTTGCAGATTCTCCAGTTACACTAGCCCTTGCTAACATTGTTCTTCTTTGAATTTGATTAGTCTGAGCTCATTCATGATTCTGTAACCATGTGAGTGGGAAGGGAAACAGGGCTCTGTGCTGCCATATTGCTTGGTTTTCATGCCTAGATTCAAGAATTCTTGAATGTGTATTGGTCACAGATCACTCATGGATGCTTCCCACAGCAAATGGTTAGCTTCTTACAAATAATTTAAAAGCATTGAGGATTGTGATATTTCTCTGGTTTGTCCTTAAAATTTATATGTAACTATTTCATCACATTTACTGGCTATTTTTGTGTGTCTAATGTATGAAAAGATAATTCTACATTCAATTTAATGAAGTTAGATATCTTTAGAGAAAGGAAATACGAGATAATTATCTGAATCATACTCTGACAGAGACAGTTAATGAATTAATACATTCTTACCAAATTTTAAGGAAGATATTCATTTGGAAGGGTAATGTTTTTATAATATAGAACACATGTTTCTGCAAGAAGACAAACATTCTCAAATTGCCATTGCCTTAAAAAGAAGGAAATTCACAAAGGAACAGTCAAGATGGCCAAATAGAAACAGTTCCAGTCTCTGAGAAGAATGAAAACAGCCAGTGAATTCTGATCTTTAATTGAGGTACCCAGGTTTTCTCACTGTGACTGACTGGGTGATTGGCGTGTACCCACGGAGAGTGAGGGAAAGCAGGGTGGAGCGAAGGCCCACCTGGAAGCGCACGGGTCAAAAGGAGCTCCCTCCCCGAGGTGGCCACGGATTGTGCTACCCCGTCCTGAAAACCATGCTTTTCCCATGAATCTCTGCAACCCATGAATAAGGAGGTCCCCCTGTGAGCTCATGTCACCAGGGCTTGGGTCCCAAGCACACAGCTCTGCAGACTCATGGTGCCTGCTTGGGTGGGTGACCACTCAAGCAGGCACTGAAACAGGTGGTTTTGCATACTCTGGCTCCAGGAACTCTGGTGAGGCAGGAGATCCATCCACTCCCATGGGATGGGGCTGAAGCCAGGGAGCCAAGCAGCCTTGCTCCTCAGGCCCCACTCCCACAGAACCCCACAAGCTAAAACCCACTGACTTGGAATTCCTGTCCGCCAATGCAGCAGGCTGGAGACTGCCTAAGAAGACTGAATTCGGGGACAGAGAGGGGCGGCTGCCATCACTGCGGCTCCAGTCAGTCATATTCCCCTGCTGCCATTGTCCGCAAGACTGGGTGGTTTGGTGGAGGAATTCCCCACAGCGCAGCATAGCGGCTATGAGAGTTCATGGTAAGACTTCTTGAAGTGGGACCCTGACCCATTTCTTCTCACTGGGAAGGGCCTGCCTGCAGGATTCTCAGCATGGCCAGCCAGGTGGTTATGGACAGAACTCTGATTTCTCTGAGAGGAGCTCCTGGGAGGAAAGGTGGCCACGGTATCATGAATCAGCTGTCTTAGTCTTTTATGCCCGCCAGCTCTGGAGAGTCAGGGCAGCCCAGACAAGTGGGATTACCCCCTGCACAGCACATCTGCTCTGCAAAGGGGCAGGCAGGCTGCTTATTTAAGCAGGTCCCTGATCCTGTTCTTCCTGACTGTGTGAGACCTCCTACCTGGAGTCTCCAGACACCTCATACAGGAGTACTCTGGCTGGCATCAGGTTGGTGCCTCCCTGGAACAGAGATCTCAGAGAAAGGACCAGGCTGCCATCTTTGCTATTCTGCAGCCTCCACTGGTGATAATTACAGGTATAGGAGGGACCCAGGCCCATCAGTGATAGACTGGATCAAGAAAATGTGGTATATATACATGATGAAATACTATGCAGCTACAAAAAGGATCAAGATCATGTCCTTTGTAAGGATGTGGATGGAGCTGGAAGCCATTATCCTCAGCAAACTAATGCAGAAACAGAAAACCAAACACCAGATGTTCTCACTTATAAGTGGGAGCTAAACAATGAGAACACATGGACATAGGGAGGGGAACAACACACACTGGGGCCTGTTGGGGGATAGGGTGGAGAGAGGGAGAGCATTAGAAAAAATAGCTAATGCATGCTGGGCTTAATACCTAGGTGATGGGTTGATAGGTGCAGCAGCCACCATGGCACGCATTGACCTATGTAACAAACCTGCACATCCTACATATGCACCCCAAAACCAAAAAGAAACATTTTTTTAAAAAACCCTCTAATGTAAGAATTAAAATTCTGCTTGTACAGATAAGAAAACTATATTTTGGTCACACTATTAGTATGGGATTGATCCGGGACTCAAACCAGGGTCTGATGAACTCCCAAGCCCCTGCCTACAACTTTGATACGCACTGCCTTATCACATTAAATGTTCCCAGTGCCAGTCTCATAAGGAAACATAAATTTAAAAGTACAAGTAAGAAGGAAATTCATATATAGCTCTTATTTTTTTTTATTAAATTAGACTGTGGGATCCTCCAAGATAAGAATTATAGGGTTTTTATCAACATATTTATTTTTTTCCAATATAGTTTTTGACAGGTAGGTGCTCAATAAATGCTTAATGAATTAGTAAGTTAATGTGTAACTAAATAAATGAATGAATTTTCACAACTTGTGTTGATATTTTCTTCATTATTTGATGTCCACCAATCACAGGAAAGTCATTAGAAGGTGAGAACAGCACTAAATCTTTTCATTTTTGATAACAGCATCTTCTCCTCCCTCTGCATACTTGAGATAGGGCAGACATTCTAAACAAGATAGCTAGCTACTAAAAACAATAAAAAGGTGTCCGTTCATTTTTGCCTTGTTACTTTCAACTTATATATTAAGTCAGTAGTTATTTTGGAAAACCATGTTTTATATCTTTAGAGTCGTCATTCAACACATCCTACATTAGGATAAAGTAGCTTGAAAATGGCATGATTTTTCTTGAGTAAGTAGCTCTTCTATATCATACCTATGTAGCTCAACTCTGAGTTTCAGTTTCTTCCTGTACAATATAGTGTTTAAAAACTCACTTTCTATTGTGTGTGACAGTAGAGAATGAAGGTAAGTTATTTTGCTCAGTGCTGGCATATGGTGGTGTTAATAATAGCTGCGATGAACACCTGCCAGCAGTCATTCATTGGACCGAGTGCTTCCCACGTGCTGTGGTTTGAATGTCCCCTCTGAAACTTATGTTGAAATGCAATTATCCTGTAACAATATTAAGAGGTGAAGCTTAAAAAAGTGATTAGGTCGTGAAGGCTCTACTCTCATGAATGGATTAATCACATTATCGAGGAAGTGGGTTATTTACTGTGTAAGTGGCTTTGTTATAAAAGCAAGCTCTCTTTTGCCTTCTACTCTTTCACCATTAGTGAATGGTTTGACTCTCTCAAGATGCCAGCACATGTTCTTGAATGTCCCAGCCTCCAGAACCATAAGGCAAATAAACGTCTTTTATTTGTAAATTTCCCAGTCTGTGTTATTCTGTTATAGCAGCAGAAAAATGGACTAAAACAACATGCACCATCACACTTAATCATTTCCACAGACTCCAAAGGAGGTCTTACTCTCATATCCCTTCACTTCACAGAGAGGTTAAATCACCAGGCCTAAGGGATAAAGCTACTAGATGGCAGAACTGGACTCAGAACCCAGGTCTGCTAAGGCCATAGTTACAGGCTCTAGTCCATCATACAGCACCAACTGCCTAGATGTCCACGGTAGTTCTCAAAATAAATAGCTATTATAGTCATGTATTACCTAACCATAAGGATATTTTAAGAAACGTATCATTAGAATACTTTATCATTGTGCAAACATCATAGAATATACTTACACAAACCTAAATGATATAGCCTATTACACACCTAGGCTATACCATGTAGCCCCTTGCTTCTAAGCTACTACTTGTACAGCATATTACTGTACTGAACACTGTAGGTAATTGTAACCCAGTGTTAGTATTTGTGTATCTAATCATATCTAAACATAGAAAAGATAGAGTAAAATCATAATATGAGATTTTGAAAATAGTGTACCTGTATAGGGCACTTACCTACCGTGAATGGAGCTTGCAAAACTGAAAGTTGCTCTAGGCCTTAGTGAGTGAGTGGTGAGTGAATGTGAAGGCCTGGAACATTACTGTATACTACGGACATAAACACTGTACACTTAGCTAAGACTAATTCTTTTTTTAAAAAAAATTTCTTTCTTCAATAATGAATTAACCTTATATTACTATAACTTTTTGACTTTATAAACATTTTAATTTGTTTAAACCTTTTGTCTCTTTTGCAATAACACTTAGCTTAAGGCACAAACACATTGTACAGCTCCATATACATTTCTTATATCTTTTTTTAGGCTTTTTTTCCTAATTTTTTTTTTACTTTTTAAACTTAAAAAAAATAACAAAGACACAAGAATGCATATTAGCCTAGGCCTACATATGGCCAGGAACACCAATATCACTGTCTCCCACCTCTACATCTTGTCCCACTGGAAGGTCTTCAGGGACGATAATAGGCATGAAGCTTTCATCTTCTATAGTAACAATGTCTTCTTTGGAAATACAACCTGAAGGATCTGGCCACACCTGATTTACAATTAACTTTCTTTTTTTCTAAGTAGAAGAAATACATTCAAAAAAAAAATTATAAGCTGGGTACAGTGACTTCTGCCTGTAATCCCCACAGTTTGGGAGGCTGACGTAGGAGGATAGCTTGAGGCCAAAAACTTAAGACCAGTCTGGACAAGATAGGGAAAGCCTGGCTCTATCAAAACAAACAAACAAACAAACAAATACATACATACATACATACATACATAAGCTATGCATGGTAGTGCGTGCCTATAGTCTCACCTACTCAGGAGGCTCAGGCAGGAGGATCATTTGAATCTAGGAATTCAAGGCTGCAGTGAGCCATGACCATACCACTGCATTCCAGCCAGGGTGACAGAGAAAGAACTCATCTTTTAAAAAGTAAGTAAATAAACATATACATTACATAAATTAAATAATGATAAAATATAATGTAATAAATTAATAAATCACTATGTATTATCATTATCAAGTATCTCATGCTGTACATAATTATATATGCTATACTTCCATACAACCAGTGGCACAGTAGCTTTTTTACACCAACATCACCACAAATATGTTAGTAATGCATTATGCTACAACATTATAATAGTTATGACATCACTAGGGATTTGAAATTTTTCAGTTTGGAAATAATATTGTGGGGCAACCACCATATACATGGCTTGTTGTTGACCAAAACATCATTATGTGATATGCATGAGTGCTGCTGTATTTGCTGTTCTAAATTTATCTTTAAAATAATAATACATGGAGTGTGTGTAGAGATTCAAGCAAGTAAAAGGAAAATTATACATGTATCCAAACAACATCCAAGTCATCACTCATTTACCAAATGAGCTATTGAAAAAGAAGATTACAGGTTTTCCAATATTAATGAAAGTGGACAAAGTGAAAATAGATCTCTTTCATGTGTTTGTTAATGCGTTTTCTCTCATGTGGTTGGAATTGGAAGGGATTCAAAGCCTGGCTTAAGCACAATGTAAACTGGGCATAAGAAGCCATATGGATGCAGCTATTTATTGCTGACAGGGTGTTGACCAAATTGTCACATACATTGACTGCCTTGTTCAGAGGTTTGGAAAAAACCATTCCAGATGGCCTATATTCCAAGTGGTGCCACTTTCCAGAATGACCATCGTGAGGTTTTACCAAATCCTAAAGGCTATCTGATTTTGAGGAACTGCCTTGGAAAACCTGAGCAAACGTGTAACAAGATCACAAAAAGGTATGGGCTTTATAATTGGTCCACATGGAGCATAGCCTCCAGATTTAAGGCTTATGGCTCTAGTTTAAAATATTAAGCAGGAGGTCTATACTGGGTTCACTTGCTTCCGGTTCACTTAAACCCACTTCTGATCTTGCCTACTGTTCTTCTCTCATTATTCCTGCTGGTGCTATCTGTGGACAGCCCAATCCAGTCCCTTTTCCCTCTTAAATAGTCAGTAGTTATTGGTAAGATGTGTTAAAGGCGTAGTAAGCTTTGAAGACTTTTTTCCTAATGTAGGAAAAATTTAAAGAATTTGAAAAGCTGCAAAATAACTGACAGCTTATATATTAAAATTTTATTCCCTCAAAGAAGAGTCAATTAAAAAGGGGTCCAAAATAGATACTTATATAAAAATTTAAATGCTCATCATAGAATGTATTATTCTTTAAGAGCACCTGAATCAAAGTTAATATGATATCTTGTTTCTGCTACCTTGACAGCTGAGGTCAGTTTTCCTGTGTTTCTAGCATAAAATGATGAGAATGGAATGAAGAAATATAAAGGTATATCTTACCCTGGTAAAGAATGGCATGCACAGAATTCTACTTAAGAGTGAGGGGATGGTGTGGTTTCACTAAACTTAGAGTCTCAGAAACAAAGCAATTAAAGCAGGTGTGTTCAGACGTGCATTTCTCCTGCTCTCTGTGCATTTGCCCTTCCCTTGTCAATAACTTGAAGTGGTAATATCTCATTTGGAAGGTATTAATGAGTAATTTTTAAAAGGACAAGAAATAGTAAAAGAAAGAAAAAGTCATGGCAAGTGTTTTTCCACACATGTGAACTAAACAATTATATCTGCATTTTATATTTTATTTTAGTTGGAAAAAAAAATTGTTCCCTTTTTCTTTTTGGCACCCAGGTAGACTACATTTTCCAGGCTCCCCTGCAGTTAGAGAGAGCCATGCACATGCATTTTAGCCATTGGGATGTGGGTGGAAGCAACGCATGACACACAGTTATCTCTCACAAAACTTCCTACATGAGATCCTTCATGCACTTTAGCCATCTGCCTCAGAGAGAACTCAAATGACCTAGGGGAAGGCAGAGCCATAGGAGCTTGCATACCTTAGTCACTACTACAATGATAGCTGCTAAGACAAAGAACATCACCTTAAGATGGTTGTGTAAATAATGGTGCACTAAACGTGATATTTTTGACATAATTTTAATAGCAGTTAACCTACTCTCACTAATATAATCAATTAATTATAAATAAATCTGAACCCTTTGAAATTCAGTGATAGCTTATAGCTCTTGAAAGTGTGTATTTGAAATATAAATTACATGCCCTCTTAAATTGTATTTAATTGCGTCCAATGACCTGAGCCCATACTACAGATATATAGTCCTTATATAGGAAGCATGGGAACACCTGAGAATAGATGTGGTAGAAAGAAGGGTCTATAAACTAAGAGAGGCATAATTTTCACCTCCACATCTGTCTCCTTCCAGATGTTGAATCTCAAACTTCTTTTGAACCTCATCTCAAAATGGTGAAATGTTATCTCTCAAAATGAAATAAACTAGCCCCTGCAATGTGCCTGGTATAAAGTAAACACTCTGTATCAGGATTCTTATCAACCTAAGGTAACTTTTAGGATATTAGCATATTTCTGAATATACACTCAATTTTCTTCTTGAAACTCCTTTTCTATTTTTGTGAAAGCAATCCTATTTATTAGTCACTATTATTTATATAGCATTTAGTGATAGTAGACACATAGTATATATTTCCTGAATTAATAATAAAAAAATAAAGTAAGTTAGGAAGACAGGGAGGGTAGGACTTCAATTTAATTGCTTTGGCATTTAGCCTGAATATTGAGTTTTGAAAACTCCCCAGATGACTTTAATATTTAGACAATGTTGAGAACCAGTTATCTAAATCCTTGATAGTCAAAATGTAATCCATAGCATTGCCATAATCTCAAAGCTTGTAAGAAATGTAGAATCTTGGGCCCTACCTTGGACGTTACTGAATCAAAACTTGCATTTAACGAGATGCCTAGGATATCTGTATAAACATTAAAGGTGGAGGCTGAGGGGTGTTGCTCTAAAAGTTGTAGTCATATCAAATGCAATTCAGTTAGTCTTTAAATACCATGATGTCAAATTCAGTGAAGAGACAATTGCAAAATTATTTCAGTTGGCAGTCCAATGCAAAAGTCATACAAAGCAGCAAGTGATGCTGGAAAATTTGTTCATAAAAGTGATTGCATGTCGTGCATCTAAAGCATCAATAGAATATAAAGATTCCCTTCTGGTGTGGACTAATGTTAGCATTCCAGCAACTCCATGAAGTAAGTATTGTTCTCTCCATATTACAGATGTAAAAACAAACATTTACAGAAATTACACAATTTGACCACATCAGGGAATTTGAAAATGTAGTATCCCGGACACTGGGCTGGTTCAGTACGGCAGTTGGAAATACTGTTACTTGAAAGCTACAAGGCCACCAAAATTCACCCCACATATCTCAGGTCTCAGGACTGTTTGATAGTGAAAGACGTTTAGGAATGAATATGGGAGCCCAGCTGCAGAGCCAGATAGCTCAATCAGGTGACCATACATAATCATAAGTCTAACTCAATTTAAGAAAAGGAAAACCTAGCTGTCAGTGAGGGGCAGCATAAGGAGGCCTAGGAAGAGAGGTCACCTAGGAGATGGGCCTGAAAACAAGTGCTCCAAAGGAAAATGTAAGCTATTCTATAATGGGAGAAATTCGGGAGTTCCCAAACTCTTACATTCTCATTGTAGGGAAAAGTCTTAATCTATATTTTTCAAGCAAATGTGGAGGGGATATCTTTTCTAGATTTTAAAAACTATGTCTTTTCTGGCTTGAATATGCAGACACTGTAAATTGCAAAGGTCTGACATTAATCTGGAGTTACAATGTCAGCAGGAGGCACACTAGTTACTAGGCAGCTTGTGAATTGATAGATGATCTTTTGGCACAGTATAGAGTCTTGTAATCATTAAGCAGCAGTCAGAAATTGTATAAATTTGCTACTCCCAAATAAAAATAATATGAAATGCTGCAAAACCTGAGGTGCTCAAGGGGATTTACACAGTAATTGATACCTTTTTCTCTTGAATTGCCTTCAAATTTTACCAGTGTTCCCAAAAGAAAAAGAACAAAATATGCAGTGACTTCAGTAGTTTTCATTGGGTCTTCTCTGAGCAGCCCTCTCTATAAAAGTAATGCTGTCTCTTTACCATTTGCACTCCAATTGGGACTTGATTGAGGTAATAAATTAGAAAATGCCCTACTTTGGAACACCAATGTATCTGCTGTTTGATTTTCTGTGTTATGTCTGAGCCATGACTTAAATGTATGTATCAGGTACAAGAGTCAGAGGGAATTGTCAGGGTACTTGGGTGTGTCTTTGTCACAGCAGAGCTGAGAACACTACATATTAAAGAAGAAGTTATAACCATAGTATCCCGGGCCTTAGTTGTAGAGAAGTGGGACTAGATTAGAAGACTGGAAGAAAATGAGCCTCATAGAACATATTGGCTTCCTCTCACAAAATCGAGCACAATATATATGAAAATTATACTTCTGAGTAAACCCAAATCCATAGGAGGTCGCTTCTGTATCATTCAGAGACATATTCAGGTGGTTCAGTGGCCTATGTGGATGTGAAATCTGCCAGAGCTGAAAGGCAGTTCTTTCTACTGCTTCTTGGAGGGGTCATATCACTGACTAGAAACAACCTGCACTAGCATGCTGGCCTCCATTTGTAAAGGTCAAATAAGAGCCTTGTACATTTGTAGGTCCTTCTGATCTACAAGCTTCCATCTATTGACAGATACTAAAGCAAAGTCTAAGGATCTGCCAGAGAAGCATCAGGAACTTGCATGCTTAGAGGGAGAGGGCACCTCTCCCTTCCTGTATGCATTCATCAGCAGGAGTCTCGGAAAAACCCCAGAACTCCTGGCAAGACTTCCAACTTTCCCCCAAACGACACTTATAGACGTTCCACTTTGATAGGTCTTGGAACCAGCAGGACTTATTTTGTCATATTCTTTATTTATGTTTTTGTCAGTCACAGACGCCCATGTGTCCCAGGTCATCCTTCACTGTCTAATTTCCATAATTTTTGTATATTCCCTTCCCAATTCCTGAAACCCTTCTATTATACTCTCTGGAATTTAAAGGGATAAATTCATCAGCAAAATATCCTATACCCTCAAATCCTTCAACCGCTCACTTCACTATCTGGCTGTAAATGAAAACTGGGCCTTCCTTGAAGACAACACGTCCCCTGTGGTCCCCTCAAGCGAGGGCTTGTTCTCTTCCTCAAGCCCTTTACTGCTGGGCCTGGAGGTAAGTTAACAGTCCTCTTTGCCTCCCATTCCTGCTTGCAAACCATTCAGACTCTTCTGCATGCACACCCTGACTCCCAGCTTTGCATCTCATTTCATCTTCATGAGCCCCACTACCTTCCTTGTTGCCCTCAGTGATCAACCTTTCAAGCACTTCCCCTTGTTTCTTAAAGACTCACTGTCACTCTCTCCACGATAACGCTGTTTCAATTCTTGGTGATTTTAATGTCCTTGCAACTATCTTTTTTCTAATACCATAGTCTCTCAATTCCTTGAATTCCTCTCCCTAGTGATCTTTTCTTCCATTCCCTGAGCCGCTTACTCCATGGCCATTCTTTAGACTTGTTATGATTTTTCTAGTTTGCTCCCTGACATGATGGAGTTTCAGAAATACCTTATCGACATAGGGATCTACAATCCACTGATCCTCCCACCTTTGCACTCTCTGTGCCCTTTCATACCCTTGCTTCCCTCCTTCTCAGTTTGGCTTTTCATGATCAGCTATAATCATACTTTTCTACGCACTGTCAACTCCTTTCTCTTTCTCTTGCTTTGTCCCAGAAAACAACTACATTCTTGATTTAATCCAACTTTCAATATACTTCACAGCTTTCTCCTTCACAGCTGACCCATATTCTATGTGTTGTCAAATCAGATTTCCTTTTGTCAGCCATGTAAGCATTATTTGGCACAGTTGAGCATTTCTTGATTACTTACTTGGCTTCAGAAATCACACTCTCCTAGTTTTCTACCTTATTGGCCACTCGTTTTCAGTTTCTTCTCAGCTTCTACCTCATCTTCTCATCCTTATATTTTTGGAGAGCCTCAAGACTTGGTGCTTGGATATTTTTTCTTTCAAGTGTATACTCACTCACTTATTGATCTCATTTGCTCTCGCAGTTATAAATACTACCTAGATTAGTATAGTTTGCTAACTTCTATCACTAGTTCAGACCTCTCCCCCTAGAGTCCAGAATCATATGTCCCACTATTCAGCTAACTACTCAGCATATCTACTTAAATATCTAAGACAGTGGGATCTTACTACAGGTTTTTCTATTTATCCCAACTCTCACTATTTAAACTTTGGTCACAGAAATCTAGGAACGAATGGATTCAAACAGGAAAGATAATTCTACATCCAGATTCAAGTCCTGATCTTCTTTAAAATACATACTATTCTTACTGTCTTTCTTATGCCAGAAAATGATGACGCAAGCTTTCCAGTTTCCTCAGGCCAAGAATCAAAAAGACCTTGAACCCATCTTTGTCTCCTCTCTACTCTGTCAGAAAATCATGTTGGTTCACTTTAAATTTAAATTCAGAATTGACTCTGTCTACCAATCTCACCATCACCTTCCTTGTCAAAGCTACCATGTTCTCCCTCCTAACCAGTCTTCTGCCTTTACCCCTTCTGCCTTCAGTCTCTTCTCAGCACAGCAATCTGAGCAATCCTGCCAGCCAGATGGTCTCTAATGCGCTTACAAAATGCAGTGGCTTTCCAGTTCATACTGGCTAAAAATCAAAAGCACTAGCATGTCCCACAAGACTTTACCCTGTGGCCTCATCCCTTAGGACCCCTCCCTGTGCTCACTCTGTTCCAGCTGCACTGGCTTTCTTTCTGTTCTGTTCTTTAGACATGTCAATCCTACCCTTACTTCAGAGACCCTTTCCTTGATGTTGTTTCTGCCTGGTATACTTTCCCTTGGACTCTGCATACCTTCCTTCCTTGCCTATATCAGATCTTTCTTAAAATAGCATCTTGTATCTGTAGTCTTCTATGACCACTGACCAAAATGAACCAACTCCAGATGCACACACTATCCTCCCTGCTCTCTTTCCTGCTTTAGCTTTCTCCATGTGATATGCTATACATTGTGCTTATGTATTCAGTTATTGTCTATTTCTTTCCCAGAATGTAAACTTCTTGAAGACAGGAATTTTTCTATGTTTTTTTAATTGCAAAGTACCCAGTGTCTGTAACAGTGCTTGACACATTTTAGGCACTCAAAAAATAAATATTGAATGAATAAATAGACCTGTTACTCATAAACAAAATCACTAACATCACCTAGGCCTTATGGCTGGGTTTTGAGCCATGACATTCTTCCTGCACTGGCACTTGCTGGAAATCCCTACTGTGACAGCACTTATGCCCTTTCTCTCTCTCTCTGTTTCTCCTACCCTCTTTACATTCTAATTTTCAACACTCCTTTGTCTGCATCTACTGTGTAGCAACTAGGAAGTCATGCATGTCTACCCAGTGTCTTCATGACCACACCTGGCCATGGCTTGTCACACAAAGGTCTGTGGGGACAGTAATTAAGCAGGGGGCTGGAAGAGTTTTCTAAGGCTGCATAACAAAGTGCTACAAACTGAGTGGCTTAAGCAACAGAAATTTATTATTTCACAGTTCTGGAGGCTAGAAGTCCAAGATTATGGTGAGAGAAGGGTTAACTCCTTTCAGGGGCTGTGAGGAAAAACCTGTTCTATGCCTTGTCCCCCAGAAGTTAGCTTTACCAGAGGGTGATTTTCTCCTAGTCTTTGGCATTTCTTGGTTTATAGATGCATCACATTAATCACTGACTTAATCTCCACATGGCAGTCTCCTTGTGTGCCTATCTTTCTCCAAGTTTCTCCTTTTTACAAGGACACCAGTCAAATTGGATCAGGGCCCACCCAGTGACCTCATTTTAACTTGTTAACCTCTGTCAAGACCTTATCATTAAATAAGGTCACATTCTAAAGTAGTGAGGGTTAGGACTTCAATGATGATTTTTGAGGGGACACAATGCAACCCATAAAAGCTTTTATATCCCTGTTTGGAATAGCACGCTGATAGAGAGGATGAATCTTTTATTCTCCTGAAGGTCTCAGAAAGAGTAAATAACTAAATGATAAGAATGAATTCCCTGAGTTTAGACTCCCTGACTATCTCACCTACAGTTCCAACAATGTTACAAAACCCTCTCGAAAAAAGCCTTAATTAGGACACATGATATTAAAGATACTTAGGACACATAATTATTAATAAGGAACTCAGATCAAAATAGTACAATTTCATGGATTTCATGTTACAATTAATTCATCATAGTGGAAGGAATTTACATATAGAAAAGTAATTGAAATATTTCAATCCAATTTAACACAGTTTCAAGATAAGTCTTAGGAGACAAAGCAACAGATGTCAGCCTGACCAGGCTGATAGAAGTGAAAGCGCCCAGGGGGTATCTCTGGAATGATGGGTAATGAATGAAATGCTTATTTTGTCCAAAGGCACAGACTTTAATTCCTTCCAACAAATCCAAATATAGAGCTTACTATTTTCAAGGCTGAAAATATACAACAGCTGCCACAACTTCTGAAGTGGTAGAAGAATGACTTCTTGGGGCTGGGAGCATGTTTCAGCAAAAGTCTAAATATAACAGTGAAAATAAAATGATGCTCACATAAGGTGAACAGATTTCTATAGTAGAGAGTAATAAATTCTGATTTTTTATGGTTAGACAATATGCATACATCTTTATTGACTTAGCACTAATGACGTGTTTATTATTATGCCTTCTATGTGCTAGACACATTTCACATTAATAAGACACAATTCCTGACCTCAAAATGCTCACAATCTAATGAGATAGTTAAGAAAATTAATCTTTTCAATATAGTGAAATAAGTGACCTAAAGAGCATATTAGACGAGTACAGAACAAAACAGCTTCCTTGTCTTAGCCTGCCAAGATTAGGAAATACATCCAAAATCCTGATCTCAGCCGAGTCACTGAGGAACACTTACCTGGCAAAGAGGGGTTGGCAGGTGTTTCAGGTGTCAGGAGAAGCAAAGGGAGAGGCATGAAGGCGTGAGGTAGCCCAGTGGTCACAAAGCACAGGAAGTAATTCAATATGGTTGGAACATATTTTTACGAAGGACAAAGAACATGATCTTTTCTTTTAAAGACCAAAAATAAAAAGTGAAGAACAAGCAGGAAGAATGGTAATGTGGAACAGCCTGCTACCAGAAGGGGAGGGTGTTTAATGATATTGAATATCTCAGAAAGGCAAGTATCAATGATGTGAATTTATGAAGCCATGGTAATGGAGTGTTTGTGTCATCAGATAGAAATTTCCAACAGGTATTTCAAACCATTTCTTCTCATCTGTCTGCCGTTTTCTACTCTTATTTTCTCTTTTCCTTTATCTTTTCACCCTTGGATTTTTCTCTCGTCTGACAGTTTCATCAATAAAAGAACACTGTTGGATTAGTGAGAAACACAATAGAATATTTTAGATGGAGTAAGACTGAGGATCCCACCGTACATGAAAGGCAGATACGGGTGGTCTCAGCCAACTAAGACCTTATGAACTGTAAAGTGCAGTACATTTTTTGCAAATCAGTGACAAAATCTTCCATAGCAGGTTTTTCTAGGTTTTGAAATTTACATGTAATTATTAATCTCCATGAACATCAATGAGCTTTACAATATTGAGGGCATTGTGAAAGGTGGTTAAAAAAATGAAAATCCGTAAGACACAGTACTGTTCTGAAGAAACTTACAGACATGTACAGAAAAGTAGCTTTCACATCAATAGCAGTTTGGATTGAAACAATTTCCAATGCTAAACTTCTGTCAAAATGACAACATATACCAAGCCAACTTAGATTTCATTTCATAGAATTGCTATCCCAAAGGGCTGTGAAGTCCTTTTTGCCATTACACCACCACACTGGGTTACCCTTTACCCACATTCTCCCTTCACCCACTTAGTACAGACCCAGAACTGTAACCTCCACTGACTTCTGGCTGCTTATTTGTTGCTAGAATTGCTTTGTGTTGGGGTTTGAGGGTGGAAGAAAAGTGTCTTAACTAGTTCTCTCTTCTTTTTTTACCACCACATACTGAAGCTGTCACCTTTAATAGCTATGTTAAACTTCCAAGTCTTTCTTGGTGATAAAAGAAAACAGTCGGCAACAGTCTAGCTTTAATCTTAGTTCAGGGCTCTAGAAACCCCAAATTCATTGTTGTCATCTATGTAAACATTGTCTTTTCCGAGATGGAGATGGGGGAAGGAAGCATTACACAGATGGAGGACATGTTAGGTCAAAAAAAAAAAAAAAAAAAAAAAAGAATGAAAAATAGGATAACCTGATTTTACCCAGATTACTCCTAGCTGATTATCATTGTCCCAGTGTAATTATATAATAGCATTCCTTTAGGTCTCCAAAGTGTCCCATTCTGGACAATAAATTATTTAATCACTGCAGTTAAAGTTCTATTCGAGGTCCAAGGAATTTGCAGTGATTAAGTGAGGTTCTCGTAAATATGGGAAGAAAGTAGGATCTATTTTCAATTAAAATAGAATAAATATTACAAATAACTTTTCTTCTGGTGAGTTTTTAAATTGCTGATTTACTTTTTAAAATCTTATTATAAAAATGTTAAATATGCGTATGTGTAAACAGAATATTATAGTGAACTCGTGTATTTATATGCAGCTTCAATAATTATTAACTTATGGTTAAGCATATTTATTCTATAACACTTCTCATTCTTCCACATTATTTTAATTTATTATACTTTAAGTTTTGGGATACAGGTACAGAATGTGCAGGTTTGTTACACAGGTATACACATGCCATGGTGGTTTGCTGCACCCATCAACCTTCCATCTACATTAGGTATTTCTCCTAATGCTATCCTGCCCACGGCCCGAGAAGCCTCAGTGTGTGATGTTCCCCTCCCTGTGTCCATGTGTTCTCATTGTTCAACTCCCACTTATGAGTGAGAACATGCAGTGTTTGGTTTTCTGTTCCTGTGTTAATTTGCTGAGAATGATGGTTCCCAGCTTAGTCCATGTCCCTGTAAAGGACATGAACTCATCCTTTTTTATGGTTGCATAGTATTCCATGGTGTATTTACGTCACATTTTCTTTATCCAGTCTATCATTGTTGTGCATTTGGGTTGGTTCCAAGTTCCACATTATTTTTTAAATAAACTTTATTTTTAGGACAGTTGAACGGATAATACAGAGAGCTCTTATAGACGCCACACTGGGTTTCTCCTGTTTTTCATATTTTATATTAGTATGATAGTTTTATTACAATTGATGCCTTTTTAGTAAGTAAAGTCCACAATTTATTCAATACTTTTTAGTTTTACCTAATGCTTTGTTGTTATTGTTGTTCCAGAATCCCACCCAGGGTACCACATTACATGTAGTTGTCCTGTCTCTTTAGGCTCCTCTTGGCTGTGACATTTGCACAGACTTTCTTGGTTGCTGATAATCTTGGCAGTTTTGAGGAGTACTAGACAGGCACTTGGTATAACATCTCTCTACAAATCTCTATGGGATTTGTCTGGTGTGTTTCTCTTGATTAAACTGAGGTTGTGAGCTTAGGTGGAAACATCAAAGGGTAAAGTGTCATCTTTCCCACATCATATTAACAGAATATACTATCAAAAAGACTTATCACGGATGATATTGACCTTGATAACTGGCTGAGGTAGTGCTTGTCTCAATTTTTCACTGTAAAGTTACTTTTTTTTTTCTCTTTACATACAGTACTCTTTGGAATGAAGCCATTATGCACAGCCTACTCTTTAAGCGGTGGGGAATTATGTTCTACCTCCTTGAAGGCAATGTATCAATATGGACCAACAGATATTTATTTTATATTTTAGGTTCTAATGCAATACTACCTCTTTTGTTGCTCAAATTGTTACAGCTTTGGCCATTGGGAGGTCTTTCAATTTGTTCCTGTGTTCTTTGACAAATGTCTATCAATTGTTTTTCTTTTTTTCTTTTTTGAGACCAGATCTTGCTCTGCAATCCAGGCTGAAGTGCAGTGATAGGATCACAGCTCACTCCAGCCTCAACCTCTCAGGCTCAAGTGATCCTCCCACCTCAGCCTCCTGAATAGCTGGGACCACAAGTGCGTGCCACCATGCCTGGCTAATTTACTTTTATTCTTTGTTGCTACAGGGTCTCTCTATGTTACCCAGGCTGGTCTCAAATGCCCGGGCTCAAGCAATCCTCCTGCCTTGGCCTTCCATAGTGGTGGGATTACAGGTGTAAGTCAAGATGCCCAGCCATTTTTTTTAGGCTCTCTCTAATGGAAGATCAAGACAATGTAAGTGTTTATATTACTCAGTGTACATACGCATATCTATAAAAACTCCAGATGTAACTATTTTTATCTATATTAAGTTAAATATGAGTTCATACTGATGTCTCCAATTCTAATTCATTACTATATGGATTATTATAGACTTTTTCCCCTTACCTGTTATTCTTACTTTACTCCTCCTTCCCTTCTCCTTCTCCTTCCCTCCTCCTCCTCCTCCTCCTCTATAAATAATATATATTTTAAGTTATTATACTTTAAGTTCTGGGATACACGTGCAGAATGTGCAGGTTTGTTACATAAGCATACACTTGCCATGGTGTATACCTATGTATAGATATGTCTCCTCCTCCTCCTCCTCCTCCTCCTCCTCCTCCTCCTCCTCCTCCTCTTCCTCCTCCCCCTCCTCCTCCTCCTCCTCCCCTTCCTCCTCTCCCTCTTCTTCTTCTTCTTCTTTTGTCTATATTGCCCAGGGTAATCTCAAATTCCTGGCCTCAAGTAATCCTCCCACTTTGGCCTCTCAAAGCACTGGGATTGTAGATATTAGTAACCATGCCTGGTGTCTTTTGCTTTGTTATAGTTGAGCTCCAAGAGCTCTTTCTACGTTTTGAATATAAATCCTATATTGAATATATATTTTCTGTTTTCCAAATATTCTCTTTCAATTTTTTTGTGTCTATCTTTTTATTCTTTTAGCAGTGCCTTTCAAAAAACATAATTTTTAATTTTAATGATATCTAACATTAAATTATTTTTCATGAATCATGCTTTTAGTGTGTATCAAAAACATAATGTCAAATCATAAGTCACCTATATTTTCCTATATTTTATTCAAGAAGTTTACTATTTTGTATTTTACATCTAAGTCCATGGTGCATTTTGAGTTAATTTTTGTGAAAGATATAAGGCTTGTGTCTAGGTTAAGTTTTGTGTGTTGGTTTCAATTGTTCCCACACCTTCGCTGAAAGGACTATTCTTTCTCTATTTAGTGGCCTTTACTCTTTTGTAAAGGATTGGTTTACTATATTTGTGTGACTGTATTTCTATTCTCTTCCATTTATCTAAGTGTCTGATCTTTTACCAGTATCATACTTTGTTGATTACTCTGATATTATAATAAGTTTTGGAATTGGATAGAATTTCTCCAACTTTTTCTTCTTCTTCAATATTGTATTGGAATTCTAGGTTCTTGGCCTTTCTATATAAATTTTAGAATGAGTTTTCAATATTGAAAAAATAGCTTTCTGAGATTTTGTTGAAATCTATAGATTTGAGATTTATGTTGAATCTATAGATGAAATTCGGAAGAAGAAACATCTTTACAACACCGAGTTTTCTAATCCATGAACATGGACTATCACTCCATTCAATTAGAGCTCTTTGATTTTCCACAGGGTTTTGTATTAATAGCTTCTAGCATATAAATTATGTACATATTTTGTTAGATTTATGCCCAAATATTCCATTTTTGGGTGTTATTGCAAATGGCATTGTTATGTTTATTGCTGGAATGTAGAAAAGCAATTAACTTTTGTATATTAACCTAGTATCCTGCATCCTTATCAATTCCAGTATATTTTGTTGTTGTCGTTTTGATTAATTGGGATTCTATCATGCTCTTTGTGAACAAAGACTATTATATTCCTTTCTTTTTCTTGTTTTATTGCATTAGCTACCACTTCCATGCTAATATTGAACAGGTGTCATAAGGGGGAAATCCTCATCTTATCTTGATCTTAGATAGAAAGTGTCAGTTTCTCACCATTAACTATTACACTACCTGTAGTTCTCATGTTATTTATAACTGATACTTTAAAAATATTTGAGAACACCTAAGGTTGTTGCTATTTTTCACTTATGATATATTCCCCCTTTTGTTGCTACCAATAAGCTGCTTATCATCTTCCAAAGAGCTGAGTTCATTTTAAAGATAGGCTAGGAAAGGAAAGAAAGCAAGGATTGTCTGTTCTGATGAATAGTAAAGGATAAATGAAATCTTAATCAGAAGCAATAAGTTGAAGCTCATAAGCCACTCCTTAGAGCCATATTTTAAAAAAAGGGAAGATCTGAACCCCGTCTCTACTAAACATACAAAAATTAGCTGGGTGTGGTGGCACAAGCCTGTAGTCCCAGCTACTTGGGAGGTTGAGGCAGGAGAATTGCTCGAACCCACGAGGCAGAGGCTGCAGTGAGCCAAGATCGCACCACTGCACTCACCCCAGACTGTCAACAGAGCAAGACTCCGTGCCAAAAAAAAAAAAAAAAAAAAAAAAAAAAGATCTAAGTTTGTAAGTTTTGTTCCTGGGTTGGGTAGTGTCTTTTTAGAAATACCTATTTTTATCTGATCCCCTTGGAGTTTGAAGAATTTGAACAGCACATAGAAAATTGGAAAGATGAGAAAAGGAAATTTCAACTCTCATAACTTGAAGAATTTGTTTCTTATATTCCAAATTGGAATTCTGAATGAATTCTATTACAGCAACATATCTATATCTGGTAGCTATTTTCTCTAGAATTCTTGGTAGGATACCATGTTGTACTTCACATATTATGCATTCATTTATTAAACATCCATTGAGTGTGGTCTCCATGGCATTGAAAACCTACCCAGTATATATCCCTATGCATGAACATGCTCTGAATTCAAAACAGCTGATTTCCACATGCAGCATTAGATTCCAACTATTTGAACTCGTTGAGTCCCATTAGCAGAGTTTTCCTTTTGCAGGGACAAGGCAAAATCGTTACATAAAAGGTAATTTTTAGTCCTCATGAGAGTAATATCTCTGGGCTCATCTTCCCACTTTTCTTTCAGTCCAGTTTATTCTGATCTAATATCTCCAATTTTCATCCTGGATTTTATTATCTTGTGTGAGAGAGATGCAAAACTATAATAAATTATAACAAGCATACATCCTCTCTGATTGATTTACATAAGAAAAGGTTCCTTCTGGAAGAGAAAAGGTGTTAGAAAGATACAAGAGAAGGAAAAAGCAAAAGGAAAGAGTTTGGACCAGAAAGAAATTAGACAGATAGGCAATTAGATTAAACATGTATAGTAAAAGAACAGTCATGGTGAGTGAAACTGAGTAGAGAGAAGAGCAAAGATAAATTTTGCTGTGTATTAGGCAACATAACCTCTTCATTGTGCCACTTTGAGCATATTTAATAAACACTTACATTCATTTTTCTTTTTCAATATTGAAATAGTGCTTCCTTCTCTATGACCTCACTCAGATTACTTGGTTACACTGTTTCCTTCTTTCTTCCTAACCACTTGCATAATAACACTACTTGGCTGCTTGTGAGGCCTGATTCTAGTTTTGCGCCTAGAATCCATGGCTCAATTTTCCCTTGATTCCAGCCCAGCCTGCCTGCTGGAGCAAGCCTATGCTAACAGATACCCCACCCCATATCCCACGCTCTGTATTCCCTCTTGCCCAAGACTCTCTGACAGTCAATTGTGTCAGGAAACTCATAACAAGTGATTACATTAAGAAAATCAAATTTTATATGGCAAACTAGTTATAAAGCTTCCAGGAGGATGATAAAACAAAGAAGGAACAAATTAACAAAAGCAGGAAGCGACTAGCATTACTAAGATGGCAAAGACACGGGGAGAAAATGTTATACAAACTGATAAGCCAGGGCCATGCAGTGAGAAATCAGAGTCAATTTGGGGGAGCTGGGACTATGGAGAAGGAGACACAGTCACTGCTAAAGAACTGCCTGAAACCGAAAAGGTAGAGAGAATACTCTGGCGTCTCCCTTCCTTCTACCTCCCAATTTCCCTCCAGTGCTTCCCATTGATGAAGCTTAGCCAGAAGCCAATGGACAAAGAAGCTAAGAAATGTGATTTTTGAATTTGTAGGGCCAATCAGCTCCCTATAATTCATAGCAAAGCAAGGGGAGACTAGAGAAATGAGCTGAAAGCAAACAGAAAAATTACATACAAAAGACAGTAATTCTCTGAGGACCTAGGTCACAGGTTCTCACCACTGATCTCAATTCTGAGATCTATTACTATTACAGATACCACCTGCCCATTGTATATTCATTCATAGTTGCTGCATTGTATCCCAGTTAATGAGGATGTGTCTAAAGTTTTGGGTTTAAGGATCTTTAATGTTATGCTATGACCACTTACAGCTTTAGACGCTTTATGAATCAATGCTAAAACTGCAGATGGTTCTCTGGATTTGGGTCCATCATAGAGAGCACTACCACTGCTGCCCCCCTACCCCTCACCACAAGGGCAATTTCTGGAGAAATGTATGTGCCTCTTCTTGGTTTCATGCTTTGCACAGAAGCCATATAACTGCTCCACAACCCTCCTTTCTCCAGGTTGTTTGTTGAAGATACCTTACCTCCAAGCAGTACTAAGCAACATCGTTCACAGGTTCACCCTGGGATGATGCCTGCTGATAAGATGGGTGGATGCTGGCAGGATCAGAATCAATGACCTGTTGCCCTGTAGAACGCTGGCCCTAATTCCAGGACATAAAGGAGAAATGACTCAATTGTGTAGGCCCAGATTCAGGAAGGCTTCAGGGAAGTCCTGTATGCACAGCGGTCTGGGTAGCGTGAGCCTTCCAGAACTTCTGAATTGGAAGACCTCCCCATGAGCATCAGAAGCACCTGAGAAATAACTTTTCTTTTCTCTTTGATGTTCTGCCATTAAAACTAAGACCACTACTATAGAAACAGAATAAAGCCCTGTTATTCTCTGCCCAGACTAACCATTTGCTGATGCCCAGGAAGAGAATAATATACTAGTTTGGGAACCTGTGCCAAGGTGGCCATTTTCCCCATGTGCGCTGAAGCTGCTGTGGTGGCAGAACCCAGTTGAGAACACTGCTGAATCTTACCCTACAGTAAACTTTAAACCATAAAATGAAACCATCCTCCAAATTATAAGATGAAAACAGTGCAGAACTGCCTTCTACATCTTCTTTCAAATCCTAACTGGCTCTAGGACACTACTCCCTTTATTATTATATTCCTCACCCAGATATGACTTTCACCAGAATCACCAAGCCAATCAATTTCTTCCTTGGAACTAATTTTGGAGTTTTCAAGGTCTTCAAAAATTACAACGTTTGTCTACTATCCACTGTCCTCCTACTCCACCCTATCATTAATAGGTAAATTAGATTATATCATTTACCTATACTCAGCAACTTCAAGAGATTTGGGTTTACATAATTTTTACTCATCAGATCACTAATCCTTTTAACTCTCCATCACAGAATTGACTTAAAATCTTTTGCTGATTCTCCACTCACAGCACCCCCATTGAAAATAGCTCTGCTTTCTGGTCCAGTTCTTGTCCACATTCCACTTGGAAACAATTATCCAACAACTGACCATCTGAGTAAATGTCAGTTACTGCCTAGAGGGATCATCAGGGCAGTCTCTGGTGGGCCAAAAACTGGCACAGTTCTGTGAATTTCTGACAAAGAAATCCTTTTGAGCAGGCTGCCCGTGACAGATGCACTTGTGCCTCTGCTGTGAATCGAGAGGCTGCATCTGGTTTCCATTGGGTTATAAAAATGGCCAATTCCCTCACTCCACCATCTTCTACCACTTAGTGCCCCAAGACCTGATCATCACATTCTCCTGCCCCCAGGTTGTTTAAATAATTTCATTTACTTCAATGTTACCTCCCACCCAAAATAGCAGGCAGGAAAAGGGTCTTATTCCTGCATCTCAGTGTCTCAGGAATATCACTGACTTTCTGTTCTCACCTTCATTCTAAATTCACTTGCTCTATTTAGATGATTCTTATTCTACCATCTTGCTATTTTCTTTGTTCTCCTTTTTCTGTTCAGATATTTACTGTGATATGAGTAAGTATGGTCTAATTGAATCTCAGTTCTGGCTTTACTCATGGATTTTATCTTTGACATCACATTCTGGCAATCACAAAGCAGTTTTGACCCAATGCTGTGGCCAGCCCAGACTCCCAAAAACAATGGGGTCAGGGGCCAGGGCCCTAGTCCCTGCTTGCATAGGAATTAGGTTAAGACTTAAGTAAGTAAAGACTGTATTTGCTTGTATGTGCAAAATGGTTTGTGCTATGAATAACACTGGCTATTTCTTTCATTTAAGTTTTTAAATGGATATGAAGACATAAATGATTTTCTCATCCACAGTTTCTAAACACACACACACACACACACAAACACACACACACACACAGTGTTTCTCCAGTACTTTCCTTCTTCTACCCATCACCTCAGGATGTTAATTGAATAGGTATTGAACTTGATCTTCCTTATGGGGTACTAAGAAAGACCTCAGATAAAGTTTTGTGTATGGGATCATACAGTAACCTGAAAGAATTGTTCTTTTTAAATACTAATAATTTTCTTTTCCATCACCTATAGGGCAACTATTTCTATAAATTCCACTCTTGAATGTCACCTTAGAATGCAAAGGAAAACAGTTTCTTGTGAATTAAACACTTTCTTCGTATAATTAGAGTTGAACCACCATAAATATACTTCATTATCCATGATACAATAAACTAAAACTTCAGAAAACTGTAAAATATGCCAAGTTTTGAGGCCTGTTTTTTTGTATCTTTTTTTAAAAGCATAAGTACTCTCATATTATTTGTATATCTTGCTTTCCAACCAAACACACCATGACAGAAAACCATGAAACCACAAAGGAAGACAAGAGAGGAAGAAAGCAACAAAGTATCTTCAAGAAAACAGTTAACAAAATGGCAGTGGTAAGTCCTCACCTATCAATAATAACCTTGAAGGAAAATAGATTAAAATTTTAAATAAAAATAGAATGAACGAATAGATAAAAAATAAGACCCAACAATATATCACCCACAAGAGACCCACTTCACTTTTAAAGACACACAGACTGAAAGTGAAGGGATGGAAAAAGATATCCCACACAATTGAAACCAAAAGAGAGCAGGGGTAGTGATACTTCTATCAGACAAAGCAGATTTTAATTCAAAATTTGTGAAAAGAGACAAAGAAGGACATTATGTAATGACAAAGGGATCAGTTCCTCGAGAGGATATAACAATTGTAAAGATTATGCATCCTATAGTGGAGCACCTAAATATGTGAAGCAAATAGTAAAGAATCTAAAGGAAGAAATAGCTTGCAGTTCAATAATATTAGAGGACTTTAATACATCACTTTCAGCAATGGAATGAACATCCAGACAGAAAATTAAGAAGAAAACATCAGACTTGAACAACCCTTTAGATCAAATGGACCTAACAGACCTATACAGAATATTCCATCCAACAGAATACACATTCTTCTCAAGAACATAGAAAACATTCTCCAAGACAGATCTTATGTTAGGTAACAAGACAAATATTAACAAATTTGAAAAGATCAAATTATATCAAGCATCTTTTCCAGTCACAATCAACAACAACAGATATTTCGGTAAATTTGCACATACATAGAAGTTAAACAACATGCCCCAGAACAACCAGTTAAAAGTGAAGTTTAAAATAGCACAAGACAAAATGGAAACATAAAATACCAAAACTTATGAGATGCAGCAAAAACAGTTCTAAAAGAAAGTTTTATACCAATAAACACCTACATCAAAAAAGAAGATCACACTTGTAATTCCAGTTACTCAGGAAGCTGAGAGAGAGAATCACTTGAGCCCAGAAGTCTAGACTGCATGAGCTATGATCATGCCACTGCACATCAGCCTGAGTGACAGAGTGAGATTTCATCTCTTAAAAAAACTTAACAAATAAATAACATTTTGTCTTAAGAAAATAGACAAAGAAGACTACACTAAGCTCAATGTAAGCAGAAGAAAACAAATAATAAAGATCAAAGCAGAAATAAATGAAATAGAGACTAGGAAAACAATGCAAAAGATTAACAAAACAAAGAGCTTTTTTCTTCAAAAAGATAAAATTGACAAATCTTTATCTAGAAAAACCAAAAGAGGCTCAAATAAATAAAACAAGATATTAGAGAGGAGATATTACAACTCACATCAAATAAAAATATCATGAGACTTTATAAGCAATTATATGTCAAAAAATTGGATAACCAACAAGAAATGAATTCCTAGACATATACAACCTACCAAGACTGAATCTCACACACACACAAAAATAAAAAAAATAAAAAAACACAGAAAATCTGAACAGACCAAAAAATGTAAAAGAGGCATTAAAAATAAAGAGGCTTTGGAATAATGAGTAAAGAGATTGAATCAGTAATAAAAAGTCTTCAGCTGGGTGCAGTGTCTCACGCCTGTAATCCCAGAACTCTGGGAGGCCAAGGCAAGCAGATCAAATTGAGGCCAAGAGTTCCAAACCAACCTGGCCAACGTGGTGAAACCCTGTTTCTACTAAAAATAGAAAAAAAATAAAATTTTTTCTACTAAAATTTTTACTACTGAAAATACAAAATACAAAAAAATTAGCCATGCATGGTGGCACATGTCTGTAATCTCAGCTACCCAGGAAGTTGAGGCATGAGAATTGCTTGAGCCTGGGAGGCAGAGGTTGCAGTGAGCTGAGATTGCTGCACTACGCTCCAGCCTGGGGGACAGAGCAAGACTCTGTCTGACAAAAAAAAAGTCTGACAAAAAAAATAAAAAGTCTTCCATCAAAGAAAATTCCAGGACCCAATAGCATGATCGTTAGATTCTACCAAGCATTTAAAGTACAACTGTTACCTGGGATAATGCTATGTGACATAGCTGAATTTCTACCCTGCTCTAACTCTGCTTATCTTTAAGAAACAAGACACCTATGATAAAAATTCTTGTTGTAGTCAGACTGGTTAGAACCAGAGCTCTTTGTTTTGAGATTGTTTAGAACCAAGATAGCCAATTAAATTACTTGAAAAAGACCTCAGGCTTCATTATAATCTCATTTCTACACTAAATGACACTACCATCAGTGCCATGACAGTTGACAACTGCTGTGACAATGACCAAAAGAAGCCATAAAAGGAAGAAAAAGGGAGGAAGCACTCCATTTCCAAAATGTTCACCACCCATTTCCAAAAAAGACATGAATATCCTTTCCCTCTCTTTTAATGTCCACCCCATGCATTAGAGATACCCCATATTTTAACCCACTCACCCTTTGCTAGTCAAGAAGTTTACTCATGAGCTATGCTCCCACTTCTCAATTCCATGGCCATTAAAGAAAGTCTGCACTGCTTGAAACTCACTTTCAGTTTCCTATATTTGGTTTCATGACAGTGAACAGGGAAAGATTCCATCTTATAGGGGACCAGCTTTGTCAGTAAGAGAACTGGTTAACCAGTGTGTGGCCCTGGACTAAATGGTCCACCTCCCTATATGGGAAGCTCCTTATCTCCCTGGAGACCCAGCAACTGGCACCTGATAGCATCAGCTGACAAAGAATTCTGACCTATACAGAATATTCCATCTGACATAATACACATTCTTCTCAAGAACACACAAAACATTCTCCAGGATTGATCAATGTTAGCTAACAAGACAAATGTTAGCAAATTTGAAAAGATCAAATTATATCAAGCATCTTTTCCAGTCACAATTAATAACAACAGAAATTTTGGTAAATTTGCAAATACACAGAAGTTAAACAATATGTCCCAGAACAACCAATTAAAAGGGAAATTTAAAAGAGTATGAGACAAACAAAATGGAAACACAACATATCATAACTTACGGGAAGCAGCAAAAACAGTTCTAAAAAATGTTTATACCAATAAACACCTACATCAAATAATGTATGTTTGTTCTGACTCTAGGTGCCAGGGATCAGCTTTGAGGAATGTAATATATTATTGTTGTGATGGAGTAAGCAGGCAGGCAAAGGGTTATGGAACTGTACTGGGAAGGACCCACTGAGCAATGTACGGTGGGACATTTTCCCAGGATTCTGGTTCTGCATGAGGATTTCTGGCACCACATCATTGTCCCATCCTCAGTAAATGGCTCCTTACATCCTGATACTCCCTTAAGTGTCTCGGCAAAGGTGAGAAAGGAACTGAAGGATGGCTATGCCCCAAGTAGAGGGCCTACAAAAGGCTCTTGAAAAGATGAGAGAAGAACTGAAGGGCTGACAGTCTAGACTGCAGGATCAGGAAACAGCCTATAGGTAAATTTGTGTGTGTGTGTGTGTGTGTGTGTGTGTGTGTGTGTGTCCTTCTCTGTTCCTCTCTGTTTACTCCTGTTAGTGTTTGTTCTCTTACATCTGTAAAAACCTCCAACATACCATTTTTCTTGCACTGGAGAAGCTTGGGTTTCATCCTTCTTGGAAAATACCTCTTCCTACTCTTTGACAAAGCCAAAAGGACAAGGTGGCCTTGGCTACTCTCCTGAAAGAAGAGATGTCAAGGATGCCTAGCTGGCCTTCAAGAAGATATCAGGGATACCTGCATGCAGTGATAAATAGTAGTTTTGTGCACAGTAAGACATATTTAGAGCTCAAATGGTGAGTCTGCACTTATTAAGCAGTTTTCTAAAGCTATCTTCCTCTCTTTTCTTTGCCTGCTGTGAATCCTCTGTGATCCAGTTGCTGGTGCTGAGATAAGACTTATTATTTACGGTCTGATTGAAATGGAGACATTGGAAACCCATTTGAAACTGAAGAAAAAACTGTAAAAGAGGATTACAAAAAAAAAAAAACTGCCATAAAAACTGCTTTACCCAAATTTTGGTCGACAGCCTTCCTTGAATACCTACTGGGGCAAATGAAATTTAGTCATGTGAACGGGTTCCAATTTTGTCCAAAAAAAAAAAAATTAAATCTGCCATTTTGTCACTTATGAAATGGTGAGTTTGTATTGTACCTCACAGCTAAAATTCTGAGGTAAAAGCTCTTGGATCTTTGTGTGTGTGCAGAGATGTGTTACCTTATGCAGGAAGTCTAGCATACCACCAAAGTGGCTTGTAAGTAAATAAGTACTCATGAATTAAGTAAGTCCAAATGTTCTTCAAGTTCACATGAATTTAGTAATCTTTGATGAATAAAAATGGTTTTAAAATTAATAAAATAAAAATTTCAAACATGTCTTCAATATTGTCAGGATACATTTTTGTTCAGATTTACTAATTATTTTTTATTTAAAACTCAGTGAAGGGAAACATAGCCTCTTACCAGCAGGGAAGAAAGAGAGGTGGCGGGGTTTTGGAAGAGAGGTAGACTTGACAGTTTCACATTCGTTCACACTCACCTTCCAGGATCCTAGGTGAGGCCCCAGCTGAAATGGGCAAGGTTCCCTTGCCCCCATCTCAGGGAGTGTGATGGGGGTGTGGCTTGCTTCTCCAGTGCCCACTGCTGGAACCGTTAGGGGAGCATACGACAGGCAGGCTGTGGGGCAACAACTCCATGGCAGTGTCTAGGGGTGAATGTTTACAGCTGAAGCCCCAGTGGGCGTGCGTTACAGGGACCTCTTTTAGTTTGCCTTCTATAGCCAGCTTGTGTTAACCAGCTCAATTAGACCCCCTTCCTTATCACAAGGACAGAAGGAGTTCTGTATCCCAGGGTTTCTTGCTTTGGGGTACCAGAGGAATCAGATCACACATGGGCTTGGAGAATGAATGCAAGGTTTTATTGAGTAGAAGTAGCTCTCAGCAGATGGGGGAGTCAGGGGGGGAGATGGTTTTTCCCCTGGGGTTGGGCAGACTCTTCTCTGACTGCCCCAGCTAAACTCTGCCTCGTCCCCCTGGTGGATGACCTGTGATGTGCTAGCGTGCCTGCCTGCTTCTGTCGGTGTACTCTTCTGCTGGCATGCTCCCTACCCGTCCTCTAGGGTCCAGCCGCTTTTGTCTTCTTCTGCTGATGTGTTCCTCTTGACATCTGGCCCCCTGTGTGTCTGCCCGCTAAGGTCTTGCCCGCGTAGGATAGGGGTCAGGATGGTCTTGAAAAATGCAACATTTGGGCATGAAAGCAGGAGTGCCTGTCCTCACCTAGTTCCGTGGGGATGGAGCCCTTGCCAGGGACCTACCTGTGGCTACCCAGCACTGCCCTACTCCCCTCCTATATCACTGTGTGGACCCAGGCATTCAAAAACTCCCCCACAATATTTGGAGAAGCCTTAGCTAGGGACCCAGAGCACCTGATTCTTCTGAATGGATGGCATAATGTGACCAAGCATTCTGAAAACTTAAAACCCTACTCACAAGGCCCCCACCATTAGCCCTAACCAACTTAAACAAACCTTTCCGTCTTTATGTTTCATAAGAGGAAGCAATTGCTCTAGTAATACTAACTTGAAGGTTGGGCCCACTGACCTGGATCAACGATCTACTTTTCCAAGCAACTGGAATTACTTGCTAAACGCTGGCCCCCTTGCCAGCGTTTGAATCTGGGGACCTTTGCCACCTCATGGGCAATTTCAGTGGTCAATGGCAGTCACAGCCCTCCTTTTAAAAGAAACAGAAAAGTTAACCTTTGGCCAACCCCTAACCATCTGGACTTCCCACCATACCCAGACCCTCATGAATGAAAGGGGGCCAGAATGGCTGTCCTCAGGCAGTGCTCTCCAGTTACAGACAACCATCACATAACTTTGAAGGTATGTAATATCTTGAACACAGCCACACTCCTTCCACTTGAAGATGGTGATTTATCTCACAACTGCTTAGAGGTGATGGAGTAAGTTTACTTCAGTAGGCTGAACCTTAAACGTGAATCTATTAAGAATGCAGAATCCCAGCGGTTCACCAATGGGAATGGCTGTATGCAAGAGGACCAGGGGAGGGCAGGGTATGCTATGGTCTCACTGATACCGTAGAAGCGGGCACTCTCCTACCTGGATGCTTTTAGCCTGCACTGTCAAGCCTGCACTGCTTGACCCTCACTTTCAGTTTCATTGTATTGGCTTTGTGATACTGAACAGAGAAAGGCCCCATCATTTGGGGGACAGAAGGCAGAGCTTGTCGCTCTAATTGGGGCATAAAATTGAGTGAAGGGAATGAGTATGCTGATTCCAGGTACTAATAGTCCATCTTTCACACACATGGCACTAGTTAGAGGAAAAGGGGCATGTTAACCTCTGATAATAAACAGGTCAAAAATGGTACCATCATTTTAAGGTTATTAGAGACTGTAAGAAAACTCGCCCAGGTGGCAGTAGTTCATTGCTGCAGCCACCAGAAGGGGGATGTTAAGGTAATTAAAGAAACTAATAAAGCCAACCTAGTGTCAAAACAGGTGACTTTAGAGAAGGTCACTTTCAAAATGCCATTTTCACCTTCTTTCCTGGGTCCTGCTCTTTTACCCTCTTTGACTCTCAAAAGGAATGGAAAAAAGCCTCCAAATGGGGTTATACCAAAAGTATTGATCAGTCAGGATGGCTAATTAGCCCTCATGGACAATTTCTTTCCCCAAAAGCAGCTGACTTGCAGACTGTTAAAACAAAAACCATTCCAACACTCACTGGTCAAGAGGCCCGTCAACTGACTTTGTAAAAGTATAACTGCCCCAACCCTCAGGGAACTAATCAGAGAGGTGGGTGAGACTAATCCATCTGCTATGTTAATAACCCTAATATCCACCTTATGCAGTGGGTGGGGAGAAGGGAAAGGAGACTACACAGCTGGTCTAGTACCAAGGTAGACACCCAGGGAAGGACTGGTAAATCAGTTTCACAGTTATGCCCAGAGGCTCTAAAAGCTTATATACCTCCTGGTTCTTACGGACACCTTTTCAGGATGGGTAGAAGCCTTTGCCACCCACACTGAAATTGCCCATGAGGTGGCAAAGGTCCCCAGATTCAAGCTGCCTTGGTCAATCCAAAGTGATAATGGACCTGCATTTATAGCTTTCATTACTATGGCTGCTTCTTGGGGCTTAGAAATAAAATGATCCCTACATACCATCTGGAGACCACAGTCTCAGGCAAAATAGAACACACCAACCAGACCCTTAAAAGGACTTTAGCCAAAGTAAGCCAGAAAACCCATCTCCCATGGATTTCATTACTCCCCACAGCCTTGTTAAAAATAAGAAGAACTCTAAAAGAAAAAATCAAACTGAGCCCTTATGAGCTAATATATGGCCAACTGGTCCAGGTCTGGTAAGGTAACTAGGAGGTCCTCAGAAACATGAAAAAAATAAAATATGCCACCAAGGTTAGAAAAATAATAAAGGCCTTTTAGGAGTACAGAATTCAAGGATTACCTTCATCATCTCATTTGGCCTTTCATCTTTTACAACCCAGGACTGAGTTTTGTTAAAAACCTAAAAGTGGGAGGACCACAAGATTATTTAGAACCTAAATAGACAAGACCATATCTGGTAATTTTCACAACTAACTCTACCTTAGAGTTACAGGGAGTGACACTTGGGTCCACCATACCCAGATAAAGGCAGCCACGGAACCTAAGGAAGAAAGTGCCACTTACTGAGCTGAAGCATTCTCAGATCTAAGGTTCCTTTACAAAAGGATGGACAAGAAACCTCAAACAGATAAGTTACCTTGGGCCTGCATATACTTTTCTGCCAGGACTTAATCTACTTGTCTTGCTTGCAGGTATTCTAAGCTTTGCTCTTGGCGTCACCTTGTTTCATTCAGAGCCTACCCCTATTTGGAAAACATATGACATCAAGGAGAGTGCAGTTAGGGAACCTAACGACAAGACAAGTCAAAATATTTAATTGTTTTCCATTCCCCTCTTGCTCAAGGAGTAAAACGGCAATTTGGCTTATTCTAGCTGGCATCAGGATAGTGGGCAGTCTCCTTGCTTCATAGAGAAGATTTGCCTGCAATGAAGTTACCCTTCACAACTTCAAAACAGTTATAGAAACTTTAGCCTATAAGACTGGTGATGGCCTTATCTGCCTCACAGTCTCCTCAGACTTACTAGCCATTATCATGCATCATAACTGTCTGCTCTTGATGACCTCTTGGCAGAAGAAGATAGGGTGTGTATAGTCGCCAACACTTCCTGTTGTGCTTGGGTAAATAATTTCAGATAAATAAAAAAATACATTAAAGTCATCTACAACCAGACCAAGTGGTTGCACCAATTTAACCAAAAGGGCATGGGCCCTCAGGGAATATGGAAAAATTATAAAACAGGCCATCCCTAATCTTGCATGGTTCTTACCCTTCCTGGGCACTTTAGCTGACATCCTACTTCTTTGATTTTTGGGCCCTGTTTCTTAAACTGCCTTGTTTCTTTTGTGTCTAAGCAAGTTAAGGCCATATAGCAATATGAACGGCTAGGCTTATACCCAGGAGATAACTAGACCTACCTAAGACTAGCTAAGAAAAATTTCACTCCTCCAATGGGTCCCATATCAACACCCGGATTCAGCTTAAAGAAGTTATAGAAGATGGACCTTCGTCCCCTCACACCCCTCAAGAATGAGGAGTACCTATAGAGAAAAGGAAGAATTTGTTACACAATTTAATGGTAACATGACATAGCTGAATTTCTACCCAGTCTTAATTCTGCTTATCTTTAAGGAACAGGACACCTGTAATAAAAAGTTCCCTTTGTAACCCTTACGAGCTGAGACTGGTAAGAACCAAGATAGCCAATCAAATCACTTCAAAAAGACCTCAGACTCCATTATGATCAGATTTCCATGCTAAATGGCACCATGACTGCTGACAATCACCATGACAGTGACAAAAAGAAGCCATGAAAGGACAAAAGGAAAGGCAGCACTCAGGTTCTGGGACATTTCCCTCCCATTACCAGAAAAAGATATGAATATTCCTCTTCTCACTTTTAAGGCAAATCCCTTCATTAGAGAAATCCTATATTTTAACCCTTTCACCCCTCACTAGTTGAGAAGTTGATTTGTGAGCCATGCTTTTACTTCTCAATCCCATGGCCATTGAATAAAGCCTGCACTGATGGACGCTTTCAGTTTTGTGTGTTGGCTTTGTGATACTGAACAGGGAAGGACCCCATCTTTTGGGGGACCAGCTTTGTCAGTAATAGACTTAATACCAATTCTCTACAGACTTTTCAAGACATTAAAGAGAAGGGAACAATCCTAAACTCTGTTTACAAGGCCAATGTTTTTCTGATATCAAAGCCAGACAAGGACATCACATGAAAAGAAAACTACGGGCTAATACCATTAATGAACATGATGCAAAAATCCACAACTAAATACTAGCAAACTGAATTCAGCAACACATTAAAAGGATCATTCACCATAATCAGGAGAGATTTGTCCCTGAGATACAAGGATGATTCAACATTCACAAACTGATAAATATGATACACTACATCAGCAGAATAAAGGACAAAAATCATATGGACAAAAATCAACTCAAAATGTATTAAAGACTTTAAACATAAGACTTGAAACTATGAAACTACTAGAGGAAAACACAGGAGAAAAACTACATTACATTGATTTGGGCAATGATTTTTTTTAGATTTGACGCTAAAAGCATAGGTAACAAAAGCAAAAGTACACAAATGGAGTTACATCAAAATTTAAAAGTGTGTGCACAATAAAGGAAAGAATGAAGAGAGTAAAGAGAACCTACAGTTTGGGAGAAAATATTTACAAGCCATACATCTGATAAGAGATCTATATCCAAAATGTAAAAGGAACTCAAACGAGTCTATAGAAAAAAAAAAAAAAAAAACTCTGATTAAGAAATGAGCAAAGGACCCGAATGGACATTTCTCAAAAAAGACATACAAATGGCTACTAGATATATGAGAAAATGCTCAACATTACTAAACATAAGAAGATGCAAATTAAAACTACTTCACATCTGTTAGGATGTCTATTATCAGAAGATAAATGATAACAAGTGTTGGCAAGGATGTAGAGACAAAAGAACCCTTATACACTGTGAGAATGAAAATCAGCACAACCATTATGAAAAACAGTTTGGAGATTCCTTAAAAAACTAAAAATAGAATTATCATATGACCTAGCAATCCCACTACTGGGTATTTACCCAAAGATTTGAAATCAGAATGTCAAAGATATGTCTGCATTTCCATGTTCACTGCAGCACTATTCACAATAGTCAAGACATGGAATCAACCTAAGTGTCCATTAAGGGAGGAAAGGACAAAGAAAATGTGGTATATGTACACTGTGGAATTCTAGTCAGCCTTAAAAAAAGAAAGAAATTCTGTCAATTGTGACAATGTGGATGAAACTAGAGAACATTAGGTTAAATGACATAGCCAAACACAGAAAGCAAAATATCATGTGTTCTCACTTATATGTGAAATCTAAACCTATTTAACTCATAGAAGCTGAGAGTAGAAAGCTGATTATCAGTGGCTGGGGGCAGGGTGGAGAACGGGGAGATCGTAATTGATGGGTACAAGCCTCTTAGATAGGAGAAATAAGTTTGATTTGTTTCTTTTTTTGTTTTTTTTGTTTTGTTTTGTTTTGTTTTTTGGAGATCCATTGCACAGCATGGTAAACATAGCTTATAATTGACTGCTGTACATTTCAGTATTGCTAAATGTAATGTAATGCTAATTTACTTAAGATAGTAAATTTCAAATGCTGTCACAAAATAATGGTAATACTTGAGGTGATAGATGTTAGCTAGCAGGATTTATGAATTCTACATTGTATTCCAAAATCATAACATACGTTTTACCCCATAAGTATTTTTAAGCATTTTATATATATATATATATATATACACACCTATAATTTATCAATATAATAAAAATAAAATACCCAAAACTACAAAATCATATTCAGGTCCCCCAGATTAGACCAGTTCAACTTAAATCTTAAAATACAAACAAATAAACAAACACAAATTCTCCATTTTTAAAAAATAACTCTCTTTTTAAAATGTCTCATTTTGTTACAGTTTTACAGCAGCAATAGCATGATGCATATAAGCTTGAGTATCCCTTATCAGCTTTCCCAGGAGAAGGATGGCAGAATTAAATTTCCATGCAACACACTAAGAAATAACAGGCACAACTTAGAATCAAAGATAAAAATTCAAATGGACTAGTTTCTGGGATGAGATACCACCTAGAAAATGTGGCAAACATTAATGTTTCCAGGCAGTGTCACTCTGCCTTGTGAAATTACCCGGGTCTTTTGGTGTGCTGGCTACCTCTTTGTAAGTGGTTGAATAAATTCATCATCTCAGTGTCATATGAGCTCACTGCTGGCACGGTTTCAAGAAATCTCATTATTTTTTGATGTCTATGATGGATTAAAGATGAGAATATTGCTGGCCTAAGGGTTCGTTAGCCTTGCCTGTCATATTTGTCAGCTACAAAGCAGCTCTGCTGAAGGGTTAGGAGGGCGTTTGGGAGAGTGGGCCATTAAAACACAGTTCCATTACTTACACTCAGTTAGACTGAGGAAATGGAGGGTAACAAGTGTGAGAGTTGCCCCATGGGATCCATTTTCTTTGTTACACACCCAAAAAGAAAAAATCAAGATGACAGCAGAAATAGCAAGAAACTCTTCCAACATGGGATGGCTATATCTTGTAATTTCTCACTGCGGGAGAGAAGTGCTTGTTTGGGTAACCTCACAGGCAGTTCTGGGAGTTATGTGGCCAGGCAACATCCTGCGTGATCAACCCCAATTCTTACAGTGAACTGACCTTAGATTGCTCTGTAGCCTCTTAGAGGTGGAACAAGGCTATCTGAAATCTTCTAAGTCCTAGGAACAAAGGCTATCACAGCACATATGGAGAATAACCAACAATACATTGTGATTGAAAATATTAAATATATTTCAAAGATATTTTAAATGCCTAACATAATGATAATAAAATTATCTTTAGTGCTGTAATTTTTAAGTAGATATTATGTTCACAGGTTTTCAGGAATGTTGTACATACAAGATAAAGCAATGGATATCTGCAATGTTACCAAAAAATTGATTACCTAATTCATGGTAATGCCTTCCAAGATTATTTCTCTCATGTTCATGTAGGAAGTGCTACTTATAGATCAGACCATGCAAGGATATAGACACCTTTGGAAATTTCTTCTCTGAAGTCCAATATAGCCATTTACTGCACCAAGTTTCCTACTAATTGATAATGATATAGTGGTGAAAAAAATACAAGTCCTTTCCTTGCTTTCTTGAAGCTTACAATTTAATATGGTGACAGACATTAAACAAATCTTATCGTATAAATACATATTTCTTATTTGGTTTAGTTCACTTAAAAATGTAGGTCTATCTACTACTTGTAAGATAATGTGTTGCTAGTTCTGGATTCTACAGATATGAAAGCAACACAATCCTTTTGGCCTGCATGATGCGTACGGTTTTGTGGGAGAGAAAGATATGTAAACAGATCATGACAATACTTTGTAACACATCTAGGCTTCTGTCTCACCCAAGAGAGTCCCCTCCCTTCCCCTTCTGCTTCTGCTTCCTTTCCCTTTTCCCTTCCCCTTTCTTTTCCCTTCCTTCTCCGACCTTCCTTTCTTCTTGCTGTTTAACTATTACATTGCTAATGTATATCAGGGACTACATACTAAGTGAAGTTCAGATAGGGTCAATTGGCTGCTTATTATGTGCCAGGCACAGTGTAAATTATATTACATGCATGATTAACTCAAACAAGTCTCAGAATGGTATTATTATTATTATTCCCATTTCATAGAAGATTAAACAATTATCTAAAGAGCCAAATGGGAATGCAGACATTTGAGCAAAGATCTGTGTGATTTCATAGTGTGTGTTCTTATCCACTGTATAACTATATAGGAGATCTGTGTTAGAGAGAGGTGTTATTTAAGAAAAATAATAAACCTTAGCCAAAAGTGAATAAAGATAAATTATTTCTATAAAGTGAAAATTTGTACCCAAGAAAAGTTATACTTGTCGCTTTAATTTATTAACATTGTCCCCAAATGGATTAAGTAACACTAAAGTGTATTTTTAAATAGTACAGTATAAAACCTTTCATTAAGTAATACTATAAAATAGTGTGTATATGTATAGGTATATGTGTTGCCACACATGCAATTTTAAAAACTTAAGTAAAAATATTTTTATCTTTAAAATATTAGCTCTGGGCTTAGTGGAGGAATTATTGGGCCTCACTAATTGTACCAAAAGCAATGGCTGTAACAGTGCAACCCTGAGAAAGTGTGACTTTGGATGAGTGGTGGTGAGGGTTTGGGGGACATCACCGCCTGCTGTGTCAAATCCACTTGCACATCCAGGAGGATGGAGGGAGGCAAGTGGATGGTTGTTGAAGGATTATGTTTTTTGTTATCTTAGTTAACATGGAGGCCACATGAAAACACACATCAGCTCTTTCTAAGCCAAATTTTCACCTTGAGGGAGTCACACAAGTATAAAATACGATGCCTTACAGCTCATTCAGTGGTGTTAGAGGGAAACAAAATTAAAAATGAACTGCAAGAGGTATGGATCCTCCCGTACCGCCTCTGAGGCTGAAAGTCAGTAGCAAGATAGGTCAGGCTCTGCCTTGAGATACACACAGGCTAGCAGAACTGAGACATCACTTGACACTATAGAGACTACTGAGATTTGCTGAACGCGGTGTTGGTAGAACCATAATGAAGCCAGGTCATTCCTATGTATTAAAATTCTGAGAAACACCAAAGCCAAGCATGTTTCTCTGGATGCACCATGGCCTCTGTCTTGAGAAACAACTCACTCATTCATTTGCAGGGATGTGCACGTCTAACCCACAGCACAGGTCATTCACATCTTCTCACTCCCACAGCCTCTTGTAGGGAAACTGTTCTTTACTCAAGAGAATAATCAGCTGTCTAGAGTCCCCAAGATAAGTAAACTAAAAATCTCTACCTTAAGGACTATTTGGTAGATAACAATTATAAACAAGCTCAGATTTGTACTCCTCACCCTTATAGTGTTATATAATAAATAATTCAAAACCTCCAAATTTGATTTTATACATTCAGTGTTTTAAGAATTTAATATTACTGTGTCAGTCTCCAAATCAATCTCCCTAACACATTGTTTTGTCCATCCACCACTTACTGAAATTGTTCAATAATGTATCTCATCTGCACCCCTTACCCATTGTACCTACAACTTCTGGCTGCAGGATAGAGTCTACAGTCGAGAAGATTAAGGAAAAAGTATTGAATCTAAATTCCCAGAATTTTTCCCATAGTATTCCTATGAGTTCAAAGATCCTAGAGTAAAAGGACCATGTCTATTATTTCTTTTGAATTCCCAAGTGCAATATCTAGTGCCTTAAACATAACATGTTTACATTAGCACTTGAGAATATTTGTCTCTTTGATATTTATTATTTATTTTTCATACGTTATTTTGGGGGTACTTGTTTTTTCTGTTTATTTATTTATTTAAGTTTTGGGGTACATGTGCAGGATGTACAGGTTTGTTACACAGGTAAACATGTGTCATAGTGGTTTGCTGCACCTATCAACTCCTCACCTAAGTATTAACCCCAGCATACAGTTAAGTTACTAATTTGGAAACAAAATACATTAGAAAGTGAGAATCATTCATCTTATAATTTTTAAAAGAGAAAAGAATATATTTTAACATTTATCTATGCTTACTCTATGCAATACCTTGTTCTACTGAATTTTCAGCTATCCATACTTTTCTAAGAATGGAAACATGTCTGCTATATTTCGCACTAGAGAGTTACTGAAGCTTGAAATTTTCACAACAGAAACAATGTCTTTTGCTTTCCCTTAGACAATTCAGCTGCTTCTTTTCAATACAATCTGGTCATTTCACTTTTTAAGAGTCACAGAAATATCCCCTCAGGGATGTTTTTCCCTTTCTTTCTTCACCCCAGCACTTTCTAATTTCAGGGGAAAGGACAGTCAAGGTTTTCTATGTACATTTTCCATACTGTACAAATTCCCTGTATTTTCTCCCAATGGACACAACCTATCTCCTTCCCTTTTATTAATTGCCCCATTGCAAAATGAAAACTCTTTTTAAAAAGTTGAGTATTAAGTTTTTTAATTTGTTATTTTTTGTGAAACCAAATAAACATTTAAATTACTCAGATAATATAGAAATTAAATAGAATGATGAAGGAATATAATACATGACTGTATGCTAAAAAATTCACATGTAGATAAAGTAGCAATATTTCTGAAAAAGTTTACACCAGGACAAAATAGAGAATTTGAAAATACAGTGTTAAAGAATGAAATATGAAGATAAATTCTTTAATTAATTAATTTTAAAATTATCACAAATTAATGTAACCAGAATAACTATATAATTTTATATTATATTAATTTGAAACATAATCTGATTATTCAGTACCTAGACTTGTGAAATTACTATAAAGGCATTTGATATAATATGAAAATGTTTTTCTGTGAGTCCATCTTATTTATGAATATTATTTTTGCTAGATGCAGTGGGCATTTAGCAAGCTTCTTGGAAATTTCGAATGGTAAGACAAGATGCTGAGCACTAATTCAAAGACAAAGATAAATTAGCAACTTTCTAAACTTGGGGTCGTTAAACCCAGTGAGATCATTACTTTTTAAATAACAGAGTAGATGAATAAATAAATATACAGATAAATAATTTAAAACTTTTTCGCTTCTTTTGAATTTTTCACATGAGTTCTACACATGTTACATGGATAACAGAACATGTAAACCCGAAAAACTTTGATTCACTTTTTGTACCTTATGCCCAAAAGCTGTTATTTTATTCATAACATCACAAAAGGACTATAAAAACCATACAAATTAAGTCACACAATTGTCTGCATCTCTTATCCAAACTCATTGATTAAAAGCCAACAGGTAATTTATCCCAATGTATTAGGAAATGATCATTTTGTTCCTTTTTTTTGTGGTTGTAATGGCTTTACAGTTATTCATAAGACTCCAGAGAATAAACATTTAATACATTTTCATTCTCACATCTTAATGTTTATACTTGAATAGTAATAAAAGGAAGATTATTTTTCTTTCATTTCTAAAAGTTATATTTTAATTGTACGTGGTAATATAGTGAATTATTAAAATACCATATGAAATGTAAAAACTATACAAATGGTAGTAGTAGCTGAATTAATCCTGCAAAAAGGAAAACCTTGCAGAAAACCCAAAAGGAAATTTAAAGTTTTAATACTAGAACTTACAGATTCCACTTCAAGTTGTCTTAATGAATAATGAGGGTAATAAAATGACCCTTAATATACTCAGTGAGTTTTCATCAATCACTTCTTAAAATGTCTGTAACAACAAATTGCTAGCCTATTTCTGATAGCAAATTGTTTTTTGAAGGTTCAGGTACACACTGTTAGAATTTTAAAACCAACAAAACTATGAGTTACTCCATATAAAAGAGATATATCATGAGTCATGAGTCTTGTGTACAGACAACATCGATGGAGTTGGGAAAATGAGGTTGAGTAAGGTGATTGATCCAGCAAAGGAAGTTTCTATATCTGGATGAGTTATATCCTGAGTTGTGTGAAAATTTTACAGAAGGAGCTCATTAAAACTAAATCAATCTTTAAAAATGTCAAGGATATGAGAATAATGTCAGAAGACAGAATAAAGACCAATAAGATAAGACTTTCTAAGTGATGTAAAAAATGGATATTTGACAGTGACCTTCCCCCAAAAAATACTATGATAGATTCTCCAACTGATGATCTAAAAATTTAGTTAAAAAACACACACACTTGTCACTAGGAGCACATACAAATTTACTAAAAGCAAGTCATTTCCAGTAACTTTATCTTCTCCTTTGTTGAATATATCTCAAAAGCAGAGACTGATCAGTAGGTTTCATTTGAATTTTTGGACTCAGTAAATTAGGGGAAAGAAGACAAGATTACCTACCAGAATATGCTACGCAGAATGAAGTAAGATTTTTTTTTTTTGCAATAAAGATCATATATTCGTACTGTTTGAGAAATAAGATGCAGGATTTCATAAAGTAATGTTTGAGATCACAAGTTACTCTTCACAGAGTTCTGTAATTTAGCAACATGGAATTGAAGAAGTGAAAGGTTTTTCTGTGGGGTGTAGATGAGGTAGCATAGATGTTATTTCAGTTCCATTGAAATCAACATTCTGAAAAACTGGCCCATAAAGTCTCATTCCTGATACAATTTTAAGCTAGCTTTCCTTTTTTAAAATGAGAATTTGTATAGCTATATATTTTAATAAGTTTAAATCAAATGTTCGTTAACATTTACAATGAGTTAATTTAATTTGAAAATAGTTTTAGGAGCCATCTTGCTCTCATAAATAGCATCATCTTTTATTTTTAGATAATTTTTGCTGCTTTCTACCAGTTCTAACTTTGCTAGAAGCTAGAAATGATAAAAAATATTTTTGTGAAATTTATATACCAATTTCTCCTTGGTCTTAACCCCAGAAGAAATTATAGACTTTAGGGACCTTTAGGGTATTGCTAAAGGTCAAAAACTCTATAAAAATGGCAAGGTTTAATTGACGGAGATCATGAAGAGCAGACAAAGCTTGATGGCTGGTAAGAAAATGTGTGGAAAATTGTGCTTCAGAGTACAGCAAATAAAGCAAAACATTTACACAAACCAGCCCTAATTTGATCTGTATCTGAAACATAATGTCATCCTTTTGATTTTTACTTACTTGGTTAAATTTCATTAAACAAAATATATAAGCATCAGTAATTTCCTGAGAAGCACTGTCATTTGAGAAAAGTGTAACTATAAAAGGACTAATAAATGCACAATAATTAAGCCCAAGCTAATTACATTGAAATAAATTTGTTAAGTCCTCTCACCTTTAAATTACATAATAAATATATCAAATAAATGCCTGTACACAAATCAAGTTTTTATATTTTATTTTTGTAAAAAGGATATTTATTCCATTGATTCAACTTTATCAACTTACAAAAACAACAAAAATGCTAGACAGTAACCAAATTTAATTTGAAGCTTATCTCTCCAAGTCGTTGTCAAAGAATATGAATCCAAGGAGTAATTAGCATATGTGCCTAATATCCTTACCTGTTGCTTTGGCTGTGATTCAAATGCACAGTGAGAAATAGGGTTGGGCTCACTTTTTTGACCTACAAGACTCTGAAAATGTCAAAAGGCGAAACCTGAGTTTCCTGTGCCTTTTGTCTACTTGTGGTGAGATAGGATAACTATCCCTCTGGTTTTCCCTCTGGTATAAGCTGAGCATTAGGGAGAATACAGAGCAGTTTGAAGCAGCTGTTAGAAGTAAAGCTAGAGAGTGATAAAAAATTTCTAACAACTGGACTAAAGGATCATAGTTCCTTATAAAGTCCCTTTAAGCAGCGATCTCCAACCTTTTGGGCTCCAGGGACCGGTTTCATGGGAAACAACGTTTCCATGCATGGGGTCGGGGTAGAGGTGGGCTAGAGGAGATGGAGAGTTCCACAATAGGGTTCATGCTCTTATGAGACTCTAAGGACCCTGGCTCATCTAACAGGAGGCGGAGCTCAGGTGTTAATGCTCCCTCCCAGGCCGCTCACCTCCTGCTGTACACCCCTGATCCTAACAGGCCACAGACTGGTACTGATCTATGGATGGGGGATGGGGACCCCTACCTTTTTTTGGAAAGCATAGTAAACAATCTTATCTTTGCATTAACCTATAATGTAACCCCTTTACCTCCTCTTGGTTCATTGTAAACTTTCTTCTTTAACTCAGGTGGAGAAATAAATATATTGACACATGGTTCTTGAATATATTTTTGCATAGGAATGTACTATAGCTATGTTTACCCACTAATATGCAAAGTTTGCACTGGAGAATTCACATTGTCGCTATTTGTGTAAACATATATTCACATGTATATATATCTATATATTTTTAATAAACATATCTACATATCCATAGTGTATACTTGCCAGGGAAAATTAGGAAATGCCTGCTTTCTTTAAGTTTGTCTTAGTGAAAGTTCATGATTTGTCATGCATCTGGAAAATAATATGTATTATTGAAAATTTTCACTTCTTTCATTATATAAATAATATAAATATGCCTCACTCTTTTCCCAATTTCAATCAATATCCAGAATTTTCCAGTTTTACTCATCATTCTCTCCCTTTATGCATTTTCCTCATTAGCCTCAGTTCATGAAATATCTTCAAATAATGTTTCTGATGGAAAATAAGAGAAACAGAAAATATGTTTATATATCCCAACTGTGATAAAATGCACCAGGCAAATCTGTCAATGGGATTCAGCAACACAAAAGCTCATAATATATGTGTGTCCTAAAAAGGGCACATTGTGTTTCTAGCTATATTACTGTGTGTTGCCAACCCTGCAAATTATTAGGTGCTTTTTTCTAAACATTATTATTTTTTGAAATTTTTAAAAACTTTTATTTTAGGTTCAGAGATACATGTGCAGTTTTGTTATATAGGTAAACTCATGTTACAGTGGTTTGTTGTAGAGATTATTTCATCACCCAGTTATTAACCATAGTACCTGACAGTTATTTTTTCTGATCCTTTCCCTCTTCCCACCCTTAACGCTCAAATAGGTGCCAGTGTCTGTTGTTTCCCTCTTTCCATCCAAGTGTTTCTATTATTTAGCTCCCACTTACAAGTGAGAACATGCGCAGTATTTGTTTCTCTGTTCCTGCTCTAGTTTGTGAAAGATAATGTCTTACAGCTCCATCCATGTTCCTGCAAAGGACATGATCTCTTTGTTTTATAAGGTTTTTTGTTTGTTTGTTTGTTTGCTGTATTAACTGGTATATATGTACCGTATTTTCTTTATCCATTCTGTCATTGATAGGCATTGTATCAATTTGTTCTCACACTGCTAAAAGACGTACCCAAGACTGAGGGATTTATAAAGAAAAAGGGTTTAATTGACTCCCAGTTCTGCATGGTTGGCGAGGCTACAGGAAACTTGCAATCATGGTGGAAGGGGAAGCAGGTATGTTTTACACGGCAGCAGGAGAGAGTGTGTGTGTGTGTATATGACTGCAGGAAAAACTACCACTTATAAAACCATCAGATCTCATGAGAATTTACTCACTATCATGAGAATAGCATGGGGGAAACAGCCCCATAATCTATTCATTTCCTACCTGGTCTCTCCCTCCACACCTGGGGATTACAATTGAAGATGAGATTTGGGTGGCAACACAAAGCTAAACCATGCCATTCCACCCCTTGCCTCTCCCAAATCTCATATCTTCACATTTCAAAACCAATCATACCTTTCCAACAGTCCCACAAAGTCTTAACTCATTTCAGCATTAACTTAAAAGTCTAATTCCAAAATCTCATCTGAGAAAATGCAAGTCCCTTCTGACTATGAGCCTGTAAAATCAAAAGCAAGTTAGTTCCTTCCAAGATATAATGGGGTTACAGGCATTGGATAAGTGCCACCATTCCAAATGGGAGAAATTGGCCAAAACAAAGGGACTAAGGATCTATACAAGTATAAAATCTAGTGGGGTGATCATTAAATCTTAAAGCTCATAAATAATCTTCTGTGACTCCATGTCTCACATCTAGGTCATGCTGATGCAAGAGGTGGGCTCCTCTGCCCCTGTGGCCTTGCAGGATACAGCCGCCCTCCCAGCTGCTTTCACAGGCTGGTGTTGAGTGTCTGTGGGCTTTTCTAGGCACGTAGTGCAAGCCATCAATAGATCTACTATTCTGGAGTCTGGTGGACAGTGTCCCTCTTCTCACAGCTTCTGTAGGCAGTGTTACAGTGGAGATTCTGTGTGGGGGCTCCAACCTCACATTTCCCTTCTGCACTGCCCTTGCAGAGGTTCTCCATGAGGGCTCCAATCCTGAAGCAAACTTCTGCCTGGACATCCAGATGCATCATACATCCTCTGAAATCTAAGTGGAGGTTCCCAAGCCATATCAAGCATTTAGATTGATTCCATGTTTTTGCTTTTGTGAATATTGCTACAGTGAATTTATACAAGCATGTGTTTTTATAATACCTTCTGAACAACAAGAGATACTATCAACACAGATCATGGCAGATGGAAGGTAGGACTAGATTACAGCTCCCACTTAGACAGACAAAGCAGTCTGTGGAGGCTTGTATTGTGAATTTTTGCTCCAGAACGACTGCAGGAATACATTGGGAAAGCCAAGATAACCCACAGACACTCTGAAGGAAGCTGATTGCTCCTGCAGGACTCAGGAGACTCCCCAAATACTGTGAGTGTCCAAACTGTGGAAGCAGGAAAAGGGGATTGGCTGCCCCAGAACACACCCTCACACTGGGGAACCTGAAGGTCTATGTTACGGGAGAAGATTCTGATCTTACCTGGATTGAGTCAATTTAGAGAGCTAAGAGAAATACAAGGGTAATGAAAGCAGCTGAAAAAGCTCTGTGGGCTTGCTGGGTCCCCAAGCAAGCTATTTCTACCCTGCCTCACAGGGGTCCTTGGAGACACCGCAAAAGTCTTCCAGGAGAAGAAAACCTCCAGTTGAACTTTGTTAACAATCTGAACCAATCAAGAGGTCTCCTGGCCAGAACTCAGGAGAGGGTTTGAATCCAGTGTGCAGACTCCATAGGCAGGGGAAGAATGAAAGTCCTAATTGTTTATGCAGCTGGGAGGTGAGTAGCCTGGGGCATGTTCTCATACCTGCTTTCTCACTGCATGGAAAGAGACTCCATGCTATTTGGGGAGGTATGGTGGGAGTGAGACCAGCCCTTTGGGTTACATCAGAGCTGGGTGAGGCCTGTGACTGCTGGCTTTCTTCCACTTCCCTAACAACCTGCATGACACAGTACAGGCAGCAATAATCCTCCCAGGAACATAATGCTATTGACCTGGGAACATCACCCCCATCTCCCCAAGCAGCTGCAGCAACACTAGCCTAAGGAGAGTCTCAGTTCAGACATGCCTAGCCCTGCCCCCACCTAATGGTCCTTCCCTACCCACTCTGGTAACTGAGGACAAAAGGTATATACTCTTGGGAGTTCTAGAGATGATGCTCTCTTAAACACACCACCTCCTGGCAAGAGGCCAACCAACACAAAAATAGTGCATTAAGCAACCAAAGCCAAAGACCCTCACAGATTCCAGCTTACCTCCCTCCCACCTCCACTGGATCAGGTGCTGGTATCCATGGCTGAGACACCCACAGATGGTTTACATCACAGGACTCTGTGCAGAAAACCCCCAGTAGCAGCCCAAAGTCTGGTAGACTTGCTGGGTGGCTAGATCCAGAAGAGAGATAACAATCACTACAGCTCAGCTCTCAAGAAGCCATATGTCTGGGAAAAGGGAGAGAGTACTACATCAAGGGAACACCCCACAGGACAAAAGAATCTGAACTACATCCTTGAGCCCTAGACCTTCCCTCTGACAGATCCCACCTGAATGAGAAAGAGCCAGAAAACCAACTCTGGTAATACGATAAAACAAGGTTCTTTAACACCTATCCCACCTGCCAAAAAAAAAAAAAAAATCACACTAGCTCACCAGCAATGGATCCAAACCAGGAAGAAATCCCTGATTTACTTGTAAAAGAATTCAGAAAGTTAATTATTAATCTAAATAGGGAGGCACCAGAGAAATGTGAAGCCCAATCTAAGGAAATTTAAAAAATGATACAAGAAGTGGAGGAAGAAATTTCCAATGAAATAGATCACATAAATAAAAACCTTCAGGAAACAATGGACATACTTATAAAAATGAAAAATGCTCTGAAAAATCTCAGCAATAGAATCAAACAAGCAGAAGAAAGAACTTCAGAGCTCAAAGATAAAGTCTTTGAATTAACCCAATCCAACAAAGACAAAGAAAAAAGAATACAAAAATATGAACAAAGCCTCCAAGAAGTCTAGGATTATTTTAAATGACCAAACCTAAGAGAAATTGGCATTGCTGAGGAATAAGAGAAATCTAAAAGCTTGGAAAATATATTTGGGGAATTATCAAGGAAAATTTCCCCAGACTTGCTAGAGACCTAAACATCAAAATATAAAAAGCTCAAAGAACACCTAGGAAATTCATCACAAAAAGATCATCACCTAGGCATATTGTATTAGGTTATCCAAAGTCAAGATGAAGGAAAGAATCTTAAGACCTGTAAGGCAAAGGCACCACGTAACCTATACAAAAAACAAAAACAAAAACAAAAACAAAAACAAAAACCTGTCAGATTAACAGTAGATTTCTCAACAGAAGTCCTAGGTCATACAAGGAATTGATGCCCTATCTTCAGCCTCCTCAAACAAAACAATTATAAGCCAAGAATTTGTATCCAGCAAAACTAAGCTTCATAAATGAAGGAAAGATACAGTCTTTTTCAGACAATCAAATTCTGAGAGAATTTGCCACTACCAAACCACCACTACAAGAAGTGCTAAAAGGAGCTCTTCATCTTGAAACAAATCCTGAAAACACATCAAAACAGAACCTTTTTAAAGCATAAATTTCACAGGGCCTATGAAACAAAACACAATTTAAAAAAAAAAAAAAAGGTATACAGGCAACAAATAGCATGATGAATGGAATGGTACGTCACATCTCAGTACTAACATTGAATATAAATGACCTAAATTCTCCATTTAAAATATGCAGAATTGTAGAATGTATAAGAACTCACCAACTAACTCTGCTGCCTTCAAGAGACTCACTTAACACATAAGAACTCACATAAACTTAAAGTAAAGGGGTGGAAAAAAACATTCCGTGCAAATGGACACCAAAAGTAAGTAGAAATAGCTAGTCTTATATCAAACAAAACAAACTCTAAAGCAACAGAAGTTAAAAAAGACAAAGAGGGACATTATACAATGATGAAATGCCTTGTCCAACAAACAGGAAAATATCACAATCATAAATATATATGCACCTAACACTGGAGCTTCCAAATCTATAAAACAATTACTAATAGACCTAAGAAATAAGATAGACAGCAACACGATCATAATGGAGACTTAAATACTCCAATGATAGCACTAGACAGGTCATAGAGACAGAAAGTTAACAAAAAAAAAATGGATTTAAACTATATCCCGGAACAAATAGACTTAACAGATATATATATATATATATATATATATATATATATATATATATATATATATATATAACATTGTAACTAATAGCTGGAAAATATACATTCTATTCAACAGTACATGGAACTTTCTCCAAGATAGACCACATGATAGGCCACAAAACAAGCCTTGATAAATTTAAGAAAATTGAATTATATCCAGCACTCTCTCAAGACCACCGTGGAATAAAACTGGAAATCAACTCCAAAAGGAACTTTGAAAACCATGCAAATACTTGAAAATTAAGTAACCTGCTCCTGAATGAGCATTGGGTCAAAAATGAAATCAAGATGGAAATTTAAACAATTGTTTAAACTGAATGACAATAGTGACACAACCTATCAAAACCTATGGGATACAGCGAAGACAGTGCTAAGAGGAAAGTTCATAGCATTAAAAAGTCTGAAAGAGCACAAACAATCTAAGGTCACACCTCAAGAAACTAGAGAAACAAGAACAAACCAAACCCAAACCCAGCAGAAGAAAGGAAATAACCAAATCAGAGCAGAACTAAATGAAATTAAAACAAAAATATTGCAAGAGATAAATAAAAATAGCTGGTTCTTTGAAAAGATAAATACAATTCATAGACCATTAGCAAGATTAACCAAGAAAAGTAGAGAGAAAATTCAAATAGGCTCAATTAGAAACAAAACAGGAAATATTACTACTGAAACAACTGAAATACAAAGATTCAAGGCTACTATGAGCACCTGTATGCACATAAACTAGAAAACCTAGAGAAGATGGATAAATTCCTGGAAAGATACAACTTTCTTAGCTTAAATCAGGAAGAAGTAGATACCCTCAACAGACCAATAACAAGCAGTGAGATTGAAATGGTAATAAAAATTACCAACAAATAAAAGGTCCAGGACCAGATGGATTCACAGCAGAATTCTACTAGACATTAAAGAAGAATTAGTACCAATCCTATTGACACTATTCCACAAGATAAAGAGGGAACTCTCCCTAATTCATTCTATGAAGGCAGTATCACCCAAGTACCAAAACCAGGGAAGGACATAACCAAAAAAGAAAACTATAAACCAATATCCCTGATGAATATAGATGCTAAAATCCTTAACAAAATACTGGCTAACCAAATACAACAACATATCAAAAAGTTATTCTATCATGATCAAGTGAGTTTCATACCAGGGATGCAGGGATGATTTAACATACACAAGTCCAAAAATGTGGTACGCCACATAAATGTAATTGAAAACAAAAATCACACGATCATCTCAATAGATGCAGAAAAACCATCTGACAAAATCCAGCATTCTTTATGATTAAAACTGTCAGCAAAATTGTCATACAAGGAACACACCTCAATGTAATGAAAGCCATCTATGGCAAACCCACAGCCAACAAAATACTGAATGGAGAAAAGTTGAAAACATTCCCTCTGAGACCTGGAACAAACCAAGATTGCCAACTCTCACCACTCCTCTTTAACACAGTACTTGAAGTCCTAGCCAAAGCAATCAGACAAGAGAAAGAAATAAAGGACATCCAAATCAGTAAAGAGGAAGCCAAGCTGTCACTGTTTGTTGATAATATGATTGTTTTTCTAGAAGACTCTAAAGACTCTTCCAGAAAGCTCCTAAAACTGATAAAAGAATTCAGCAAAGTTTTCAGATACAAAATTAATGTACACAAATCAATAGCTCTTCTATACACCAACAGCAACTAAGCTGAGAATCAAATCAAGAACTCAACCCCTTTTAGAATAGCTGCAAAAAATAAAATAAAATAAAATACTTAGGATTATACCTAACTAAGGAGGTGAAAGACCTCTAGAAGGAAAACTACAAAACACTGCTGAAATAAATTATAGATAACACAAACAAATGGAAACACATCCCATGCTCATGTATGGGTACAATCAATCTTGTGAAAATGACAATACTGCAAAAGCAATCTACAAATTCACTGCAACTCCCATCAAAATACCACCATAAGTCTTCACAAAATTAGAAAAAATATCAGAATGCATATAGAACCAAAAAAGACGAAGCAAAAAGAACAAATCTGGAGGCATCATGTTACCTGATTTCAAACTATACTATAAGGCCATAGTCAGCAAAACAGCATGGCACTAGTATAAAAACAGGCTCATAGACCAATGGAACAGAAGAGAGAATCCAGAAATAAAGCCAGATACTTATAGCTGACTGATCTTCAACAAAACAAACAAAAACATGAAGTGGGAAAAGGACACCCTATTCAACAAATGGTGCTGAGATACTTGGCAAGCCATGTAGGAGAATGAAACTGAATCCTCATCTCTCACCTTAGACAAAAACCAACTCCAGATGGACCAAGGACTTAAATCTAAGACCTGAAATTTTAAAAATTCTGAAAGATAACATTGGAAAACCCCTGATAAACACTGGCTTAGGCAAGGATTTCTTGTCCAAGAAGCCAAAAGCAAATGCAATAAAAACAAAGATAAATAGCTGGGACTTAATCAAATTAAAGAACTTCTGCATGGCAAAAGGAATGGTCAGCAGAGTAAACAGACAACCCACAGAGTGAGAGAAAATTTTCACAATCTATACATCTGACAAAGAACTAATATCCATAATCTATAACTAACTGAAACGAATTAGCAAAAGAAAAAAAAAAGCAAACAATCCCATCAAAAAGTGGGCTAAGGACATGAATAGACAATTCTCAAAAGAAGATATACAAATGGCCAACAAACATATGAAAAAATGCTCAACATCACCAATGATCAGGGAAATGCAAATCTAAACCACAATGCAATACCACCTTACTCCTGCAAAAATGATCATAATAAAAAAAAAATAGATGTTGGCGTGCATGCAGTGAACAGAACACTTCAAACTACAGTGGGAATGTTAACTAGTACAACCGCTATGAAAAACAATGTGGAGATTCCTTAAAGAACTAAAATTAAAACCAGCATTTGATCCAGCAATCCCACTACTAGGTATCTATCAAGATAAAAAGAAGTCATTATTCCAAAAAGATACTTGCACACACATGCTTACAGCAGCACAATTTGCAATTGCAAAAACATGGAACCAACCCAAATGCCCATCAATCAACAAGTGGATAAACTATGGGGTGTGTGTGTGTGTGTGTGTGTGTGTGTGTGTGTGTATGGACTATGATGGAATACTACTCACACATAAAAAGGAATGAATTAATGGCATTCCTAGCATCCTGGAGGGGACTGGAGACTATTATTCTAAGTGAAGTAACTCAGGAATGAAAAGGCAAACATCGTTATGTTCTCACTCATAAGTGGGAGAATGTCACTCTAAGCTATGAGAATTCAAAGACTTTGGGGACTCAGGGGAAAGAGTGACAAGGGGGTGAGGGATAAAAAACTATAAATTGGGTGCAGTGTATACTGCTCGGGTGATGACCAATAATTCACAAATCCCCACTAAAGAACTTACTCATGTAACCAAACACCACCTGTTCTCCAACAACTTATGAAAAAAATAATTAAAAAATAAAACTATCAACACAGTAAGCAGATATCCTATGGAATGGGAGAAAATATTTGCAAACTATGGATCTGACAAAAGTGCTTTGTTATATTGCTTGTTTTCCTCTAGTTAAATCATATTTCTGGTATATGAGTAATACTAGAAAAATATTTAGTAAACAAGAATATTTCACTTCTATCCTGTATGTTCTCGCTAAGAAATTCTAAGAAAGAGCTGAGAGTCTATTTTACTACAGACATCAGCTTGTGTTCTCATAACAGAATGACATAAATGACAGTAGAAAAAAACTAGGAATAGCATATGGACAGGTGAAAATGTAAGTACACTCAGGTTTTTGGGCAATCATACACAATTGGTATATTAATGCAGAGATTTTGAAGACAGCAATTTCCCTCTTTCCAGCACCTCTCTTCCAAAGTTAATTACAGAGTAACTGGTTTTTTAAATGAAAGCCATTATAATTCTTGTCCAGGCTCCTCATGTATTACCAAAGGTTGAGAAAGGCAAGTGGAGAATAAATGGACCTCAAATACTCTTGCCTTATCTGGTTTTGTTACTTTGAAAGGCCCCCTTCACTCATCTCTCCATCTGCTGTCTGTGGGTCTCAGGTGTTGCTGAGATTTAGATAAACAAAGACACCTCAAGGCACAAGAAGACACACTGAACATGATTAGTAAATGTTCGGTGCTTTCCTTGGTAGACAATGTGTAGCCAGTGAATTTTGGTCTGCACTAAATGACTTCTAATACCCTTTGCAGGCCTGAAATTCCATTATGAGGAATCAATTAACAAGAGCAAGTTTCTGATGTGTACACCTGCTCTCCTTATTTTAAGGAAACAGCAAGATAATATATATATAGCCCAACAGAACAGATTAACACGTAGACAAATAGAACACACTAACATGCAGACAAGCTGGAGGGGGTATTGGCCTAATATTTTGAAACCCTTGCTTCACAACTTGGGCCATAAAGATACAGCTGTTATATAAGGGATATTTATAAGAGTATTTGTTTTAAAATTCATGTTTGGTTTACCTGCAGTATTTAAAAATCACCTCAGATTTGTATATATATAGGATTTTATATAGAGAATATACAAAGTTGATGTGACATCCCAGAGGTAACATTTATTTCATTATTTGAAAGAGATATTTCAATATTACTAGAACTATAAGCACCTTGAATCCTAGGATAAAATGATACTTCATATTTTAATATTTGGGGTAAAAAAATATATATCTCCTTACATGTTTATACGGAACCTGGAACCCAAAGAACATTTCCTAAACACTGGTGGGCTGTATCCTGTCCCTGTTCTATAATTACTAAATCCAGCATGCAAAGTAGGTTCACATGACAAATGCCTGTTTCTATCTGTTGAGCTGCCACTTCTCATTATTTGCTTGTACTCAAAGGGGCCTGATTGATGCAAAATTCCAAGCCAAAGCTTTTGCTAAAGCAAAACTGTGCCTATTGATATTGCAATTTGTGGGGTTCAATATTTATGAATAGTGAACCCGTCATAGGGGAAATGACTAAAACAGAAAGCATTGAGCAATAAGGTAGGTTATGTCCCAAAATTTAACATAAACTTTGGTCAAAGAATTGGTTGACTCCTAGTTATCTGGAAAAGAGAGATTCTGTGTTGTATTGTTGTGCCAAAAAGTGGTATGTTAGTGGACTACTCACAGAAATGGTTGCAGGCTAGAAGCTACAACATCTTGACAGTGTGCCCACCTGTGACCTTTCACTTCCCGTTTGCGCATCGGGGAATGTCAGGATGCACTTCAGGCCATTTTCTAAAGAACAGTCTCGAGTTGTTGATAGGAAAGAAAGCTGACCTTTTTATATAGCATAATTTTCCGAGTCAGTGCTTCATAAATACAGATGTACCAACCTGCTGCCTTTCCCTAAGATACTCTGGTTTAGAAAATAAATGAAGATAATTATCACCTTTAATTTCAGTTCCAAGCTCTCAGTTCTTTGTCCAGGTTAGTTTTTTCTAAACTGTGTATCAAGGTCAGTTGAATTTCTCTAATACAATATATTTATTTCAAAAGAGAAAAAAATTAAAAAGTCATCCGTTTCCACCAGTTATGCATTTGCACACCCCCTGCCTAGGAACATATTCACCACCACAGATGGTCACAGTGTCGTCCTTGGGTGTTAAGTTGCTCCAGCTGTTGTTTTCCAGTAATGTAGCAAGTATCTCAGAAACAAATGCTATCAAGGCATGTTTTCCCAACTGTAATACAAAAAGGTGTATTTATACAATGCTATTAAGTGTGCTGCTTTACTAAGCACCTCTATTAAAAATTTTACATTCCTTTGAGAGAAATGCTTTTTCTCATATTTCATTTGCTTTACTTACAATCTCTAATTCACTGAGTCAGATAATATTAGAGTGAAAATTACAGTGCAGGTAGATCACTTGGGCAAATGTAGTGCAGAACTGAAAAAAAATTTGAACTGTTTGAATTCCAATTCAAGTTTAAATCTACTAGGTAAAGTATATATTTTGATATATAAACCCTCATGAATCTCATTCCAGACTTATAAATTTTATTTCGTTTATGTCAACTTTCTAATCAGTTAGTGAGGCACACAAATATACTTGGTGCACTGTGAAATGCAAGTCGTTCTCAATAAAGGCCAGACAGAAATTTTATTTTCCTTTATCAGATTGGCAAAACAGAAAACAAAGGTGGAACATTACTTTGAGACTTGTTTTAGCAAAGGGGTTAATTAACTCTCAAATTGTTTTCTTCTCCATTAATGCTTTACATGAAAATCTGTGATGTTCAACTCCATCCTATTTCATCCCCAAATTAACTTCTGTAATAGCAAGCTCCAAAATGTATCCAGAAGAGAATGCTGAAACAGAAAGCAATGAGCAATAATGCTGCCATTCAGGCTGCAATATAAGTGACATTTACTTTGAAGAAACAGGTAACACCTCATCAATAGGAGTAGTAGTCCTATTGTAGGATGAAGTGATGAGGAGACAATTGCTTATTTTATCACTTGGTGGAATGACTATAACAAGGGCCACAAACTGAGTTACTTAGAACCACAAAGACATACAGTCACACAGTTCTGGAGGCTGGAAGTCTGAAATTAAGGTGTTCACAGGGTAAATTCCTCCTGAGGACAGTGAGAGAAGGATCTATTCCAGTACTCTTTCCTTGACTGGTATATGACCATCTTCTTCCTGTGTATCTTTAGATAGCTTCCTCCATGTTTGCATCCCTTTGTCCAAAATTCCCTTTTATAAGGACACCAGTAATATTGGGGCAGGGCCTTACCATACTCCAGTATGACCTCACCCTAACATAAAGAATTACATCTGCCACAACCTCATTTTCAAATAAGGTCACATTCTGAGGTACTTACTGCTAGAATTTTAACATATGAGTGAGAGGGGAGCACAATTCAAACTAAAACATTCATATATTTTAGGCATGTTTTCATACTTGCAAAAGATACAAGAAGAGTATTCAACATCATATATCCTCAGGGAAATGAAACACTGAAGCCATGAGAAATACCATTATATCCCCCATGATGGCTAAAGATTCACACATCTTTCAACAGTAGAATGGATTTATTTGTTGTGGAATATTCATAGTACAACACTACACAGGAATTAAGAAGGAAACACTGCTACATGCAACACAACAGTTGAATTACACAAACTTTGGCAAGGATGTAGAGCAACCAGACCATTGTGTATTGCTAATGAGATTATAAAATGGTTCAACCACGCTGAAAAACTATTTGGCATAATCTAATGCCAATGGTATATAAATTATCATCTTTAATTTCAGTTCAGAGCTCTCAATTCTTTGTTCAGGTTAGTCTTTGTCCAGTTAGTTGAATTAGTCCATTCTCACACTGCAATAAAGATACTATCTAAGACTGGGAAATTTTAAAGAAAAGAGGTTTAATTGACTCACAGTTCTGCAAAGGTGGGGAGGCCTCAGGAAACTTACAATAATGGTAGAAGAAGAAGCAGGCACCTTATTCATAAAGCAGCAGGGGACAGTGTGAGCAGAGAGCGAAGGGGGAAGAACCCCTTATAAAACCATTAGATCTCATGAGAACAGCATGGGGGAAACCACCCCTATGAGCCAATCACCTTCCACCAGGTCTGTCCCTCGACAAGTGGGAATTACAGTTTAAGATGAGATTTGGCTGGGGCCACAGAGCCAAAACATATCACTGCTTGTCCTATGACCCAGTAAATTTCACTCCCAGATATATGCCAAGGAAAAATGAGTGCACATGTGCAGCAAAGAACATGTACTAGAATATTCAAAACAGCTTTGTTAAAATTATCAAAAACCTGGAAACAACCACGTCTTTCAACAGTAGAATTGATAAGTGAACTGTGATATATTCATAGTAGAATTCTACCCAGTGATTAAAAACAAAACAAAACAAAAAACTATACTGCCACACACAACATTATAGCTGAATACTACAGGCATAATTTGGGCCAAGAAATCACAACATAAATGAGCATATACTATAAATTTCTATTTATATAAAATTTGGAAAAAGGTAGAACTAGTAGTAATAAAAATCAGAATAAGAGTTACCTTTAATGGGTTGATACTGACTAGGGACATGAGGAAAGTTCTTGTGATATACTTCATGTTCTACATCTTAATCCAGGCTGTGGTGAAGTCAGTAGATACATATGTAAAATTTCAACATTTTTTTGTATATGTGTTATATATCCAAATAAAAAAATTACAAAATACAAGAACAATAAAAAAGGTTAGGTAACATGTGTAGTACAGTTCTCATAAAATCATAAACAGAGTTGAAAGAGTAAAAGCCAATTAGTAAAGGCAGAATCTAGTCATAGGCTCCAGTTTTAAGATTTTATACCACTGGTTCAGAGGCTCAGCTATAGTAGAGAATTGGGAAATTTCACTTAACCTAAGAAAACTCTTTGCCTTCTACCTGCTTACGTTGGGAAGTAGTGGTAGTGAGATAGTTTGGTCCTCACTTTCTGCCTCACCAAGGCCTCTCTCAGATATCACGCATACACTATAGTTTCCTAATTCAACATACATTAGGAAATTCTCATTTTATGATAAGTATTTATGAAAAATATAGGGCTCAGGTGGATGATTAAAGATGCCCCTATATATTACATTCATTTTCAATCTTTTACATTTTAATCAAAACTCAAGGCCCAGGCCTGAGGCATTTTCAGTTTATGCCAAAATACTATAAGGAGAATATTTCCATTGGAATGACTCAGGCTACTCACCAAATATTTACACATCCTTTCACACCCTTACCTCTAAAGAGCTGTAATGCAATGAAGAATTTGTGAATCTGGAGATGTTCCAGAATCATATAAATCCACGTATTTTGAATTCAAAACCAAACACCTTACAAGAGAAGACTAATCCTTATTGAAAGTATTAGGAACACTGATTATAAATGTCAGAAAATAAAGATTGTAAATAATTTATCTATCACTGTATACATGTCACCAGTGGAAGAAAGGCAACAACAATACACCCATCAGGTTAGAAGTTGATCTCCACCTATTTTTAACTTTGAGTTGTACATAGAGAAGAAGGAAATTCTTCTGGAGTTCATCAACAAATGGACAGATGTACATATGTTCTAAGTAATGTTGCAAAAAGTCTTCCTTTTTTCTTCTCTTAATCAATTGCCTTATTAATAGCTTTTTTTTTTTTTTTTTTTTTTTTTTTTTTTTTTTAGCAGTAAGCATCAGGTTGCCTTAGGGCAACTGTCTTCTGATGCATAGGAGAAAAGTAATTTGTAGTTTTAAATCCATGAGATCACTAAACTTTGAGTCAAGACTCAAGACACACTCTCTCTCTGGCACTTTTCATGGACAAAGGCACTGAAGTATCAAAAAAAGTAAAGGATAAAATTGTATGGGTCAAAAACAATGAAGAATGAAAAAGATGATTAAATATACTAATTATCAGGCCATTGATAACTTTTAAGGAAGTTGTTTTACTAAAATCTGTAGTAAATGCTGACATAATTGGGTGGGCTAAGTATGGACTCTACATAGACATTTCAAGCATTGCTACTATATTTTCTGTCTTTGATTCAGTAAAATAACTGTCTCCTACCACTGCCAAATGCCTCTAGTCAGGGCTGATCCCAATCAATGGTAGAATGATGGTGAGGTTTGATCCAACCACCTTTCTGTTTAGTTCTTGTCCTAAAATCCAGAGACCCAGTGCTTGGAGACAGCCCTGTATGGGAGGAGCAGCCATCTGCGTATTCTTCCTGGTTTAGGATAACACACAGTCTCCCAATTTACTGCTTCATTAAACTCTCTCTACTTGATCTCCATTCTACCAGACACTGAATATGGCAGCCACAAGTGGGGGTAAACCAATGTGATGGCTTCCTGAAAAGGTACCAATCTCAGCTTAAATGATCAGCTTTTATGAAGGTACTTTAGGAAGAATTTAATATGGGAAAGTTCAAACAACTTAAGGAGGGTCCATTTGAAGGTGAGGGTCCATTTCTCTCTCGCCTTCTAATCGCACCTCATAAGTCATTATTGGCTCTGCTTTTTTAATGCTGCCCTTGCCAAGAGTATTAAAGACAAAAATAGGGAAGTAAAGGGAAGTGGAAATTATTCATCAATATATACCCTTCTTTCTATGTATCCAGGGCACAGACACAGAGCTGTGGCATTCTGATGCATCTCTGGTTTCACCAGCTGTGGAAGTTCAGGTGTATGTTTTCTGGATACTGAGAGGTTCTGTAGATATGTTATTAATTGACTCTTTCCTTTCAAGGGGCTTCTGCTCTTGATGCTTCCTGCAACATATGTAGATATTTTATGGCAGGAAGCTACAGAATTGGGCCCACTGGGAATACTTTTATTAGAACCCAACATGGACTGAAATAAAGTTCTATTGCAACTGGGACAGTTTGCAAGCTCTTCTACTTACTAGTACCTTCCTAATTTCCAAAAGCTCATCTCTTCCCTACACACAAAGCAGCCTGGGGAAATGTTGGTTGACATATGTAAGTAAACCACAATTATGTTTTATTGTGTATGACCAGTCTATTAAGGGGAAGACTCATTATGTACTAGAGACAAAGGTATTTTCCCTCATTCTCATTACTCTAACATCTAAAGTGCTAATAAAGGTTTTAAAATAATGTATGAGCAAGCACTGGATCCTTTCTTCTCCTAGGTCTCCCTCTTCAGGTCCTCAAATCAGATCCCTGATATCACAGTATGTGAATCCCCCATTGACTGAGTCTCTGGACAGCATACAGAGTGGAGTATTGCTGAAGTCACTTTCCCCTGCAGCTGCAATTTAATAATTCCAAAATAATTTATCAAAGACAAAGAAAACACAGATTTATAAGAGCACTTGAAGGAAAAATTATTCCCACCATGTCTAAACTTCTCATCAAAAAGAAATATTTAGAAAATTCACGATATATAGATTTTTTTCTGACTTCAAACACAAACCTGTTCATTACTTTGTTTATGCTGATATTTTACCAGAATCCCTGGTGGAAATGAAACTTAACATTATAAAATTTTGATTGTTGGTGCTATTTTTTACCTGCACCTGAAAAATGCCAAATATTACATGATCAGAAAGTATTATTCCTTAATTCACTTACCAATTGTGATATATGTTAGGAAATCATTGGCACATCATTCTTTGCTAGACAGTGAGTTTCTGAGAAGGGGAATGAGAAAGGCAATATTTACAAAGACTGTTTTGCTGTAGGAAACATTTTCCTAAATTATTTTATTTCTTTCTGACAATTTATAGATAATTTTTGCTATATGGGACAATTTGACATACAGAAAAGACATAGATGATATAGGTAGCATCTGATTACTTCAATATCAATGGTTTGTGTGAGCCTTTTTCTAATAATAAGGAATGGAAACAACCATATTTCTCATATACTTTTCTGAGCTATCAATTTATAAATAATTTCTTTGTATTAAAACCATTACTGCTTTCTTTTAAATCAGAGGAGAATATAATTAGAAAATGTTTAATGCCATAGAAGCACAATAATGAATTTGAAAACCTGTCCATTCTCTCACAAAATCCACATAAGACATGTGCCACTTGCACATAAAACAAAGCTGTTTAATCAGTATGACTGAAAGATCCTCAATGCTTGAGGCAGAAAAGGTTTAGAACAATATTGTCCTGGTGGTGAGAATAATAATTAGGTGCCATAAAGAATTATGTAAAACCTACAAAGCTAGTAGTAGAAATTAATGTTTTCCCCCAAGTATTAGTTACACATTGATTCTTGTAATGTTCTAGCCTAGGATTATAGGAAAGTAAAGCTTAAAAAGCATGAACAATCATCTCAGAACACATTTTTGGGAATTGTTCCTTTCTGAATTTTGGAATAATAGGAACTATAACTAGAAGAAAAGAGGAAGATAAAAGCAGAGAGAGATCTCAGTAAAAAACTGATGATCTTATTTTGTACATAGCAAAAGGTAGGCAGAAAAAAATTCCATTGAGGGTTTACTTCTCAGAACAATAGTCCCGGCCGGGCGCGGTGGCTCAAGCCTGTAATCCCAGCACTTTGGGAGGCCGAGACGGGCGGATCACGAGGTCAGGAGATCGAGACCATCCTGGCTAACATGGTGAAACCCCGTCTCTATTAAGAAATACAAAAAACTAGCCGGGCGAGGTGGCGGGCGCCTGTAGTCCCAGCTACTCAGGAGGCTGAGGCCGGAGAATGGCGTGAACCCGGGAGGCGGAGCTTGCAGTGAGCTGAGATCCGGCCACTGCACTCCAGCCCGGGCGACAGAGCGAGACTCCGTCTCAAAAAAAAAAAAAAAAAAAAAACAATAGTCCCATGCTGTGTGCCACACAAGGACAAAAAAGTCAAAAACTATTCACATATGTGTACAATATTAATTGTAATCAGGTGGTGAAATTTTATATTCAAATTCCTCTATTTAGCAGTATTACTTTAACTATTATCAAAGTAAAGCAGAGTTTAAATTGGGACTGAAAAGATAAAAGCAAATATTGCACCACTTCATAATTCATTCTGCATCATTTTAATTGTATCACACTTTAAGGAATAGCATCTTAATAGGTTAAAAAAAAAAAATTGCACTTGACAAATACTTCTATCTCTGCTGATGTGACTGGATGCATTAGAAAAGGTTTGTTCCAGGACAGAAAAAATTTCCTGCTTCCAAAATCTCTTTGTAAATCAGTTAGCCATAGTTATTTTATTATTCTTTATGGGAAGGATATTCAGATTGTTGAGGCAAGTGTAGATTTATCAGCCCTGGGAGGAACATTTTTACCCAGCCTCTCCTTGAATCAATGCTTTTTTTTCTGAATTATTAGTAAGCCATATTTCCAACAATTATAGTAAGTAGATTCATGAGAAAAATAAAATAAAATGCTCTTGACTTTTTAGTGAATGTATGCTGGGGTCATTTTCTTAATTTTGGTAATAGATTGTTTCCCAAATTCAGTAATTACAGAATGTGTATGAAGAAAGCAGCTGCAAAGTTGCTGCTACAAGTAAGTAAAATATTGCCTTTACGTAAAAGGTCTCTCAAATGAGTGGCTCTGTGCCCATTAGAGAAACTCTGTATTGTGATAAAACTACTGTAAATATATGTGAAGGCTATAGGAATGGCAAGCAAATTCAATGTCTATAGTTATTACTTTCTTAGTTTTCTAAACTTTACTTACTAAATAATTGACACTAAAATCAAAACAAAACAAAACAAAAAACAGCAACAGGGAAACAATACTTTTCATTTTGATTCTAAATCTGACTTCACATGTTATGCATTATTGTTCTCTCTGCTGTGATTTTAATTTAATTAACAATATTTTGTTTCAAAATGGAGTAGAATCCAATTCTGCAGAATGTAGTGCCTTAAATACCCTTCATTTACAGTACTCCCTTTCTTTTAACCAGATTTGTACTATGAGTTAAATTTGAATAAGCATATACCAAAATATTTTATTCTTTGATACTTAAATATGTGTTTACCTTAAAACTTTTGAACAGTCTCATTGTATTGCTTGAAACAATTGAACTTTATACCTTTTAAATATTATCTGACTATTATTTGGATATATCTTAATGGGGGAAAAGTCAGATTTCAAATGTGTTAGCAAGATATCTTATTGTGACTTTTAACCATGAAGTTTATATTGATGCAATGGCTCCATTTAAAAAGGAAGTTGCCATAATATGCAACTCATTTTAAATCTCAATACATAATTGACATAGCTAATTCAGTTTCTTTGAAGGAAGGCTCAACTTTCAATCATATTTTTTCCTGAAAAACCCTAATTATTATATTTTATTGGTTCTTTAGTGGAATAAACCAATCTTCCTCTGCTGTTTAATTTAGAGCTATAATGACTGTCCAGATACATAAACCGAAAACTGGCGAAGAGCTTGTGCCATTGGCCAGTGAATTGAGGTTTCAGGAATAGTCACATATTCATGGAACCAATGTTTATTGAACATCTACAAAGGACAAGGTACATTTTTTGGTATTGGTGAGCAACGATAAACAAAATAGACAACACTCCCTACCTTCATGAAACTTGCATTCTAGTTGCAGAAACAATAATTCAGGAAAATTTAAATATTTATTATATTCGTTATAAAATTTCTAACAAGGAATAAAAGCCTAAGAGTGAAAAAGGAACATGTGTGCATGGGGGCAGGGTGGGGGGTGGGGCGGTGTCTCTATATATGTTAGCCTAGGAAAAAACTGCTTTCAGATAAATCAAGAAATGCATTGAACTAATTCAGTTTATACCCTGAGAGAAACACACCACTTTATTAAAGAATCAAATGATGTTTCTTCGTGTGAATTCTGATGAAAACGTGGTAAGAAACATGCTCTTCAAGAAGTATGTTTGAATCTAGCATAATAAGCAGAAAACAAATCTTTATAACATTGTATATTGATATATTTGGGCTAGTTGGGTCTGTCTTTACCATTATCTTTCACAAAACTGAAAGGTTCTGAGGAACAACAAGCAAGTTGTTTCACCTCAGTTGGAGGTCTAGAATTGCAAATGAATTAACAGTAAGGGAAAAAAAAATTTGGCTCCAAACTTCAGTCCCACATGTGTTAGAGTGGATTATAAAACACACAAGAACAAGTGATCTTTCAGGCTACTTGGCAAACTAAACTTAAGCATCTCAATATAGGAACCATAAAATAATATTGCACATTTTTGTAGTTCCAACAATCACTTTTAATTATTTTTAAATAAATTTTTAATAAGTAGTTTTGACTGAAGGAAAACTATCATGGTAATGATGCAAAATATACTAAAAGAATAAGGAACATTTCTCACTGAAAGACACAGGAAATACATATACCTGCCTTTCAAGAGATGTCAGCACATCACATTTAAGCCATCTAGTCTGTAGAAAGATGACAAGGTATCTTATACTTTCTGTAAGATATTTAATATCCCTCTATCATTCTCCCAGCAGAAGAATTTGTAAATTTCCCAAATCTGTGTTCAAGTCACTTTGCCTCTCAGGATTCTCAGAGCAGCTGCCAATTTCTAGTATCAGATGTAGAGAAGGATCTCTCATGACCATAAATCAATTCTGTCATCATCTGGGATTACATAAGGACATAGAAGGAAAGACTTTGATCTGGACACTAAATCCAATTAACAGTGAGCTAGACATTGGAGCAATCAGTCTCTTTCTCAGCAATCTCTTTTCTGAAGCGTCCTTGGCCTGAGATCCATTGAGGTGAAGGTCCTTGTGGGCTCAAAGACTACTCTCTCATAGCTAATATTTGGACCTGCTCTCAGCAAGAGCCAGTGTTCCTATGATATAACCTCTTTCAGATTCTGGTCTTAGCTAAACTACCTCTGGCGAGACATGATCTGTGTGTGAACTCTAATGAAGCACTCAGCAACTGGCTTCTAAAACCTGGGTCCTGTTAGAGGCAGATGAGTTTTATTAAAATGTTACCAAGTCACTAATTTTATTATTTGAAGAGCCCCATTAAGAGTTGCTTACAGAACTCCTTGCTATTTTTCAAAGAACTAAGAAGGAAAAGTTGGATTTTTTGTTAGCAGTGTTTCATCTTTCAGATAAGATCATTCTTGCTCAGCATACCCACCTTCCTCACTAAAATGAAAGGGAATAATTCCCATAGGAGTAAAGCTGTCTCTGCCAATTTCATTTTCATTAGAAACAATCAAGAAAAGACCATAACATCTCTGATTTCTCAGCAGAGTTCTTCTCTCTTCCTAAATACGGGTGTACTTAGCCAATTACTGTGAACATATGGATCTTTAATATTTATATGATTTAATATCAATGATGACAATCTATCTCAAGGGAACTGACTCATGTAAGAAAAAAAGTTTTCTGGATTTGGATTTTTCAAAAAGGTGGCAAGGGTTTTCTTCTCTAAGGGAAAATCCCCTTCAAGCTGTCTGTGGAGATGTGTTTTCTAATTATGTGTAAGGCATGCCAGCAGGAGGGGCCTCACACCTGTGTAGAGGAGAGATTCTGAGTACTGTGGTAGTGACCAGGGTCAGGTGGCTCAGGTTAGAGATGCCAGGTGTACACGCCCCAGGCCAGTTTCACAGGCAGCCATTGTTTCCCCAAATCTAGTCAAGACCAGAATGTCAGTGATGAACAACCTTAAGGGAGCTAATTCTCACAGTGCTGTGTATCCAACTGTGTTGGAAATTACCCAGGGAAGCCTGTTTCAACAGGACTTCTAGCTGCAGTGGTGCGCCCAAAAGGTTCAAGGGAGTCTTTGAACTTGAGGATGCCTATCATTCCCAGGTTTTGAAAGCTCCTAAGAACTGCTAGCTGCCAGCCGCCAGGAAACAGAGAAAGGAAGTTAATAAGCTAACTCACTTTTGCCGTAATTTATTGCAGTTCATGTTTTTCCCTGTCTTTCTCGCACATTTGGAATGCAGTGTTACCATAGAAGGATCTACTCCTCAGAATGTATTTTGAATCTTTTTTCTAATCCTTGCTTCACAGAGTTTCATAATCTCTGAAAAAATATATGCTTTTAGTTATTCCTGCTGGTAAAATTTCTATGAGATTTAGCCACAACAGGCTCATAGATACACCTAGAGACTAACAGACACATAGTCTAATAGACTCACCTTCATTTCTACTGACTTCTAGTGACAGGCACAGACTGCTGTATTGCATGCCACAGTGAAAGAACTTGAGAAAAACAATCCAAAATTGGAATGTGAGGCCTCATGCCACAACTACTGCTTTAGGACCAGGGGGTAGTTTTCCTAACCTTTCTATAGTTTTAGATCTATAAAATGGCCATAAAAAATATGCCCTACATCTCAAGATGTTTGCATAAGAATCAAAGGAGATAATTTATTTAAAAGCTGTTTGATAAGGGCAATATCCTGCAGAAATAAGCACTTTTGATTTTTACAGATACGCTACGTCCCAGAGCTTTCCCAAATTTGGGTTGTCTACTATTGAATATTTTATTTCTTAGGCCTCTTGTATTTATATAATTATATAATTCTCCACTCTGGGTGATAATTATATGTATAGGAAGAAAAACCCTCGATAAAGGGAAATAGAAAAGGTTTAATATCTTCCTCCCTTAATGTTGCTCCCCTGAGGGTACAGTGCCTGGCCACGGTGGACTAGTCAGAAGAGAAATGTACTGCAGACATTCCTTCATGCTTCTGAGATTTTTTTAAAAAAGATAAAACTCAAAGCACCATGAGAAACATGCCATCTTGAAGGGGAAAGACCCATTAATTGAACAAGGAGTGGAGTAACTTCTAATGGGGAAAATCAATAAAAGGTAGTTAAAGATAGTGTTTTCAAAAACCTCTGCTCTGCCAATTCTCATGAAAAATACATAAGTCATAGGATATTTGTTTCTGGCCCTTGAGTGATTTGCAATTCAATGTGCCCAATCCTTCTGACCTCATTGACCAGAAAATAGCCAAAGAAATTATTATTAATAAAACAAATGAATGTTGTTTATTAGTTGTCGTATATTACTTATAAGTTAATTAGGAATGAATGGGGAGTGTATGGCTGCTGAGTTGACAATGTGGTTTTAATATCACTACTGATTGTCTACTGTCAAATGGGCATCACATCACCTTATAAATTCTCCTTCTTCATTTGAACAATCATAATTTAATTTCATAATGGCCAACTATTTCTGTCAAAGTATTTATTTTTTGATTCTAAATTGTTTAATTTTTCTTCCAAGACTTCCTCAGAATAGATTATCTAATAAAATTATTTGAAGAATCTAGATGCTTCTTTTTTATTCCCAGTTAAGTTTTTGAATTAAAAGTCCTGTCTTCTAGCTCACAACTATTTTTTGTTTGTGTTCAGGTCACTTCTCTACTGTTGGGACAGTTTATCAACTCTTGGTTTTCAAAGGTACTTAATTTTAACTATAACTTACTCTGAAAATCAAGTATTCTTTCTCTTTTTCCATTTCAAATACTTGCAAATAAAACAACATTGTAAATTCTCATTTTAAAAAAAAATACAGCTGTAGAAATCAGAAATATTATTTAAAACTTCCTCTAGAAGTAACATTATAAGTAAAACTTGAAAATGAATTACTATCTTTTAAAAGTAAATGTGGACAGGAGCAAGATGGCCGAATAGGAACAGCTCCAGTCTCCAACTCCCAGCGCGAGCAACACAGAAGACCGGTGATTTCTGCATTTTCAACTGAGGTACTGGGTTCATTCACTGGGGAGTGCCGGACGATCGGTGCTGGTCAGCTGCTGCAGCCCGACCAGAGAGAGCTGAAGCAGGGCGAGGCATGGCCTCACCTGGGAAGCCCAAGGGGGAAGGGAATCCCTTTTCCTAGCCAGGGGAACTGAGACACACAACACCTGGAAAATTGGGTAACTCCCACCCCAATATTGCACTTTAAGCAAACAGGCACACCAGGAGATCATATCCCACACCTGGCCGGGAGGGTCCCACGCCCACGGAGCCTCCCTCATTGCTAGCACAGCAGTCTGTGATCTACCGGCAAGGCAGCAGCGAGGCTGGGGGAGGGGCGCCCGCCATTGCTGAGGCTTAAGTAGGTAAACAAAGCTGCTGGGAAGCTCCAACTGGGTGGAGCTCACAGCAGCTCAAGGAAACCTGCCTGTCTCTGTAGACTACACCTCTGGGGACAGGGCACAGCTACACAACAACAACAACAACAACAAAAAAAAAAGCAGCAGTAACCTCTGCAGACGCAAACGACTCTGTCTGACAGCTTTGAAGAGAGCAGTGGATCTCCCAACACCGAGGTTGAGATCTGAGAAGGGACAGACTGCCTGCTCAAGTGGGTCCCTGACCCACTTGATCAAAGCTGGATGGAGAATGACTTTGACGAGATGAGAGAAGAAGGCTTCAGTCCATCAAATTTCTCAGAGCTAAAGGAGGAATTACGTACCCAGCGGAAAGAAACTAAAAATCTTGAAAAAAAAGTGGAAGAATTGACGGCTAGAGTAATTAAAGCAGAGAAGGTCATAAACGAAATGAAAGAGATGAAAACCATGACACGAGAAATACGTGACAAATGCACAAGCTTCAGTAACCGACTCGATCAACTGGAAGAAAGTGTATCAGCGATTGAGGATCAAATGAATGAAATGAAGCGAGAAGAGAAACCAAAAGAAAAAAGAAGAAAAAGAAATGAACAAAGCCTGCAAGAAGTATGGGATTATGTAAAAAGACCAAATCTACGTCTGATTGGGGTGCCTGAAAGTGAGGGGGAAAATGGAACCAAGTTGGAAAACACTCTTCAGGATATCATCCAGGAGAACTTCCCCAACCTAGTAGGGCAGGCCAACATTCAAATCCAGGAACTACAGAGAACGCCACAAAGATACTCCTCGAGAAGAGCAACTCCAAGACACATAATTGCCAGATTCACCAAAGTTGAAATGAAGGAAAAAATCTGAAGGGCAGCCAGAGAGAAAGGTCGGGTTACCCACAAAGGGAAGCCCATCAGACTAACAGCAGATCTCTCGGCAGAAACTCTACAAGCCAGAAGAGAGTGGGGGCCAATATTCAACATTCTTAAAGAAAAGAATTTTAAACCCAGAATTTCATATCCAGCCAAACTAAGTTTCATAAGTGAAGGAGAAATAAAATCCTTTACAGATAAGCAAATGCTTAGAGATTTTGTCACCACCAGGCCTGCCTTACAAGAGACCCTGAAGGAAGCACTCAACATGGAAAGGAACAACCGGTACCAGCCATTGCAAAAACATGCCAAAATGTAAAGACCATCGAGGCTAGGAAGAAACTGCATCAACTAACGAGCAAAATAACCAGTTAATATCATAATGGCAGGATCAAGTTCACACATAACAATCTTAACCTTAAATGTAAATGGACTAAATGCTCCAATGAAAAGACACAGACTGGCAAACTGGATAAAGAGTCAAGACCCATCAGTCTGCTGTATTCAGGAGACCCATCTCACACGCAGAGACATACATAGGCTCAAAATAAAGGGATGGAGGAAGATTTACCAAGCAAATGGAGAACAAAAAAACGCAGGGGTTGCAATCCTAGTCTCTGATAAAACAGACTTTAAACCATCAAAGATCAAAAGAGACAAAGAAGGCCATTACATAATGGTAAAGGGATCAATTCAACAGGAAGAGCTAACTCTCCTAAATATATATGCACCCAATACAGGAGCACCCAGATTCATAAAGCAAGTCCTTAGAGACTTACAAAGAGACTTAGACTCCCATACAATAATAATGGGAGACTTCAACACTCCACTGTCAACATTAGACAGATCAACGAGACAGAAAGTTAACAAGGATATCCAGGAATTGAACTCATCTCTGCAGCAAGCAGACCTAATAGACATCTATAGAACTCTCCACCCCAAATCAACAGAATATACATTCTTCTCAGCACCACATCGTACTTACTCCAAAATTGACCATATAATTGGAAGTAAAGCTCTCCTTAGCAAATGTACAAGAACAGAAATTATAACAAACTGTCTCTCAGACCACAGTGCAATCAAACTAGAACTCAGGACTAAGAAACTCAATCAAAACCGCTCAACTACATGGAAACTGAACAACCTGCTCCTGAATGACTACTGGGTACATCACGAAATGAAGGCAGAAATAAAGATGTTCTTTGAAACCAATGAAAACAAAGATACAACATACCAGAATCTCTGGGACACATTTAAAGCAGTGTGTAGAGGGAAATTTATAGCACTAAATGCCCACAAGAGAAAGCAGGAAAGATCTAAAATTGACACTCTAACATCGCAATTAAAAGAACTAGAGAAGCAAGAGCAAACACATTCCAAAGGTAGCAGAAGGCAAGAAATAACTAAGATCAGAGCAGAACTGAAGGAGATAGAGACACAAAAAACCCTCCAAAAAATCAATGAATCCAGGAGTTGGTTTTTTGAAAAGATCAACAAAATTGACAGACCACTAGCAAGACTAATAAAGAAGAAAAGAGAGAAGAATCAAATCGACGCAATTAAAAATGATAAAGGGGATATCACCACCGACCCCACAGAAATACAAACTACCATCAGAGAATACTATAAACACCTCTACGCAAATAAACTGGAAAACCTAGAAGAAATGGATAATTTCCTGGACACTTACACTCTTCCAAGACTAAACCAGGAAGAAGTTGAATCCCTGAATAGACCAATAGCAGGCTCTGAAATTGAGGCAATAATTAATAGCCTACCAACCAAAAAAAGTCCAGGACCAGATGGATTCACAGCTGAATTCTACCAGAGGTATAAGGAGGAGTTGGTACCATTCCTTCTGAAACTATTCCAATCAATAGAAAAAGAGGGAATCCTCCCTAACTCATTTTATGAGGCCAACATCATCCTGATACCAAAGCCTGGCAGAGACACAACAAAAAAAGAGAATTTTAGACCAATATCCCTGATGAACATCGATGCAAAAATCCTCAATAAAATACTGGCAAACCGGATTCAACAACACATCAAAAAGCTTATCCACCATGATCAAGTGGGCTTCATCCCTGGGATGCAAGGCTGGTTCAACATTCGCAAATCAATAAACATAATCCAGCATATAAACAGAACCAAAGACAAGAACCACATGATTATCTCAATAGATGCAGAAAAGGCTTTTGACAAAATTCAACAGCCCTTCATGCTAAAAACGCTCAATAAATTCGGTATTGATGGAACGTTCCTCAAAATAATAAGAGCTATTTATGACAAACCCACAGCCAATATCATACTGAATGGGCAAAAACTGGAAAAATTCCCTTTGAAAACTGGCACAAGACAGGGATGCCCTCTCTCACCACTCCTATTCAACATAGTGTTGGAAGTTCTGGCTAGGGCAATTAGGCAAGAGAAAGAAATCAGGGGTATTCAGTTAGGAAAAGAAGAAGTCAAATTGTCCCTGTTTGCAGATGACATGATTGTATATTTAGAAAACCCCATTGTCTCAGCCCAAAATCTCCTTAAGCTGATAAGCAACTTCAGCAAAGTCTCAGGATACAAAATTAATGTGCAAAAATCACAAGCATTCTTATACACCAATAACAGACAAACACAGAGCCAAATCATGAATGAACTTCCATTCACAATTGCTTCAAAGAGAATCAAATACCTAGGAATCCAACTTACAAGGGATGTAAAGGACCTCTTCAAGGAGAACTTCAAACCACTGCTCAGTGAAATAAAAGAGGACACAAACAAATGGAAGAACATACCATGCTCATGGATAGGAAGAATCAATATCGTGAAAATGGCCATACTGCCCAAGGTAATTTATAGATTCAATGCCATCCCCATCAAGCTACCAATGAGTTTCTTCACAGAATTGGAAAAAACTGCTTTAAAGTTCATATGGAACCAAAAAAGAGCCCGCATCTCCAAGACAATCCTAAGTCAAAAGAACAAAGCTGGAGGCATCACGCTACCTGACTTCAAACTATACTACAAGGCTACAGTAACCAAAACAGCATGGTACTGGTACCAAAACAGAGATATAGACCAATGGAACAGAACAGAGTCCTCAGAAATAATACCATACATCTACAGCCATCTGATCTTTGACAAACCTGAGAGAAACAAGAAATGGGGAAAGGATTCCCTATTTAATAAATGGTGCTGGGAAAATTGGCTAGCCATAAGTAGAAAGCTGAAACTGGATCCTTTCCTTACTCCTTATACGAAAATTAATTCAAGATGGATTAGAGACTTAAATGTTAGACCTAATACCATAAAAATCCTAGAGGAAAACCTAGGTAGTACCATTCAGGACATAGGCATGGGCAAAGAGTTCATGTCTAAAACACCAAAAGCAACGGCAGCAAAAGCTAAAATTGACAAATGGGATCTAATTAAACTAAAGAGCTTCTGCACAGCAAAAGAAACTACCATCAGAGTGAACAGGCAACCTACAGAATGGGAGAACATTTTTGCAATCTACTCATCTGACAAAGGGCTAAGATCCAGAACCTACAAAGAACTCCAACAAATTTACAAGAAAAAAACAAACAACCCCATCAAAAAGTGGGCAAAGGATATGAACAGACATTTCTCAAAAGAAGACATTCATACAGCCAACAGACATATTAAAAAATGCTCATCATCACTGGCCATCAGAGAAATGCAAATCAAAACCACAATGAGATACCATCTCACACCAGTTAGAATGGCAATCATTAAAAAGTCAGGAAACAACAGGTGCTGGAGAGGATGTGGAGAAATAGGAACCCTTTTACACTGTTGGTGGGATTGTAAACTAGTTCAACCATTATGGAAAACAGTATGGCGATTCCTCAAGGATCTAGAACTAGATGTACCATATGACCCAGCCATCCCATTACTGGGGAATACCCAAAGGATTATAAATTATGCTGCTATAAAGACACATGCACACGTATGTTTATTGCAGCACTATTCACAATAGCAAAGACTTGGAATCAACCCAAATGTCCATCAGTGACAGATTGGATTAAGAAAATGTGGCACATATACACCATGGAATACTATGCAGCCATAAAAAAGGATGAGTTTGCGTCCTTTGTAGGGACATGGATGCAGCTGGAAACCATCATTCTTAGCAAACTATCACAAGAACAGAAAACCAAACACCGCATGTTCTCACTCATAGGTGGGAACTGAACAATGAGATCACTTGGACTCAGGAAGGGGAACATCACACACCGGGGCCTATCATGGGGAGGGGGGAGGGGGGAGGGATTGCATTGGGAGTTATACCTGATGTAAATGACGAGTTGATGGGTGCAGCAGACCAACATGGCACAAGTATACATATGTAACAAACCTGCACGTTATGCACATGTACCCTACAACTTAAAGTATAATAATAATAAATAAATTTAAAAAAAAAAAAAAGAAATTTTGGAAACTATGTAAACATATTGAAATTAAACAGTATGCTCCTGAATGACCAATGGGTCAATGAAATAATTAAGAAGGAAATTTTAAAATTTCTTGAAATGAATAAAAATGAAAATACAACATGACAAAATCTATGAGATACAGAGAAAGCAGTACTAAGAGCACAGTTTATAGCAATAAGCACCTATATCAAAAAAGTAGAAAAATTCAAGTAACCTATGATACATCTTAAGGAATTAAAACAAGAGGAAAACCAAACCTAAAGCTAGTAGAATAAAGAAAATAACAGATTAGAGGAGAAATAAATGAAATGAAATCAAATAAAATACAAAAGATCAATGAAATGAAAGTTGGTCTTATGAAAAGATAAAAAGAATTGACAAAATTTTAGCCAGACTAAGAAAAAAAAGAGAGGACTCAAATAAATCAAATCAGAGATTAAAAACAAGACATTGAAAATGATACTGCATAAAGTCAAAGGATCAGTAGAGACTACTATAATAACTATATGCTAATACATTGAAAAATCTGGAAAAAAATTTTGTAAATTCNAAAAAAAAAAAAAAAAAAAAAGAACAAAAATATAAAATTTTTTTGTATTATTTCTCTTAGTTTTTCCTCATACCCTAAACATTATTACTTTTGTATAAAAAAGTAGTCAATATTGTGCATATTCATTTTATGTCAGAATTACTCACATATTCATATCAGGATACTTGGGAATTTAGTCATTAAATTTTCTTAGGACATATTTCAAAGCTGTTTTTGAAGTCAAGTAACAAAAACTATAATTCTGCCCTACAAAAATTTTTAGTGAACTGATTAATCTAATGTCATCCAGTCACCCTCCTTTAGGGAAGCAGCACACTTCAGATTTTTAAAATTTGAGATTGGTAGAGATTTCTAGTAACTGTTTCTCTTATCTGGAAATTCCATATTATAAACCACTACTTTTCATTTGTTCTTCTCTTTTGGACTGATATTGTATTGCTTGAAGAGTAGCCTTTAACTTGTGTATATATGTAATGGGTTAAATCACAGAAACTATTATGTACACTCAAAATACAATTCCCAATAAATAGGTGTCTTGCAAATTTTACGTATTGGAGGCCTCACACTATCTATAGTCAACTCTTAAAATGCATTATGACAGAGAATCGTATTACTCAGAATTATTTAATAATTGAAATATTTTAAATATTATAAAAATTTGTGTGAAAAAAAATAAAATAAAATAAAAGTAAATGTGAATCTAAACTTGATGTATTAATAATGGAGGGAAATCAACAAGCCAATAACAACCCTATTTAAAAAATGAGCAAAAGATACAAACAGACACTTCTCAAAAGAAGACATACATGTGGCCAACAAGCGTATGAAAAAATGCTCTGTATCACTGATCATTAGGGAAATGCAAATCAAAACCAAAATGAGATACCAACTCACACCAGCCAGAAGAGCTATTGCCAAAAAGTCAAAAAATAACAGATGTTGGTGAGATTGCAGAGAAAAGGGAATGCTTATACACTACTGATGGGAATGTAAATTAGTTTAGCTGCTGTGAAAAGCAGTTTGGTGATTTCTCAAAGAACTTAAAATAGAACTACCATTAGAATCAGCAATACTGTTACTGAGTGTATACCCCCCAAAATGTAAATCATTATACCATAAAGACACATGCACGGACATGTTCATCACAGCACTATTCACAATAGCAAAAATACAGAATCAACCTAGATGCCTATCAATAGCGGACTAGATAAAGAAAATATGGTACATATACATCATGGAATACTACACAGTCATAAAAAAGAAAGAAATCATGTCCTTTGCAGCAGTGTGGATAAAGCTGAAGGCCATTATCCTAAGCAAATAGACATAGGAATAGAAAACCAAATACCGCCTGTTTTCACTTACAAGTGGGAGCTCAATATTGAGTAAAAATGGGCATAAAGATGAGAATAATAGATACTAGCGTCTATTTGAGAAGGGAGTGTGGGAGATAGGTAAGCGTCAAAAACTACCTATTGGATACTGTGCTCATCACCTGGGTGATGAAATAATTTGTACACTAAATCCCCACAACATGCAATTTACCTATGGAACAAACCTGCACATGTATCCCCTGAACCTAAAATAGAATTTGAAAGGAAAAGTAAACGAAACAATTGGAATTACTTGGGGGAAAAAAAGACATAGTTGTGGAGAGCAGGATTTCAGAACAAAGCTGCTTTGAAAAATGAGGACATTGACATCCAGGATATGCAGATGTTTGAAAAGGTACAGCAAATGAAATGGATTCTTTGGATATATTTTTAAAAGGGAAATAATTGATTTAATACAGGAATCACAGGCCACAATAGTAAATATATATATAACCGCAAAAAATGTTAAAGTTTCTGATATGTCTGACTTAACTAAAATTTGAACTTGCATTAAAGGAAGCAAATGGAGATGACAATCTTTTTGGAAGAAAGCAAAGCCTAGCAGCTGGAGACCTGGAAGTCTTCCATGGACAAGAGACAGACAGCTTGAAATATGGGAGTTAAATCAAAAGATTCAGATTAATAATGAACATATTCAGGTGGACTTAGCAAAACTAAGAACTTTAATGACAAATTGAAAAGTTCAGTGCATTTCAGAGTTAATTAGTAAACATGAGTCAAATTTCTATAAGGCTGAATTAAATAAAAGGAAATTTCTAAGTTTTTCCATGAAGCTAATATCTATATTTATTATAGTATCATAGTAGAGAAACATTAATGTGAATGAAATAATTATGTGAAAATATAACATCTACTACTGACATTTTGGAAACAAATGTCTTGAATAATCATTTCCACTGGTCCTGAAATCATGAGTATTTTAATTTTTATAGAACTTAATTTTTCTTAAATCTCTTAATTTTAATTTTTGTAGACCTTAACTTTTCTTAAATCAAGCCCATGTTAAGCCTTATAAGAGCTTTGAATATAAAAACAATTTATTTATGTAGAATAGTGGTTCTCAAACAACTGTAGACATCGGAATACTGTGTGGAATTTTAAAAACAATAATGCCTGAAGTCCAGGCCTGGAAATTCAGCTTTAATTTGTATGGAAGTGCAGTCTGGGAAATGGGGGCTTTTTAAAGCTCCCCAGGTAACAGCAATGCACAGCCATGTTTGAGAACCAATGATGTAAAAGGAATAAGAAAAAAAAAATCAGTTGATGCTTGTTTACAAGAACACAGCAAGCTACTTTAGCACAATCACTGCTTAATGCAGTCTCTTCAATTTATTTTCCAGCTGTGACTGAAATTATTGACCACAGAGTGCTTATGCAGTTAGTAACACTCATTCCAATTAAATGTTAGCAATAATTTTCTTTCTGTTGTTTCTTTCCACAGGGTTGCACAGTAGTATCTGATATTCTAAACAGGTGTCTCCATTAATGTGAATTTGCAAAACCAAATATCAACAGAGCTGCTAGTTAAATATGCCAATACTGTTTGTGATGGCTTCTAGTTCTGTCCTTTGGAACTCACTGTGAGCCACCAAGAACAATTAATAACTGGCATCTGCTGCTCAAGTTTACTATATAAGAATTTCAAAATGATTTTAATCTTTTTGGTAACAGTACTTTTTATCAAACAGAAAATGATCCATGCAAATTATTAACTTTCAACTCATGAATAACAGTGAGGAATTTTATACAATCTTAGAAAAAAACATTCCTCACTGATGACCTAAAAAGTACTCTCACTTTTTCACAGATGAGAAAATTAGCCCCAAGAGGTTGATGTGACTCACTAACTACCACATATCCAAATGAGACAAAGCCCTACCTGGAACAAACACAATCTGTTTCTCAGTCCACTATTCTTTCTGTAACGAAATAACTTCTCTTGGAAATTTCAGAATACTACAAGTAAATATTTATTATTTGCTGGAATCAGACTTTCTATAAACTTAAGGTTATTTTAAAACCTTGATGAAAACATAAATTGATTTCTCAGAGTTCTTAGATTTCTTTTTTTTTTATCATTATACTTTAAGTTCTAGGGTACATGTGCACAACGTGCAGGTTTGTTACGTATGTATACGTGTGCCATGTTGTTGTGCTGCACCCATAAACTCGTCATTTACATTAGGTATATCTCCTAATGCTATCCCTCCCTGTTCCCCCAACCCCACAACAGGCCCCAATATGTGATGTTCCCCTTCCTGTGTCCAGGTGTTCTCATTGTTCAATTCCCGCCTATGAGTGAGAACACGCGGTGTTTGGATTTTTGTCTTTGCGATGGTTTTCTGAGAATGATGGTTTCGAGCTTCATCCATGTCCCTACAAAGGACATGAACTCATCCTTTTTTATGGCTGCATCGTATTCCATGGTGTATATGTGCCACATTTTCTTAATCCAGTCTATCATTGATGGACATTTGGGTTGGTTCCAAGTCTTTGCTATTGTGAATAGTGCCACAATAAACATACTTTTGCATGTGTCTTCATAGCACCATAATTTATAATCCTTTGGATATACACCCAGTAATGGGATGGCTGGGTCAAATGGTATTTCTAGTTCTGGATCCTTGAGGAATTGCCACACTGTCTTCCACAGTGATTGAACTAATTTACAATCCCACCAACAGTGTAAAAGTGTTCCTATTTCTCCACATCCTCTCCAGCACCTGTTGTTCCCTGACTTTTTAATGATTGCCATTCTAACTGGTGTGAGATGGTATCTCATTGTGATTTTGATTTACATTTCTCTGATAGCTATTGATGATGAGCATTTTCTCATGTGTCTGTTGGTTGCATAAATGTCTTATTTTGAGAAGTGTCTGTTCATATCCTTCACCCACTTTTTGATGGGGTTGTTTGTATTTTTCTTGTAAGTTTGTTTGAGTTCTTTGTAGATTCTGGATATTAGCCCTTTGTCAGATGAGTAGTTTGCAAAAATGTTCTCCCATTCTGTAGGTTGTCTGTTCACTCTGATGGTAATTTATTTTGCTGTGCAGAAGCTCTTTAGTCTAATTAGACCCCATTTGTCAATTTTGGCTTTTGTTGCCATTGCTTTTGGTGTTTTAGTCATGAAGTCCTTGCCCATGCCTATGTCCTGAATGGTATTGCCTAGGTTTTCTTCTAGGGTTTTTATGGTTTTAGGTCTAACATTTAAGTCTTTAATCCATTTTGAATTAATTTTTGTACAAGGTGTAAGGAAAGGATCCAGTTTCAGCTTTTTACATATTGTTAGTCAGTTTTCCCAGCAGAATTTATTCAATATGGAATCCTTTACCCATTTCCTATTTTTGTCAGGTTTGTCAAAGATCAGATGGTTGTAGATGTGTGGTATTATTTCTAAGGGTTCTGTTCTGTTCCATTGGTCTATATCTCTGTTTTGGCACCAGTACCATGCTGTTTTGGTTACTGTAGCCTTGTAGTATAGTTTGAAGTCAGGTAGCATGATGTCTCTAGCTTTATTCTTTTGACTTAGGATTGACTTGGCAATGCGGGCTCCTTTTTTTGGTTCCATATGAAGTTTAAAGTAGTTTTTTTACAATTCTGTGAAGAAAGTCATTGATATCTTGATGGGGATGGCATTGAAAATATAAATTACCTTGGGGAGTATGGCCATTTTCATGATATTGATTCTTCCTATCCATGAGCATGGAATGTTCTTCCATTTGTTTGCGTCCTCTTTTATTTCGTTGAGCAGGAAGAAACTGCATCAATTAATGAGCAAAATAACCAGCTGACATCATAATGACAGGATCAAATTCACACAAAATAATAATAACCTTAAATGTAAATGGGCTAAATGCTCCATTTAAAAGACACAGACTAGCAAATTGGATAAAGAGTCAAGACCCACCACTGTGCTGTATTCAAGAGACTCATCTCATGTGCAGAGACAAACATAGGCTCAAAATAAAGGGATGAAGGAAGATCTACCAAGCAAATGGAAAACAAAAAAAGACAGGGGTTGCAATCTTAGTCTATGACAAAACAGACTTTAAACCAACAAAGATCAAAAGAGACAATGAAGGCCATTACATATAGGTAAAGGGATCAATTCAACAAGAAGAGCTAAATATCCTAAATACATATGCACTCATATTCATAAAGCAAGTCCTTAGAGACCTACAAAGAGACTTAGACTGCTACACAATAATAATGGGAGACTTTAACACCCCACTGTCAATATTAGACAGATCAATGAGACAGAAAGTTAAAAAAGATTTCCAAGAATTGAACTCAGCTCTGCACCAAGCAGACCTAATAGACATCTACAGATCTCTCCACCCCAAATCAACAGAATATACATTCTTCTCAGCAGCACATCGCACTTATTCCAAAATTCACCACATAGTTGGAAGTAAAGCACTCCTCAGCAAATGTAAAAGAATGAAATTATAACAAACCGTCTCTCAGTTCTTAGATTTCTTATCAGTGAAATTATTTCAAAGTTAACTATTAAAAGAAAGTGACCAACATTTAAATTTCTCAAAAGTCTGTATCACCTTTCACCAGAAATAGTTCCATTACTTGAATGCATTTCTTTAAAACTGTTGATTGGTTCTATTAATGTCCATTTCTTAAGAAAGATATATCTTAAGTATACCTCTAATTTGGATCAAAAGTTCCAACGTTTCATCTAATGAGAGGCAAGAGAGCCAGTCTGATTCCCAGTTTCCACTTATGAAATAGAGTTCGTGAAACATAGCTTTCATTCATGCAACAGCTTACACAGCCCTACGGTGGGGCTGCTCTTTATTGTATTTTGGAGGACTCTCAAATTCTCACCAGCATTCAGACCACTGTGGTTAGCCTCTAAGCTCCTATTTTAGTTACTGGTGCCTTCCTTTTCCCCCTATATGAAATTATTTGTGGCTTAAGTTAAATTTTCTTGACAAGCATTATAATATTTACAGCTTTATACTGAAGATCAAAATTTCTAGTCCATGCAGCCACCTTTGCAAGGTTTTATTTGCCCCTTTCTATGACTGTGTTTTAATAGAAGAATTGTAGAACAGCAATGGAGTTTATCTTCACATGAACCTCCACAATTTCAAACTCAGAGAGTTGTATTATATTTCCTTTATACTCTTCAAAGAAGGAAACTGTGACATCCTCTACTCAGGTATTGCTATGTGTCATGCTATTTCCAAATACATGACTGTGTTTTTCAAATATTCTTTCATTGTGGTTCATTAACTTTTTCATCTATTATAAAAAAATTAGTGGATCAATTACAAAAATGATTCTATCTCATGTTAAGAATAAAAGTTTTATTTTTCTATTTATTTTGTTTTGTTTTCCAGGCAGTGTCTAAATCTCTTTCTTGTTTGCTCGTTTAGTTATTGGTGGCTTCGTTTGATGCATTATGTCATTCTTGCCTCAATTTAATTTTCCTGGCATGCAATACCTGGGTTTGAATTCCAGCTCCACCATTTCCTAGTTATGTGATCCTTAGAAACTTACTTAAACTCCATAATTTCTGGTTTCCTATGAATATAAATGAAACTAACAATAGTACTAATATCAAAGTATTATTACTAGGGCTAAACATAAGGCATATAGCAGGTGTCCAGTACAAAGTAGTTTTTTGAATGTGAGTTATTTTATTGTTTGTACAATTGGAGGTAGTGGTAAGAGTGAATAACAGAGAGCTAAAGAGGAAAAAAGGAGGCTGTATTAGTTCTTTCTCATGTTGCTAATACCCAAGACTGGGTGATTTATAAAGGAAAGAAGTTCAGTTGACTCACAGTTTCACAGGGCTGGGGAGGCCTCAGGAAACTTACAATCATGGTGGAAGGGAAAGCAAACACATCCTTCTTTGCATGGTGGCAGCAAGGAGAAGTGCTGAGCAAAGCAGGGGGAAAGCCCCTTAGAAAACCATCAGATCTCATGAGAACTCACTCACTATCACAAGAACAGCATGGAGGTAAGTGCCCCCATGATTTAACTACCTCCCACCAGCTCCCTCCCACAACACATGGGGATTATGGGAACTACAAGGTGAGATTTTGGTAGGGACACAGCCAAACCATATCAGAAGCCAACTCCAATTTTGACCTCTGGGATCAGTAAAGCCTATTGGTATAGGGAGATGGATCCCATGATTCCTTGTTGATTGTCTTCCATTGCTACAATAATGGGGAAAAATAGAATTAGTCATCAGATCCAAACAAGTCAAATGTTTCTCTGGATTGAATGCCAACTAACTCCTTAGTATTATCAGCACAGATTGTACTGCACAAGTTACACATTCCTATGGTAACAAAAAGCATGAAAAGATTATAAACGGTAATTGGGTTTCAGTACCACTCAGTTTTTTAGCAAATTTGTATATTTCACTTATCATCTTTATTGTCTTTACTGAAGAACATTTCTGGCTTTCTAAATAATGTCTTCAGGACATATCCTTCCTTCCTCAGAGTGTTTAATGAATGTACACAGAAGCCTGCTGTGTTCTAAGAGCAAACATGAAAATAATTTCTAAGCTATCTTTTTCTGCAAAAATTTAAAAAATCAATAGCAAACCAAGGGCTCTGTTTCCTGCATTAATATTATAACCTCAAGTATAATAAGAGATTTCTATATACATTTATATTTTTGAGGTTATAAAATGCTTTACTAAAACTTTATATTTGGGTAGTAGGAATTCAAGGAAAGACAATACAAAGTAAATCACAACTCCACTGTTATATACTTTGTTTCTCTCATTTTTGAAACTGTATAACACTACAACTTCCCCTTTTGAATGTATTCAATTGACAGATATCTTCATCATAATTTAAATTTGAACACAAACATATGTTCTTTAATTAATCTTTCCTTTGCTACAAGATCATTTAGCAAATACAAACATTTTATGTATCTATATTTTAATTAACTTTTTCATAACAGGTTAAAAGCCCAAGTAATATGATAAAATAAAATTCAAAGAATTAATGAGACTAAAACATAAATTATTCATCAGGTAAATGAGATATGATACAGCCATGTTACATTTTTACCTAAAATAATAATTAAAAGAACATCTGATAAATAGGCAGAATATCAAGCAAGAGAATGGTTAGGTTTCAAGGTGAAAGTCTGGTGCTCTTTTATAACTTAATTGAGGAAGAAATCACATCAGCTCAGGAAAGAAGACAGAAATTCAAGAAAAGTGATAAAATAACGGAATTTCGTATTATTGAATTTAGCACCTGAACTGAAAAAGCGTAAAATCTTAGTCTTTCCTAATGAACATTGGGCATTAAAAAAAAAAATATTTGCACTACAGGCCAGAAAAGTTAAGAGGTGAGATTCAAAGGTGACAGTTTGACAGGTTTACCCAGGTGTGGGAACATTTGACCAAAAGTCTGGAATCTCTACATTGATGAATTTGTAAGTAATGAAAGTGGGGAGAACCTGACAGTGATTGATGACTTTACTGTCAGAATTAGACTGAAATGCTTGCCAATATTAAGATAAGGTCAAATAATGAAAACATAATTTATTTCTATAAAGTTTCCCAGGTTATGAGAAATTTCAGATACATTATCTTACTTAAGCTTGTCAATGATTTTAAAGTAGGTATGTCAGGAATCATTGTTTTGATTTTACAGAGAAGGCATTGAGCCTCAGAGAAGGAGCTGCCTAAGGTGAGAATCGTAATCAAAGCTCTCACTCAAATTTTCTGACTCAAACTCTTAGGCTCTTTTCAATAAGCTGTGCAAGGAAGAGAAGAGAAGGAGGTAAGTACGTACTGAACATTTACTTTTTTCAGGAACAACACTTGTGATTCCATTCAATCTTCCTGACACCCCAATATTAACCAATGATAAAGAATTATCATTTACTCTAGCCCTATTATATTTTTCAGAACATGCATCTCTATCATTCCTAAGTGCTCATAATAGCACTGCAAGGTAGTGTTAATATTTCCATTATGAGATCAAGAAAATGACTCACAGAAAGATTAGAAGACTAGCCCAGGATCCACCAAGCATCTTTTAAAAACACACAGCCCATGTCACCTAGCCCCTTCTGTTTAACCCACTAATGGATTCCCACTGGTCTTAAATAATGATTTGCTACGTGAAGTCTTGATCTTCTTTCTTCAATCTTATGTTGCCCCATTATCTTCCTTGTTATCACCCTTGTCCTGTTCTCTTTGCAGGAAACTCTAGCCTCATTCACCCAGTTAACTCTTTTATTTCCTCAGATAAACCTTCCTGACTAAACCAGTCTCTACCATCACCTTCACTCAATTTTTACTCTTGTACAGCCTCTTTCTGATAGCACATAAACAGCGATAATTTTATGTGTATCTGTATAATTAGTAGAATATTGCTTATCTCACCCCAAATCATCACTTAGATGAGGGCTGGGATGCTGTCTTTTTCTTGCCATTTTATCACCAGCTTCAGTATAGCACTTGCACAAGTCTTTTTAAAACAGAGATTATTTATTATTTTATTTAACAAACATTTGTAGCATACTTCAATGTGCCACATTAAAACTGTAGAGTGTACCAATGGAAAAGAAACAGTGTCTTGAGTGGATCTGCTCTTTCATAAAGTAACTGTCATTCTTGACTGATTTCTTCCTAATTATATAACCTAGTGTTATACAGGTGAGAAATTTTTCAACATATTGGTGGTGATAAGCTTTTCTGTATCTCTTTGGATGCCTTTAATTGGCTCCATTTTACAAAGACAAGTCCAAATAAGCATTCTTCACAGAAGCTGTTTTTTATTATTATTATTCACTTTCTCTCAACTTACAGGAACTGTTCACTTTTACACACTTTTATGATACCTTGGTTTTTCCATATAATCTGTCTATTTTGTGGTATAGTTCTTGAATGTGAATTTCTTTAGCTAGTAAATCCAGATTCTTCATTACAGAAGCAATGTCTAATTCATCTTTCTGGCCTTTGCAGTTCTAGAATAGTGATTTGCATATAGTCAGGACTCAGGAAATTCATGTTAATAGAGAGCCCATGACTGCAGAGACATCCTGGTAGAAAGGGCTGGTGTTATTAGTAAGGTGCCAGAAACCTAAAAGTGTAGCTCCCTTTGACTTGCTTCTATTCCCAGACATTTCATGCGTTGTGGCGTATGTAATTTCCACTCAAACTCTCTAATATCAATTGGATTCCTACAATTCACTTCAATTCTGACAGTAGCTACCTAAAGTTTATGTCAGATACCACAGGTTTGAGGACTTAGTCTCACGAGACTACCCTCCCTTCAGAAGTTCCACACTTCTGATGTATGGGGACCCCCCCCCATACTATTGATCAGCTGGCTATAAATGCAGGGTTCTCATGATCCTCTTTCAGTTTCATAGAATTCACTGCAATGACTGACAAAACTCAGGTATGCCCTATTTATTATTACAGTTTTACTATAAAAGATACAACTCAGGAATAGTCAAATGGAAGAGATGCATAGGGCAAGGCTAGGGGCATAGGACCTGTGCAGAACTTCCATATCCTTTCCAGGCTCCCAGCACATCTCTGGGTTCACCAACCCAGAGGTTCCTTGAGCATCATTGTTTCAGAGTTTTTATATGGGCTTTTCTTTTGTATATGTGATTGAATAAAGTATTGGTCACATGATTAAATTTAATCTCCAGTCCTTCTTTTCTCAGCAGGTCAGGGAGTGGGACTCGAAGTTCCACCTCTTTAATCATATGGCTTGTGATAAATAACAAAAGACACTGTTATATCTGAGGAATTTCCAAGGGTTTTAAGAACTCTATGCCAGGAACCCAGGAAGAAGCCCGAATGTAGTTTTTATTATATCACATGATAGAATTGGGAAGGAAAGCTGGTTGGAAGACATAACCCCACCTCTAACTTTGTTGCCAATGAAAGTCAACCAATCTGTGCCTCATATTGAGGAATTTTGACAAAAATAAAACAGCTTTCCTCCAAATTTGCTAAAAACCCAAGAATATGAGTTGAATTAGAAATTTATTTTTACTTTAAACCATTTTTGATAGACTAGAAAATGTCTTGAAAACAACATAAAAATAATTAAGATTTTGATTTCAGATCAAAAGAATATGTCAACAACTTCAAAACAATTCCTGCTAAAGAATCTACTATATATATATATATATATATATATATATATATATATATATAGAGAGAGAGAGAGAGAGAGAGAGGAACATTTAACTAAGTGATAGTATTCATAAATGGGCTTAAATACTGGATACATTCATTCTCTCTCTTTCTCTCTTTCTCTCTCTTTCTCTTCTCTCTCATGCTCATGCACTAGATTGCTTCCTTTCATTTCTCCTCCTTCCCCAAACAGAACAACCATCACTCTTAAACTACAGACACATGAAATTCAACTGCTCCACATCTCCGTGTAGCAGGACTGTTTTAAAATTTAGTACTGGCTTGGCTGATTTTAGGGATCCCATTCTGCCATTCTCCCCTAAGTAAGAATCAGAAAAAAATTATATCATAGAAGCGATAAAAAGATGGGAGAGAGATAAATTGGGATCTTAAAAATGTGTATGCATACTCATGTTTGTAGGGGGAAGAGGAGACACATATTATTAGATGGAGGAGTAGATAAGAACCAACCGCATCAAATAACAGGGAGGCAAATGCATAGGACATTTTTATGGTGAAATTTAAGAGAAGGAACCTGCCAACTAGCTGCACAGACTTTCACACCATGCAAAGCATATATATCGAAACCATCATGCTGCATTTAGAATATTTTATAAACTAAAAATTATATTTGGATTCACTAAGATATTTTACTTGCCTGACAGAAAAAAAAATTACAAATCACACTATGAAAGCTTAAAAATTACATTCACTAACATGAACGTTTTAAGTCTTTACATAGCTGTTTCTCCTCCCTTCTTGATAAAATATGGTATTGGGTGATTGCACTGCTTAGTTACCATCCCATTAGATGCAGTCAATTTTAGCTTTTCATTTTCTAAGATTCCAATGAAAGCCTTGTACCACTTCTCCAGAAAAATATAACTCACATGAATATAATTTTGGATAATTCATAGATGCTCTAAAGCCTAGGAAAATCCTTAGACAGGAGTATGCAAACACAGTATCCCAGAACTTCTGCCACTCAGACCAGATCATTTTCTGAAAATATGGTGGATAACAGAGCTGTTCTCCTTCTTGCACTGGAGAAACTTGTGTAAAATATATAGGTTGCCCTTAAGACCATACAGAAATATCTAATATTTTTAATAGAACAGTCTGATTTGCCACATCTAAAATTATAACACAGGGTTCTGTTTCCATTTCAAATCCTTAAAGCTTTTGATTTGTTTAGTACTGAGAGAAGAAGAAATACAAACAGATGCATACATCAAGTCAACACCTTCATCCCTAGAGTTTCATCAGGCTGTTTACATCTCAAAAGAGATCTTCTAGTTTTAAAAATTAAACCTAAAAATATTTAAATTATTTACACATGTGGGATCCCTTAGTTTTCTTTTGAATTTCTTTCAAAAAGAAAACTAAGGGATCCCACATGTGTAAATAATTTTTAAATGTATAGTAAGACTCATCCCCTCCATTTAACCAGTAAGAAATATAAACATAGTCATTTTTAATGATCCTCTTATATTTATGTGTTTAGCAAGTGGTTATTCACCATTACAGATAGATTCATTCACGCCCTAACTTTTGAGTCAATAAGATAAGAGCTAGTAATACTTATTTTTACCAGGCATCCCAAGTGATGGATTAGTCATAAACTGTGATATTTCTTAGAACTTTTAAAATCCTTAGTTCATATATATTAAATCTACCTCAGGAGCTCTCTGAAAAAATGCAAATGGTAAACAGCTTCACCCAAGACCCACTGAATCAGACTCTGTAAGGGGTGGGGTCTGGGAATGAACATTTTCAGGAAGCTCCCAATATTATTCTAATTCACACCAAAGTTTGAAACCTACTTCACTGGAAGTTCCTTCCAGTCCTATGATTTTTATGATCCTGGTTTATGACTAATCAGCCTAAATTTTACTTGGTAGACCACACATCTCCCTGCCAAACTTCCTCGGCCAAATATAGCAAGAGTTGACAGATGCCAAGCAGCAGTGGTCTTTGTCAGTGCCCATCCTATAAGCAGCTGGGCCCACGTGGCCTCATCCCCAGCTGTCTTGAGCTGGGCAGCAGGTGCCGGGATGGCCAGCTGTTCTCCCAGGCAAGTCTGGCAACTCTGCTTGTCCAGATCTCGAATTTTCCCCTGGGTGGCCTTGCTTTTGTGGGTGGTCCAGCCCAACCTTAATCCTAGTGAGTGAGCATTCCAAAGCTGAAATACCCAAACCAGAGCCAGCAGAGAGCGCATATGTGTTTTATGTTTATAAATACATATTCATGCACTGGATTGGATGATCCCTCAAAGTCCTATCTAGCCTTAAATTCTATAAATTATGTGAGTTCATGTATAAATATTACACAAAGTGTTGTCATACATATTCTTGGTCGCAGATGAAAATTGGTATAGTCCTGCTATTTCTACTCTGTCTCAACCCTCCTCTATTTTTCAAAATAAGAACGCCAAGAAAGCAAAACCTAAAAACCACTGGACTGAAATAACTACACCTAATAAATCTCATAATGATGTGACAATACACTGCCTATGTGCAAAGGACATAAAAATTTATAAAGGAGAGGGAGGGAGCGATGAATAGGCCGAGAACAGAGGGTTCTTAGGACAGTGAAAGTATATATATACACACTATGTATAATACTGTATATATGTATACTATGTATAATATATAGCATAATACATGTGTGTGTATATATATACACACACACTATGTATAAAGGGTATATACTTATAGTATATACAGATATATACTATATGTGTGTATATATAGTATAATGGTGGGTACATGTCTTTATATATTTGTCCAAACCCACAGATTGTACAACACCAAGAATAAGCCCTAATGGACTTTTAATGATAATGATGTGTCAATGTAAGCTCATCAATAGTAATGTATGTGCCACTCTAGTGTGGGAGTTGATAATGTGGGAGGCTATCCATGTGTGGAATACTTCTGTACCTCCTTCTCAATTTTGCTGTAAACCTAAAATTGCTCTAAAAAAGTCAAGTCTTTAAAACATGTTACATATATGTATAGGAATAAAGACAATACATGCTTTTGCAAAACTGTAGGGGAATGATGTGGTTCTCTTCTCATTTTGCTTTTGTTTTAAAATACAAGTAGCAAAATATTGTATACTATAACAATATAATACCCATATTCAATATGTAAAATTGATACAAAATTGTATTTACATTCAAAAGTGATGTTTTTAGTGCCTTGAATTTAGGTATTCTTCACATTTGTATTATTTTCACGTTCTTTTTTTATAGTAATAGTAAAGAAGAATATCTCCATAATTTGATATTGTCAGATAAACTTTTGCTTAGCAGATTTCTCACCATTCCAAAATGAACTGATAACTGTCTTGCAACTTTATGGAATGAAATCATCTGTGAAGGTTTTTAAGAAAAATACAGTCCTTTAATACTCTGAGTCAATACAATTTTAATCTGCTTCAGCTACACCCTGAAATCATGATAGAATAAAGCTGAAAAGCCTTAAAGTATTTGGTTATTATTTCTTTTACACTTCTTATGCTAGATGTTATTGAAATATAATATCACAAATCTTTCAAGAAACAATAACTTTGTAATCAGCTATCTCTGGGACTACATGAAAGATGACAAAAATACCCAATGATTCTTTTGGAGAAGACTACCAGATGTATATACCAGCCTATACCCGCAGAAATATTTGGACAAAAGAACTAAAATTGCAAGAGAGTAAGCAATGCTTTTATCTGAAAAAGGTGAAATTGTATTTTACATATTTATCATCAAAAGCAAAGAAACTTTCATATATACATCATATAGGCATATAAATTATACAATTATTTTAGTTGCTAATAAAATGTCATTATTTTAACCAACTTAATAGCTTACTTCAAATGTCTATACAACCATTTGCAAAGTTGAAATAGACATTCGCAAATGCCTATATATATGTTATAAAATGAAGAGGAAATTTGATGGTTGACTAATGTGCTCAATAAGACAGGAAAAGTGGTATAAACAAATTGATGTGTAATCTTGAATTGTTCAGGGTGTCCACACTGATATGCTGAAGCGGCAAGCTCACAAACTTCACTTCATTTTGTGGGAACTGGGACAGAACTCCTGCAGGGCAGATATGGTAAAAGTGGCTCTTACCCCAGGGCCTCCTGTTGGACATTCTAGGCCTCACCTTTTACTCTCTGCAAGATAAATTTAAGATCCCCAGGCTGGGCGCAGTGGCTCACGCCTGTAATCCCAGCACTTTAGGAGGCCGAGGTGGGCGGATCACAAGGTCAGGAGATCGAGACCATCCTGGCTGACACGGTGAAACCCCGTCTCTACTAAAAAATACAAAAAAGTAGAGGGGGTGGTGGCGGGCGCCTGTAGTTCCAGCTACTCCGGAGACTGAGGCAGGAGAATGGCGTGAGCCCGGGAGGCGGAGCTTGCAATGAGCCCAGATTGTGCCGCTGCACTCCAGCCTGGGTGACAGAGCGAGACTCCCGTCTCAAAAAACAAAACAAAAAACAAACAAACAAAAAACCCTAAGGCTCTCACTGCTTCCATGCTTTTCCTTTCTATTCTGTAAATAGATTCTTGTTCTGATGAAGTCATCTGTAATATAGTTAGCAAACATGTAAACATGAGTGAACATTTAGAATACTATCTTTATTAATATATATTTACTTAACTTTTTTTCTTTTAAAATCTTGAGAAGCATCAAAATCTCCTGTTGAAAAAGAGAACTGATTTTAAAATTTAACAGATGAGGAAATGGGAACTTCAGGAGAATTTCCCCATGGATGGCCCCACATGTACAGTTAACAGTCCATCTCTACATATGACAAGACTCTGCACATCCACACATAGCTTTTGTGATGTATTCTCTAAAATCCCAGCAGTCCAAGAACAGCTAGGAACTTAGATTTCTTTTATAAGAGATAATGTAACAGAGAAGCTAAAGCACAGGCTCTGAGCCAACAGCCAAGATCATGTCCTACTTTTACTACTTTCTCATCACAGCTTTAGCCATTTAAGGCATTTGTTGCACTGTGCCTCAATTTTCTCGTTTCTTATAATGAGAATGATAAAATGATCACAACAGGGGCTTACTGGGCTGTAATGAATGCTAAATGTGTCAATATTTGTAAAGTATTTAGAATATTGCCTGGTGCTATGTAGACAAACTATTAGTCTTATTTACAAAAAAATATTCTTAAAAACAGACTACAACATAAAAATAAATGCACATTTGTTAAAGATGACATAAACAAGTTTAGAACACAGAAAATACACTTAGAAAAAATATTTGCAACATAGAAAATAGGTAAAGAACTTCTACAGATCAGTAAGAAATAAACAATAAAATAAAATTGAGCTAAAAGCAGATCCAAAAAGTAGAAAAAAATGAAAAATTTTAATATGCATATGAAAGATGCTAAACCTCACTAATAAATCATAATAATATCTCTGCAAATTAAAACAAAAGTGAAATTCAATTTTTCTATGATACTGGCAAAAATGAAAAGAACTAATGATATACAGCATTAGCAAAAGATCAAATGCTTTCAACACTGTGTATGAATGAAATCACCAGGAAAGTATTAGAAGACAATTGAAAGTACTTATCAAAATATAAAATATCCTTGCCTAGTAAGCAAGAAATCCCAAATCTAGGAATTCTTACAGAAATGCTTAAAATTATTTTAAATTTGTAAAACTGTATGCACACATGAGTTTATTGAAGCATGCTCTTAATAGGAAACATTTGGAAATAAACTAAATGTTTATCAATATGCAGTTAATACATTATGCTGTAATTATATTAGAAAATATAAAGTAGCTGTTATACATATTACTCATCACATACATTAAATGCATAAAATAAAATGTCCCAATGTGTATCAAACCGATAACTCTGGTTACCGGTAGAAAATGGAAAATTTTTAAAGACTTTGAAAATTTACATTATGTATTCTATTTTGAATTTTAAATCAGAAATATTTTAATTTTAAAAGGGAACATATTTCAAAGCAAAAATAAAAATTTTGTATTACTAGTCATTCAATAGCAAAGTACAAAAAAGTAGATGCAGTATCATTCCAAAGGGAGAAAAAGATTAGTAAAGTACATAGCAAATATTGGTATTTATTATGCCTAGATAGTAGGACTGCAGATGAAGCAAGAGTAGTTCCTCTCCTTTTAAACTTTTATAAATTTTCCTAGTTGACTGAAATAAAATTGTATTATTTTCACATTTGGTAGTTGGGGGAAGCTAATGTGTTTTTTGGGGGGTTTTTTTGTTGTTGTTGTTGTTTTGTTTTTTTGTTTTTTTAGACGGAGTCTGGCTCTGTTGCCCAGGCTGGAGTGCAGTGGCCGGATCTCAGCTCACTGCAAGCCCCGTCTCCCGGGTTCACGCCATTCTCCTGCCTCAGCCTCCCAAGTAGCTGGGACTACAGGCACCCGCCACCTCGCCCGGCTAATTTTTTTTTTGTATTTTAGTAGAGACGGGGTTTCACCGTGTTAGCCAGGATGGTCTCGATCTCCTGACCTCGTGATCCGCCCGTCTCGGCCTCCCAAAGTGCTGGGATTACAGGCTTGAGCCACCGCGCCCGGCCAGGAAGCTAATGTTCTTTAAAAAAGTTTAACACATAAAAATCCATGATTAAAGACTTCATTGGAGTAGAGGGCATGGGACTCCAAGATAAGGGAGTCTATGGTGAAAACGAATTTTTTTCTTATAGTTTTCTTCTGCATTCCTGCTATACATATCCTTGCTCTCACTTATAGGCAGCAACATAGCAACCTATATGATTTATTGAGCTTGAACATTTCTGACAAAATATTGAAATGAGTCTATCAATCATCAGACAGGAGCTAGGAGTTAGAAAATGCATTATGATAGAATCTCCACAAATCTAATAAAATAAATGTGTTGAAAATCAGTCTTTAAAGTTCATACTAAATTTGAACTATGATGTTTCAACCAGTGTATTTGTGTCTTTTTAAATAATTCTAGAACTTTTGGTCACTTAAATATATTAGTCTCTAAAATTATGTAACTTTTTTACCTTTCAAATTTTTTTATACATTTTCTTTTTCTATTGCACTTGGCCAAACACGTCTGAAATTATGTCAGAATTGTAGCTTTTGGAGGTAAAGTCTCAAATGACCAAATGGATCAAATCAAATTTAATTCAATGTGATTTTAAAGAAGCCAAGATACTAAATTTTGAAAATTGGTGTTTATTCTAAAAACACTAACTAAATATTTTGAGAGAATTACTAAGGAAGCAACCTATTTTTCCTTGTGCAGCTTTGTTACATTTGGCAGTAATTTTAAAAATTGTATTGTATAACTATATTTAGTTTAATGAATACATATATAAGAATTGTACCATAGTGCTATTGATGGTAATGGAATTGCTTATTAAAATTAACAGTACATAAATGAGTTGCTTTCAATTATTCATATAGCATGAAATTTAAAATTCAGAGAGAAAGAGAGGCCTTATTTTAAACAATAATTTTGAAGCTTATAAAATGTGCTTTAAGCTTCAAACACGCAGTGAAATTTACTGATTAAAGTTTTATACTATTTACCTGGCACCCAGGTAAGAGAAGAAAAAGGCAGAATGAGAAAGAATAATCCATAGTTTTAAAAATAGAGAGTTGTCAGTGCAATAGTCATAATCTCAAGGACTCCCTACATTGTCAACAATAAAGAAAAGTCTCTGTGAAAATAACATACAAAGTGGGACTCTTGAGACTGCATTTTCTCTATATGTTCTTGACATAAAACGTATTAATTATTGTGAGTTCAGAGTCCAGAAAGAAAAATGACTCTGTTCTTCCTGGAAGACAGGGTATTCCATAACTTAGAGTCTAAAGCAATAATTATCTAGCTTTTCTGAATCCAAGGTATCTTGGAAAAGGCAAACTTCTTTTTTTCTAAAATAGACTTCCCTCTTCTTTCTCATGTCAATCTATGGCTTTGAAAATATAATTACTAAAATATAATAATAAAATAAAATTAAAAGTAGTGGAGTCACCTCTTCTTTTTGAGACCAGAGAGGCAAAATGTGAATGAGAGAGAAGATGCCAAACCTAAAATGTGGATGACATTTTAAAACTCTACAAATTTTAATATGAAGTTATGTATACTAATCTACACTGTCATAGTTTTTTTTTTCAAATTTTAGTATAAATAAAAATCACCTGGTTATCTTGTGAAACTAGTCTCATTCTGATGTCAGGTGATGCCAATGTTACGGGCCTAGGGACCCCTATTTTGAAAAGCAATGCCTCTCATATACTTGTCAATTATAAAGAAAGAGAAAGCATACCTCCGGGTCTTTCATTAAGTTGATTCATCTTATTACAATTCTTTAATGTCTTTTTACAATGATTATAATATGATGGCTCTTGCTCTAATATCAATATTTTCCACCTATCATGTTAATACTAAATCTAGGAGTCCATCCATGATGATTACAATTTCTTATAGTGTTTTGGTATAAAATATTGTCAATAGTTTTGAAAAATGGCAATAGTTGTTCAGACAGAAAGATACTTGGGCATTAATTGCATAAATAAGTAGTTTGAGCCTGGTGTGTTGTCACTCAGATCGGATCATTTTTGAAAATACAATGGATATCGAACTGTTTTCCTTCCTGCACTGGAGAAACTTGTGCAAAATATATAGGTTGCCCTTAAGGCCATCCAGAAATATCCAATATTTTTAATAGAACAGTCTAATTTGCCACATCTAAAATTATAACATGGGGTTCTGTTTCCATTTCAAATCCTTAAAGCTTTTAATTTATATAGTACTGAGAGAAAAAGAAATACAAACAGATGCATACATCAAGTCAACATCTTCATCCCTAGAGTTTCATCAGGCTGTTTACATCTCAAAAGAGATCTTCTAGTTTTAAAAATTGATTTAGCAATCCCACTACTGGGTATCTACCCAGAAGCAAAGAATTCACTATATAAAAAAGACACTTGCACATGCATGTTTATAGCGGCACAATTTGCAACTGTAAACATATAAAACCAGTCCAAATGCTCATCACTCAACAAGTGGATAAAGAAAATGTGGTATATACACACATACCATGGAATACTACTGAGAAATTAGAAGGAATAAAACAATGGCATTTGCAGCAACCAGGTTGGAGTTGGAGACAATTATTCTGAGTGAAGTAACTCAGGAATGGAAAACCAAATGTTGTATATTCTCACTTATAAGTAGGAGCTAAGCTATGAGGACACTAAGGCATAAAATTATATAGTAGACTTTTCAGGACTCGGGGGAAGAATGGGAGGAGGTATGGGATTAAATACTACATATTTGGTACAGTGTACATGGTTTGAGTGACAGGTGCACCAAAATCTCAGAATTTATCACTAAAGAACATATCTATGTAAACAAATCCCTCCTGTTTCCCAAAAACTATTGAAATGAAATAAATTATAAAAAGGATAAAAAATTCCTTTAGGGCAGGACTTTTGGCTCACTCCTTTAGCCCTGTTGGAGTACAATATGCAATTTGTCACTTAACGAATAGTTTTAGTTATCATTTCTCTTCCGCATCCAATGTAATAGAAGGCAGAAGATACATCCATTAACTTGTCTATGAACATGTTGTTTTACAAATTGTTCTTATGCCCAGAGTATCTGCACAGGAATTCATGTCAATATACATAGGATTTTATGAATCTGTGGGGGGAGTCGGAATGTGTTCCAGTGCTTTGAGAAAACCACTTTTGCTTCCAATTTAATGGTCTGAACCACAATTCCCTTAATATATTCACATAGTGTATTTACTTGTAACTCAAATCAATAAATATACCAGCCTATGACATCATAATGCCATGGTATGAAAAGATATATGGTGTCTTGGATTTGAAAGAAAAAGATTATTTTTCCTTTCTCAGTTTCAAGGGAATAAATGGACCCATTCATCAATATTTAGAGATGTCCAGAGATTTTCTTTCATGGCTGTTGAGCTGGCTCACACAAAATTTAAGACTTTCAATAGTTAAATGTATATGTCAAGATGAACAACCTGCTCCTCAATGACTACTGGGTAAATAATGAAATGAAGGCAGAAATAAAGATGTTCTTTGAAACTAATGAGAACAAACACACAATGTACCTGAATCTCTGGGACACATTTAAAGCAGTCTCTAGAGGAAAATGTATAGCACTAAATGCCCACAAGAGAAAGCAGGAAAGATCTAAAATAGACACCCTAACATCACAATTAAAAGAACTAGAGAAGCAAAAGCAAACAAATTCAAAATCTAGCAGAAGGCAAGAAATAACTAAGATCAGAGCAGAACTGAAGGAGATAGAGACAAGAAAAACCCTTCAAAAAAATCAATGAATACAGAAGCTTGCTTTTTTAAAAGATCAACGAAATAGATTGACCACTAGCAAGACTAATAAAGAAGAATAAAACAGAAGAGTCAAATAGATGCAATAAAAAATGATGAAGGGGATATCACCACTGATCCCACAGACATACAAACTGTCATCAGAGAATACTATAAACACCTCTGTGCAAATAAACTAGAAAACCTAGAAGAAATGGATACATTCCCGGACACATACACCCTCCCAAGACTAAACCAGGAAGAAGTCGAATCCCTGAATAGACCAATAACAAGTTCTGAGTTTGAGACAGTAATTAATAGCGACCAAGAAAAAAAAGATCAGGACCAGATAGATTCACAACCAAATTCTACTAGAGTTACAAAGAGGAGCTGGTACCATTCCTTCCAAAACTATTCCAAATAGGAAAAGTGGAAATCTCTCCCTAACTCATTTTATGAGGACAGCATCATCCTGATGCCAAAACCTGGCAGAGTCACAAGAGAAAAAGAAAATTTCAGGCTAATATTCCTGATGAATATCCATGCAAAAATACTCAATAAAATACTGGCAAAGCGAATCCAGTAGCACATCAAAAAGCTTATCCACCACGATCAAGTCAGCTTCATCCCTGGGATGGAAGGCTGGTTCAACATTTGCAAATCAATTAATGTAATCCATCACATGAACAGAACCAATGACAAAAACCATGATTATCTCAATTGATGCAGAAAAGGCCTTCGACAATATTCAACACCCCTTCATGCTAAAACCTCTCAGTAAACTAGGTATCAATGGAATGTATCTGAAAATAATGAGAGCTATTTATGACAAACCAACTGCCAGTATTACACTGAATGGGCAAAAACTGGAAGCATTCCCTTTGAAAACTGGCACAAGACAAGGATGCCCTCTCTCACCACTCCTATTCTTAGGATTGTCTTGACTATGTGAGCTCTTTTTTGGTTCCATATGAAGTTTAAAGTAGTTTCTTCCAATTCTGTGAAGAAAGTCAAAGGTAGCTTGATGGGGATAGCATGGAATCTATAAATTACTTTGGGCAATATGGCCATTTTCATGATATTGATTCTTCCTATCCATGAGCATGGGATGTTTTTCCATTTGTTTGTGTCCTCGCTTATTTCCTTGAGCACTGGTTTGAAGTTCTCCTTGAAGAGGTCCTTCACATATCTTGTAAGTTGTATTCCTAGGTATTTTATTCTCTTTGTAGCAATTGTGAATGGGAGTTCACTCATGATTTGGCTCTCTGTCTATTATTGTTGTATAGCAATGCTTGTGATTTTTACACATTGATTTTGTATCCTGAGACTTTGCTGAAGCTGCTTATCAGCTTAAGGAGATTTTGGGCTAAGACTATGGGGTTTTCTGAATATACAATCAAATCATCTGCAAACAGAGACATTTTGACTTCCTCTTCTCCTAATTGAATATATACCCTTTATTTCTCTCTCTTGCCTGATTGCCCTAGCCAGAACTTCCAACACTATGTTGAATAGGAGTGGTGAGAGAGGGCATCCTTGTCTTGGGCTGGTTTTCAAGGGAATGCTTCCAGTTTTCACCTATTCAGTATGATATTGGTTGTGGGTTTGTCATAAATAGCTCTCATTTTTTTCAGCTATGTTCCACTGATACCTAGTTTATGGAGAGTTTTCAGCACGAAAGGCTGTTGAATATTGTTGAAGGCCATTTCTCCTTCTATTGAGATAATCATGTGGTTTTTGTCATTGGTTCTGTTTATGTGATGGATTACGTTTATTGATTTGTGTATCTTGAACCAGCCTTACATCCCAGGGATGAAGCTGACTTGATCCTGGTGGATAAGCTTTTTGATGTGCTGCTGGATTTGGTTTGCTGGTATTTTATTGAGGATTTTTGAATTGATGTTCATCAGGGATATTGGCCTAAAATTCTCTTGTGTGTGTGTGTGTCTGTGTGTGTGTGTGTGTGTGTGTGTATCTACCAGGCTTTGGTATCAGGATGATTCTAGCCTCATAAAATGAGTCAGGGAGGATTCCCTATTTTTCTATTGATTGAAATATTTTCAGAAGGAATAGTACCAGCTCCTTTTTGTACTTCTGGTAGAATTCGGCTGAATCTATCTCATTCTGGACTTTTTTTGGTTGGTAGGCTATTAATTATTGCCTCAATATTAGAGCCTCCTATTGATCTGTTCAGAGATTCAACTTCTTCCTGGTTTAGTCTTGGGAGGGTGTATGTGTTCAGGAAATTTATCCATTTCTTCTTGATTGTCTAGTTTATACACATACCAGTGTTTATAGTATTCTCTGATGGTAATTTGTATTTCTGTGGAATCGGTGGTGATATTCCCTCTATCATTTTTTATTGAGTCTATTTGATTCCTCTCTCTTTTCTTCTTTATTAGTCTTGCTAGTGGTCTATTTTGTTGATCTTTTCAAAAAACCAGCTCCTGGATTCACTGATTTATTGAAGGGTTTTTTGTGTCTCTATCTTCTTCAGTTCTGCTCTGATCTTAGTTATTTCTTGCCTTCTGCTAGATTTTGAATTTGTTTGCTTTTGCTTCTCTAGTTCTTTTAATTGTGATGTTAGGGTGTCAATTTTAGATCTTTCCTGCTTTCTCTTGTGGGCATTTAGTGCTATAAATTTCCCTCTACACACTGCTTTAAATGTGTCCCAGAGATTCTGGTACATTGTGTGTTTGTTCTCATTAGTTTCAAAGAACATCCTATTTTTGCCTTCATTTTGTTACGTACCCAGTAGTCATTCAGGAGCAGGTTGTTCAGTTTCCATGTAGTTGTGTGGATTTGAGTGAGTTTATTAATCCTGAGCTCTAATTTGATTGCATTGTGGTCTGAGAGACAGTTTGTTGTGATTTCTTTTCTTTTACATTTGCTGAGGAGTGCTTTATTTCCAACTATGTGGTCAATTTTGGAATAAGTGCGATGTGGTTGTGAGAAGAATGTATGTTCTGTTGATTTGGAGTGGAGAGTTCTGTAGATGTCTATCAGATCTGCTTGGTCCAGAGCTGAGTTCAAGTTCTGGACATCCTTGTTAACCTTCTTTCTCATTGATCTGTCTAATATTGACAAAGGGGTGTTAAACTCTCCCATGATTATTGGTTGAGAGTCTAAGTCTCTTTGTAGGTCTCTAAAGATTCTCTTTATGAATCTGGATGCTCCTGTTTTGGGTGCATATATATTTAGGACAGTTAGTTCTTCTTGTTGAATTGATCCCTTTACAATTATATGGTGGCTTTCTTTGTCAAAAATATTAAATTCTTAAAAACAAACAACAAAAATGTGTAAAATCCATTCAAGGAAAACTGAAATGCCTTTGAAAGACATAAAAATAGATTTGAATAAATGGAAAGTTATCTCATATTCTATTGTAGAATGAACCAAAACTACAGGGAAATATTTTCTTCCTGCCTTAATTTTAAAATTTATAAAATGCATCCTAATTTTTTAAAAAATCAACAAGCTTTTTTACAGTTAGACAAGTTGATGGTAATGTTTATATTAAAAACATAAGAAGATTCAGGAAAGCACTGATAAATAAAATTTATGAGACAAGGCTGTTTGCTAAATATTAAAACATACTTTAAAGTTTTTCTAATTAAGACAGTGCCCCACTGGCTTGTGAATAGATACATGGACTAGATGAAGGAATAGAAAATGCAGAAATGGATGTAAGTTCATGTAAAAACAGCATGTGATGAGGTTTTATCTCAAATTACTGAGACAAACATTGACTTTTTAATAAAAGATGTTGGTATAGCAACATAACCATTTGGAAAGAGATAAAATAATACTCATATTTTATACTATGCACAAAAATAAACTTTAGATGGATCGGGGTTATAAATGTAAAAACAAAAACAAAACCATAGACAAACTAGAAGAAAACATGCATAAATTCCTCTTTAACCTCACTCTGAGGAAAGGATATTTAACTATGATTTAAAATCTAGAAGCAATACAATAAAAGACTGATAAATTTGACTAGATTTAAGACATCATGACCAAAAAAAATTATAGCCAAATTTAAAAAAAACTATTTAACTAGAAAAAAGTGCAATTCATACTATATACCAAGTATCCCTAAAATAAAAATCACTCTTAAAAGGCAAAAGACCAAAAACTCAATAGAAAAAATGGAAAAAAAAAAAACAGTAGACTCATGAGAATATAAAAATGTTCCTTAAAAATATAAAAATATGTTGAGCTCATTCATAATTTGAGAACTAAAAATTACTACTCTGAGATAGCATTTCTTAACTACTAGGTTGATAAAAATTTCAAAATATGACAATGCTCTCATTCATTGTTGTGGAAATGCAGAGCTCAACCCTCCTCAAGGAACATTTGCAGTACCTAGCAAAACTATATATGCAGTTACCCTTTGAACCAGAAATCTCTCTTCTAGAAATATACCCTGAAGGTATCCTTCACCAATGTAAAACTAAATGTGCTCCAGATTATTTATCACTGCATTATCTGTAATTACAAAATATTGGACATAACCTAAATGCTTACACCTAAGATAATTACATAAACTATGATACATTCACAGTATGAAGTAATATGAGGCTGTCAAAAGAATAAAGAAGATCCTTGTGAACTAATATGAAATGTTTTCCCGTGTATATTTTCTAGTATAAAAGTGACATTCAAATAAGAATTTATTATACTATACCTTTCATATAAATTAAAGGAGTGGATATATGAAAATCTATGTGCACAAAAACAAATACAAGGAAGATAAATCAGATTTTAGCAAGATTTATTATCTATAGCACGTAGGTAAAAATGTGTGAAAAGAATGGGGAAATGCAAATGAAGTGGAAGGAAAAAAGAGGCATGAACTTTTTCTGAGTGTGATGTTTTGCATAGTTCTTATTCTTAGAACTAACCATATTAATGTTTCACATTTCCCTAAAACGAATTAATGAAAATCAAAAAAGATGATAGAGTGACCCAAAATGTGATACAAATGGTAACAATTAACCCTACCTAGATTTATATTTTAATGAATAACATAACCACACAGACTGGGATGGGAAAGGAAATAATTAAACTAACTAACTCTGGAGAACAATATTTTGACTACTGTTTATGGGAAGGATAAAGACAAAAAACTGTACACAAATGTTGTACTCCATTTGGTAAATTTGTTTTTCTACAGAGTTATAGGTTAGCAATTTTGAAACTACTTTATGTGAGTTGTAAGATAGAGAAAATATGTAAATACATTGTAGTTAAGAGTTAAGTTTCAGTCAGAAAAAGGAATTATAAATAATGAGAAGACTGTGATCAGAATCAGAGGTGTCAGTGTAAATGCATCTTTTTAAATATGTATTTTTAAGAGTGGATACAGAAATAGATGTAGTTGTGTATCTATATACAAACAAACATTTTTGGATGCTCTCTGATGAGTGGGACTAAAGGCAATGAAACCCCAGTAGCAATAAGTACACTTGGCATATATTAGCACCAAGGATACCTAGGAGAAATGGCCGATTATATTGCTTAGGCAGGGAAAGTGCAATATGAACCTGAAATATCTTGTGGGACAGAAAACACAATTTTTTTCTATTGATGGAGACAGGATGAAAAGACACAAGAGTCAGCTTGATGAAGCTCTCAACAGCCAAACCTGGAAGAATTTGAGCAAAAAAATACTGGTAGCAGTGAATTATAACTCATAGAATAAAATAAATATCTTTGAATCCGTGGTAAAATAAATAAGTCAATAAATAACTGGGAGACAAGGGACAACTCTTGCTTTTGGTAAAATTCCAGTCAAAAAGTGTAGAAAAAGGCTGGGCGACGTGGCTCAAGCCTGCAATCCCAGCACTTTGGGAGGCCGAGACGGGTGGATCACGAGGTCAGGAGATCGAGACCATCCTGGCTAACACGGTAAAACCCCGTCTCTACTAAAAAATACAAAAAACTAGCCGGGCGAGGTGGCGGGCGCCTGTAGTCCCAGCTACTTGGGAGGCTGAGGCAGGAGAATGGGGTAAACCCAGGAGGCGGAGCTTGCAGTGAGCTGAGATCCGGCCACTGCACTCCAGCCTGGGTGACAGAGGGAGACTCCATCTCAAAAAAAAAAAAAAAAAAAAATGTATAGAAAAAATGGCCCAGGTGTGGTGGCTCATGCCTGCAATCCCAGTGCTTTGGGTGGCTGAGGTGGGCAGATTGTTTGAGGCCAGGAGTTCAAGAACAGCCTGGACAACACAACGAGACCCTATTTCTACAAAAAATAATTTTAAAAAGTTAGGTGGGTGTGGTGGTGTGCACCTGTAGTCCTAGATACTTGGGAGGTTGAGGTAGGAGGATCACATGGGCCCAGTAGTTTGGGGCTGTGAGCTATGATCACACCACTGCACTCCAGATAGGGTGACAGAGCAATAACCTGCCTTGAAAAATAATTGAATAAATAAATAAATAAATAAATAAATAAATAAATAAATAAATAAAGGTAAAAGATGAAATGATGGAAATAGAAAAATCACCATAGTAGCAATTACTACAGACAAGAATCATCAGCAAATGCTAAATTAGTGGGCTAAGCTATCATGAGAAACAAAATATTTGCATAGTCCTAAAGTATCTCCCCAAAAGATCCTTATTAATTACAGAGCGGAATAAAAGGCAACACTACCATGGAGAAAGCTTTCAGATATCACCTTCAACAAATGATTAATGCTAACCTCACAAGTGATGACATATCCATATCATGTACCTTGCAGTACAATATACTGAGAAGGACACATCTTTTCTGTGGTAGTCTCCTCAAAACTTCATCACCTCAATCTAACCATGAGAAATTTTCAGAAAAACTCAACTTGAAGGACATTGTACAAAATAATTCCTCACTACACTTCAAAACTATCAAGGTTATGATAAATAAATAAAGATTAATAAACTGTTCCAGATTCAAGGAGATTGAGGCCTAATAATTTTAATAACAATGTGAAACACTGGATCTTGAACCAGAAAAAAATATACATTGGGACAATTTGAAAAATTTGAATATAATCTCTTGATAATATGCATCCGTGTAAATATCCTGGTTTTGATAAGTGTTCCAAGGTTATAACAGATGAAGGCTATCTGAGAACTACGTGTATTTTTTTTTTTTTTTTTGCAGCTTTCTTTAGAGGTCTAATGGTATTTTAAAATTTAAGTTAAAAAGTATACACATTCACTTTTTGTCCCTTTTCTCCTCTGTATTAAATTAAACCATAACTTTTCATTCATATAATCAATTAACTAATAACATGAATAAAGTGGTGGTAAGTCAGAAGTAAAAGTGTTATGGTAATGTCAAAATTTTACTTTGGAAAATGTTATATAAATATTTCTGCACTTTCAATTAAAATTAAACACAATTAATGCTACATAAATGTTTCTACACTTTTGGATTAAAATTAAACACAATTACACTTTTCTAGCAAAAACCCAGCAGCTACTTTGATTTTAGTCTCTTGCCAAGCCTAAGATATCAAATGACTTTCATCGTGGCAATCAAAATGCATGCAAATATCATTAAGAGGAAATTCACATATAGTAAATTTGCAGCTGTGTCTATTCAAAGATTTCTTTACAGTGACCTGGGATGATTTTGCTGTTATTACTCTCCTTTAAATAAACATATAGCCATTAAATGTATTAGAAGATGAAGTAATTTTAACCTTTTATCCTCCTGGTAGTTCAGATTAATTAGAACATGTTCATGGAAATAATTTTTATTACGTGTTCTTTAAATCAAGTTCCTACACATTCAAAGTATTTAGTTTTTTAATTCTATTAACCATTGAGCAATATTTATTTTTAAAAAGTAAAAATTCTTGTCATTGGTGCAGATTCTAAGCTTTATAATTAATTTTTCTCTTTAAGATCTTACAATAAACTCTACTGACATATTCATAAATATTCCAAAAGTCTTTCTACATTTTAAGTACAATGACATATTTTCTTTCCCAAAGTCATCAATAATACATACTGATCAATATGCAGAACAGAAGCCAACTATTTCTCTATAGGTTTATCTAACAAGATTTTTTTCTTTAGTCCTATATTTTGTAAAATTGAATTTTTCTTAAAACATTACAAATATTTTAAGTTATTTTTAAACTAAGTAAATACCCTTAAATCTAAAAACATGAAAAGATAATTCACATATGGAGAAAATGAATTTTAATATGAAAGCAGATAATTATAATAAATAAAATATTTTCCTTTTTTCATAAATTTAAAATGAGTATTTTACTGCTTTCCAAGGGAGAGAAGTATATCTTCTTCGATCCAGAAAAAATTAGATACTTAAATACTTTGTATTTAAACATTAACATTTGCATTTGCAATCATTTTAGTGAAACTTAAAGATCAATGCCATGTCATAATTTCTAATTTTACTAAAGCTCAGACTTGAATCTGAGGGAACTGCAGACTGTTAGGAGGGAACAAGTTACTTAGTGAGGAGTGAACCTCCTTGACCAACATTGGCAACCTTGTTCAGATTTCTACCATTGTTTAAAAATGAACTCCAAAATAAATTCAAGTGTCATTTTTTTTTCAAAGAGAGAGAGAAAAAAGGACAAGATCCAAGACAATATCTTTATTCCCTAACATTTCAGATAGAGCAGTTATCTATCTAAAGGATCATTTGCATTTTATTGTAGCTTACAAGATCATACAGTGCAGCAGCATTTCTGACTGGCAGATTGCACAAGTTGATATGTACTTACAAGAATCCAATAATAGTTTATGACCTTAATATAATTCACTTTGTTTTTACTTCTCTTTTTTTGTGGTAGATTATTGTTTCCTATCAAAATATAAATTTCTTGATAGATGGCCAGGCTTAATGAAGTCTAGAGGCAGACATAAAAATATCAAATGAATAAGTCATTTTTAGAGAAAGTTATCTGATTAAAATATTTGTGATATACCTCTTAGAAATACCATGTGTAAATAATCCCAGAATAGATCCAAACTAAAACCAAACATTATGTCTGGACCTGGCACCGTGGCTCACGCCTGTAATCCCAGCACTCTGGGAGGACGAGGCAGGCAGATCATTTGAGGTCAGGAAACCAGCCTGACCAACATGGTGAAACTAAAAATACAAAAAAATCAGCTAGGCATAGTGGCGCATGCCTGTAGCCCCAGCTTACTCAGGAAACTGAGGCAGGAGAATTGCTTGAACCCAGGAGGAGGAGGTTGTAGTGAGTCGAAATCGCACCACTACACTTCACAGCATGGAAGACAGAGCAAGACTCTATCTAAAAAAAATAAAATAAAATAAAAAATAAATAAAAATAAAAATTATGTTGTTCTGCCTGTCTGTTCTGAAAAAAGAGAAAGATTCTCGTGGTATAAAAATTATTGGAGCATCTAGATTTCTACGAAACCATATTGATCAAGCAGAGTGCAGTATGGGAACTTTTTCATGGTGGTTTATCTGATGTCCACTGACTTACTAATTAAAAACCCAAATACAGTATGAACTAAACCAGAAAACTTAACTAAACTTATAGATAAATATTTATGTCCTTGAGTAGTAGGAGCTTATTCTACTGATTTCCTTGTTCTTCATTCCCCATCCCTCTTCCTCAACACATATACAGTCTGGCTTAAAAGTATTACACTGTGTGTATTTATTGTACCATCACCACATGGACCCATCACCCAGATATTGAAGTGCACTGCACCCAAAGTTAATCTGGCTTCAATCATGTTTTAAGAAACACAACATAAGAAGCAATGAGCATTAATATCCTAGGCAAATATAAGATCTTGCAATAATTACATGAATAGGGTTCAGCATCAATTGTTTTGACCTCCCAAGAAGTTAAACTCTTCATATTTCACATATTTGTGTACCAAATCCATAGAGTTTTAAAAACTTCTTGAATAGAAACAGCCTTTCAGAGTAATTTATGTCTACTGTAATGACCTCTGTTTTTTGTTTGTTTGTTTTGTTTTGTTTTGTTTTTGACGGAGTCTCCCTCTGTCGCCAGGCTGGAGTGCAGTGGCGCAATCTTCGCTCAATGCAACCTCCGCCTCGCATGTTCAAGCAATTCCCCTGCCTCAGCATCCCAAGTAGCTAGGACTACAGGCGCACCACCACACCTGGCTAGTTTTTTGTATTTTAGTAGAGATGGGGCTTCACCATGTTGGCCAGGATGGTCTGGATCTCCTGACCTCGTGATCCACCCAGGTCGGCCTCCCAAAGTGCTGGGATTATAGGTGTGAGCCACTGTGCCCGGCCAACCTCTGTTTCTTTTCTTTTCTTTTTTTTTTTTTTTTTAATGCAGGTAACAAAATTGCACTGTACTTCATACATTTATACAGATTTTTAAAAAATGATATCTCTTCTACTCTCCCACTTAGTATTTCAATCTTAGGATACTAAATAGTTAAGAAAGTGGAAAGGTTTTGCCAATGCTGATAACTTTCTTTTCCGAAAGATTTTATTTATAATGTAATAGCCATATGATTTAATGCATTTTTTGACTTTTCATATATTGTTTATATGTTTTACAGAAAGATCACTTTAAACCATAGATTTGAAGTTAATCGCCCACCAAAATATTGATGTCACACAGTAACAGCTTATATATCTAGCTTGTAACATTTGAAGAACACGTTCCAGAACTGTATAGTCCCTTATACTCTGGGGGAATTTCCTGTGAAAATGATTCCTTTTGCATCAGTGGGTCTTACAATGTGCCCTAGTGCTACTGATACTCCACAAAGGTTTCCCAGGTAATCCACAGCCTGGTGTCTTGGAGGATTGTTTTATTAAATAACAATGTCTAAATGTCTTTCCCATGAATTAACAATTGTGGCATTTAATAAAAAGCAGACATCATTTTGCTGAAGTAAAAAAATAGCAACAACCTTGTTAATGCTGATATTTTCTTGAGTTTTTGCTGGAATGAGAGGTTTGGTATGTGATACATCTTCTCTTCCTGAAATAACTTATGACCTGAAAAATGCCCGATAATTGTAGTTCAAATTACTGTGCGTGTTTATGCATGTGTTTTCTCATGAATGACGTTTGTTTTGTGTTTGCAACAAGTGGGCAATAGCAATTCCTCTGATCTGAGGCGCTCCCCACCAAAAAAAAAAAAAAAAAATTCTATAAAGAGGGTCAAAATTTCTTGGTTTGAGGTTTGTTACTCTGGGATGTACTCAAGAAACATCAATAATAATTGAGCAATTCTTGATTGTCAGACTCTCTTGGTTTGTTTTAGTCAATATGCATCCCCACATGCAAGATAAAGTGGAATTAATACATATTTAGAGTAAGATAGCTTGGACAAATCTCTGTGAGTTGATGAACTTCTCACAGTGTTTCCATTTTTAAAAATACCAACCACTCAAGGTGCATATGAAGATTAATAAGATACCATGTACACAGCACACCACCAAGCACATGGTAAGCATATATTCTCACTTATTCTCTTTTTTGCTTTTCCACTTCACAGAGGGAATATTATATTAATATGCCCACCATGAAGGGCAATATGATAGTATATATTAATATAATATTTTAAAAATATAATATTTAATATATTAAAACTGAAAATATGCAAATCTTACGACCCTATGATGCTATGATCAGTAATTTCATTTAAATTTGTGTGTATGTGCCACATTTTCTTTATCCATTCATATGTTGATGAACACTTAGGTTGCTTCCAAACAGGGTGACTGTAGTCAATAATAACCGTACATTTTATTGAGATACCATTTTTTAAAAATCTGTATAAATGTATGAAGTACAGTGCAATTATGAAGTACAGTGCAATGACGTAAAGAGTGTAACTGGATGGTTGCAACTCAATGGATAAATGCTTGAGGGGATGGAGACTCCATTCTTCAAGATGTGCTTATTTCACATTGTATGCCTGCATCAAAACATCTCATGTACCACATAAATATATATACCACGTACCCACAAAAATTAAAAGTAAAAAAAAAAAAAAAAAAATTGTCTCTCCTAAAAAAAGTTCACACAAGTAGCAAGAGCTATCATTGCAATATTGTTTGTAAAAGAAAGGCAATATAGCAGAGTGACTAAGCCCACAGAAACTCTGGAAGAAGTCAGCTGAGATCTGATTCTCAAATCTACCGCTTTCTAGTTTGGTAACCCTGTGCAAGCAATTTTACACAGATAGTTCCTTATAGTAAAATGGAAATAGTAATAGTATCTACCTCATGGTATTGTTGGGATTAAATAAATTAATATAGGTAACGCATGAAGAACAATATCTGCCAATAAGTGCCAAATAAATGCGGGTAGTATTGAAATACAGAAAAATTTGACAAAATGAAACCCAGAAACAAATATAAGCATATACGGAAATTTATATGACAGTTCAGTGGCAATCAGCTTATCTGTTTATTAAATGGTATAATATAATTTGCTATCTATTCAGAAGAAAGCAAAGTTCCAACTGCTATTTCACACAATTTACTAATATATATTTTTAATGTATTAAATATTTAAATATAACTGAAACTATTACAATATATTACAAGGAAATTAAGAAGAGTATCTGTGCTAACTTGCCTGACATTCTTCTTTCATACAGCTTCATCCATTTACCAACGTGACCTGCTTTGGCTCTAATGCAGCTTATTGTTTAAATCTAAATCATAAAGCTTTTGGTATATTAGAAAGATGTGTGTGTGTGTGTGTGTGTGTGTGTATGCATATAAAACAATTTTTCCACCTTATATATTTCTAATCTTTTTTGCCATATATTTCATGTGATTTTTAAATCATAAAATGTAAAATTTTTCTTTTCTCAGAAAGGCCATTTCAAATATTATTTTAAAACTCATCTATTGTTTTACTTAATTTTGTGTGTTTGAACCTTTAATTTATATAAAATTATTTTTTTCTAACAAAGGATGTTAGAAATTCAGTTTTTATTAAAAATATCTGACTAGTTTTCCACATGATTAAATAATGCAATTCTACTTCAATGATTTGAATTGTTACTTCTATATATTTATCTTATATAAAATATTATATGTATTTTTCTGTTTCTAATATTCATTCTAATCTATTAATTTGGTGGCAGTTTTTATATGACTATTTGAGCATTTTAATTTTTATTATTTAAGACTTTATATTAATATCTTCTATTCCAAATCCTTACTCATTAGAATTCTTTTAAAAATGTCTTTCATGGTTATCATTTTACTGTTGCTTAGAAACACTGATCCAATTCTACCACCACCCACTTCTTCTCCTTCACACTTCTCTCCATCTCCAGATGACCCAAGGATTGAATTGAATTTATATAGAGATTTTTTAGGAGGATGAGGAATGTTGTTCCCCTTATTTACCTTCTTTTACGTTTTTCAGTTCATTTTAAATTTTTCTTCAGATTACCTTCTAATTGTGTTACATATGTTCTTACTCTGATGTTTGCTATTGTTGTTGTACTTTGTAATTTTATACCACAGTTTATAATTAGTTGTAGGCATATTACAAATTTATTGACATATATTTATTGTATATGCAGTTGCCATACTAAACTCATAGTTTTTAGCATATTATTTACTTATTCTGCGTATTTTGTCACAAACAACATTACTGAATCCTCCTTTCCAATGTCTATAACTTTTAGTGATTTTATCTATTGGTAATAGCTAGCATTTCAAGAAAAATAGTTAAATAAAAAGAGTAGTATTGAGAACTTCTGTGTTTTTAAAATTTATTATTATTCCATCAATATTTCCCCTGTGTGTGTGTGTGTGTGTGTGTGTGTGTGTGTGTGTGTGTGTGTAAGGTTAAAATATTTAAAATAGTAAATACAAACACTTATGTATCTATATATATTTTGGAAAACATAGTTTTTAATAACTTTTGTCAGGAGTAAAATTTCAGTGTTATTACATGCACTTTTGACATCAAATACTTAAAATGTTTTTCAACTTCAATATCTTTTTGTTATAGATGCATTATTATTAAATCATTCTACATTTCTGTATTGAACTAAACACAAAAATATTATACTAAGCTTTTTATGTACTATTGGATTCTCTTTATTGATTTTTAGCATTTTGTCATATTTTCTAGTAGGGAGGTACTATGGCATAGTTGTTAATAACCCAGACAATAGCATCTGAGTTTCTAAGTTCAAATTATGGCTCTACTATAACTAGCTTTGTAACTTCATATCCTCTGCTCTGCATTTTTCTCTATCTGTAAATGGAGACAAGTTATAGTCCTGAGCTCATGGTTTATGAAAATTAAATGAATTAATGCATTTAAGGCATTAATAACAGATTCTAGCAAAAAGTACATACTCAAGAAATATGAGCAAATATTAGTGGGACTGACTTCTGGTGCTCTGTGTAAGACTCAGGAATTAGTGTTATGCTGCTTATGTAAAGGAGTTTCTATTTTTAATTACTGTTTATAGTATTATTTTTCCTTTCTAATGGCTAATTTTGTGTGTTTATGAATCTTCTTTCTTACTGTTCAGTTAATCTAGTGATTCATTTATTTATTGTTTTCCTCTAAAAGAAGCAGCACTTATATATCAATTCAATGAGAGTTTTTATTGGTATAGTAGTTGTCTAATTTATTAATTCCTGATTTATCATTATTGAATAATTTCTTTCCACCCATTTTTTATTGTCACTACTTATTTCTGTTCCTGATCTGTCTTGTTTTACCAGCTTGAATGACAAAATGAGGTCTTTTCCATTTAATATTGAAATTAAATTGCACAGAGCCCTCATCCTACCCACCTCAAGAGCTACTTTGTAATTCCTCCTTAAGGCTCTCAGTTCTGTGAGGATGCTTTCTATCTCATAAAGTTTCAGCCTTGTTTATTATTACATTCAGGAAAAAATTATCTGGAAAACCTGTTCAGGCCACATAGAAGCCTTGTGCTCATCACTAATATTGCTAAGCTCCTTCACACAATCACAACTGGAAGACCCTGTGCTCTGTAGTGACTAAGGCAGCACCACTATTACTGGTCAACCAATAGTTTATTTAAGGGGCTGCGGATAGGTGTAGGAGGGAGGGGAGAAGAAATCTGTCTTTTCTAGTATTTTGTTCAGTCATGGTTGATCACATGCTATTACTTTATAGGAACACAATCTCTGCCCATAAGCACACATAAGACACACACACAGGCACACATAAGAAACTATTTCAAAAGGTCACTCATGGTGTTTGGGGAGGCTGAATCAGGAGTAGCTACAGGATCAACCTCATGCTGGACAGAACCATCTTTCTCTGGGACTTAAGAAGAGAGGTTACTTCGTCTACGTCATAAGAATCGCAGTCCCTGAACAACTAAGTAATGGGATTGCAACTCAAAAATAGACAAATTAAACTGTTTCCCTGCCACTGCTGTCACCCTCATGAGCATCATAGATGTGGGTTCACGTATTCCAAGTTCAGGCTGCTCCTACCAGTAACAGATCATACATATATGCTGTCTTCCACACCCCAGCAAAGCCATACTCCTGGCATCCCTGTTTGGTTCCCAGTTCTGCAAAAAGCAATTCTCTCTTTAGTCTCAAGGCTCATCCCATTTTCTTCCCTAGACTGACAAATAGAGAAAACATTCACACTCTTGGTCCCAAAATCACCTATAAAATAAATAACTAGAGACCAATTTATTATCCTTGATGTAGCTGGTCAGTGTTATCCATATTCCATGTTGCTAAATATCATTAGATTTATACATATAAAATATATATGTATATAAAATACATATATACATGATTTCTGTTTTCAAGTTATTTTTATTTTTAAATAGTCTTAGAATTTTCAAACAATTATTCCTAAAAGAAACATTTATGGAGGACTTGTTATATATTATACAATATCTTAGACCTACATAAAATAGTAATAAACCTTTTCTCACAGTACATTCTGAGGAGGTATGGGAAATAAACAAAAATCTGACTTTGTTTATATATATTGTTTAATGTTTTATCAATCATTTAATATTATATTAAAAAGTATATTTACATATAAACACAGATGATATATATAGATGTGGCATAGATATAAATATAGTTTATGTAAAAAGAAAAATGAAAATGTAACATTAGTCCAGATCTAAAGGTGTTAAGAGGGAACAAACCACGTGGATAATCAGTAGTGCATCCAGGCAGAGCCAACTGAATGGAGAAAGACTAAGAAACAATATGAGGGATTGGGAAGCTATTGCATAAAACAGTCAAGAAATTATAGTGACTAAGTAGTGTAGGTATTGAGAAATGGTTGAATTCTGGTTGCATTTTTAAGAGAACCAAAAAGATTTGCTGATGAGTCAGATGTGAGCTCTTTTTCTTAAGCTCTACAACTGCACATCCAACTAGCCAATGCATTCCCTTCCATTCCACTCTTGATTTATTCATTTAATATTTTTGGTCCTTACCCCGTGACGAACACTATGGCTATGCTATGGGGAAAATGAATAATGCATCATTTCTCTTTCTGAGGAACACAATGGCTACTGGTGCAGATAGACACATAAACAAAACACATTTTCGAAACATAGTAATTATAACAGCACAGAGAAACAAGTAACTGATTACACATAGAAAGATTAGTGAAATCGCCACAGAAAAAAATGATATATAAACTGGCATTTGAAGAATGAGTAAAGCTAAAAAATAGGAAAAAGGCAGTAGAGAGGATGAGGATGGAAACTTATCCTAAAGCAATGGCAGAAGATAAGCAAAAGAGCAGATGGATTCAAGAAAGATATAGTAAGTTAAAATGGTAGAATTTTGTAAATAAATTAGGGAAGATGATGAGTGTGAAATTTTAAAGTCTCTAAATTTTCTAGTTTTAGAAAGTAGGTGGCATCCAAACAGAAAAAGAGAAAGTCAGATAATCTCTCCTCACTAATGATATGATTACATACCTAGAAAACCCTAAAAATTCCAGCAAAGACTCCTAGACCTGATAAATGACTTCAGTAAAGTCTCAGGATACAAAATCAACATACAATAATCAGTACCATTTGTACACACCAATGATCAAGCTGAGAACCAAATCAAGAAGGCAATCCCATTTACAATACCCACACATGAAAATATAATACCTAAGAATACATCTAATAAATGAGGTGAACAATCTGTATGAGGTGAACTACAAAGCATTGAAAGAAATACAATACACACACACACACACACACACACACACACACACACACACAATAGAAAACCTTTTCATCCTCATGGGTTGGAAGAATCAATATCATTAAAATGTCCAACTGACAAAAGGAATCTACAGAGTCAGCACTATTCCTGTCAAATTCCCCAAATCATTTTTCACAGAGTTAGAGAAAACTTCTAAAATTTATATGGAACTAAAAAAAGAGCCCAAACAGTCAAGGCAATTCTAGGTGAAAATAATAAAGCCAGAGGTATCACGTTACTCAACTTCTAACTATAACATAAGGCTATGGTAACCTAAACAGCTTGATACCAGTACAAAAATAGACATATAGATGAATGGGACAAAATATAGATCACTGAAATAAATCCTCACACCTACCACCAACTCATCATTGACAAAGTTGACAAAGATAAACAATGGAGAAAGTAACCCTATTTGATAAATAGTGCTGGGAAAACTGGCTAAACATGTGCAGAAGAATGAAACTAGATGCTACCTCTTACCATATACAAAAATTATCTCATGATGGATTAAATACTTACATGTAATCCCCAAAACTATAAAAATTCTAAAAGAAAACCTAGGAAATAGTCTTCTGGATATTGGCAAAGGCAAAGAATTTATGATGAATTATCCAAAAGAAAATGCAGCAAAATAAAAATAGACAAATGGGACTTAATAAAACTGAAGAGTTTCTCCACAGCAAAAGAAACTCAACAAAGTAAACAGGAAACCTACAGACTGGTAGAAAATATTTGCAAACAATGCATTCAACAAATGATGAATATCCATAATATGCAAGGAACGTAATCGACAGGAAAAAAACAACATTTTTTAAAAAGTGCACAAAGACATGAACAGACATATCTTGAAATTAGACATACAAGTGGACAATAAATATATGAAAAATGCTCAGCATCACTAATAATCAGAGAAATGCAAATTAAAATCACAATAAGATATCATCTCAGACCAGTTGGAATGGTTATGATTAAAACTCAAAGAATAACATGTAGGTGAGGTTGTGGAGAAAAAGCAATGCTTATACATTGCAGGTGTGAATGAAAATGAGTTTAGAGCCTGAGGAAAGCAGTTTGAAGATTTCTCAAATAACTAAAAATATAATTATCTTTCCACCCACCAATCCCATTACTGGATATATATCCAAAGAAAAAAAAAAGTTCTACCAAAAAAGACACATGAAAATGTATGTTCATCACAGCACTATTCACAACAGAAAAGACATGAACTTGACCGGGTGCAGGGGCTCACGCCTGTAATCCCAGCCCTTTGGGAGGCCCAGGCAGGTGGATCACCAGGTCAGGAGTTCGAGACCAGCCTGGCCAACATAGTGAAACCCCATCTGTACTAAAAATACAAAAATTTGCCGGCTGTGGTGGCACATGCCTGTAGTCCCAGCTACTCGGGAGTCTGAGGCAGGAGAATCCCTTGAATCTGAGAGGCGGAGGTTTCAGTGAGCTGAGACTGCACCATTGCGCTCCAGCCTGGGTGACAGAGTGAGACTCCATCTCAAAAAAAAAAAAAAAAAAAAAGAAAAGAAAAGAAAAGAAAGAAAGAAAAGAAAAGAAAAAGAAAAGATAAGACAAGACATGGACTCATCCTACATGTCCACCAATGGTGGCTTGGATAAAGAAAATGGTATACACACACACCATGAAATACCACAGAGCAATAAAAAAGAATAAAATCATGTCCTTTCCAGCAACATAGATGCTACTGGAGGCTGTTACCCTAAGTGAATTACTGCAGAAATAGAAAACCAAATATTCCACGTTCTCACTTATGAGTGGGAGCTAAACATTAGGTTCACACAGTCATGAATATGAGAATAATAGACACTAAAAGGAGGGAGAAAGGCAGGGGAGCAAGGACTGAAAAACATCCTATTGAGTACTATGTTCATTACCTGTTGACAGGATCAATGGAAGTCCAAACTGCAGCACCACACAATATACCCTTAAAACAAACCTGCACATGTACCTCCCCAAAACTAAAATAAACATGAAAATTAAACAAAATAAAACAAATTACCATCTTCTCCTAGCATATTTTGTTTTCTTCTGTGAAACAGCAACAATAGCAGCTTTATAGGACCATTGTTAGGATTAAGTAAATTAATACATCAAAGTGCTTAGAATAGTGTCTATTGTATAGTAAATGCTCAATATAGTCTAATGATTGTTTGAAAAAAGCAAAAAGTAGTGGTTAGCATGTGAGTTCTAGAGACAAAATGAATTTTAATCCAAATGTACTCCCTCAGCAGTTGAATAATTTGAGGCAAGTTATTGCCCCCAATATTGTAAATATTTACATCTCCTTACCTTTGTTTTTTCACATGTAAAATTATTAAAATCATGGAGGTGCATCATATCTACCAGAATATTATGCCAGTCGCTTTTATGTGATAATTCTAAAAATGACTTTTTCTTTGAGACACATATTTGGATTATACATGCGTGTGTATAATAATAATGAATGTGGAGATTTTAGGAGAACGCCTATGCCACAGAACTCAATAAATTTTAGTTATTTTGGTTATTAGTTGATTGATTATTTATTATTGCTAGCAATAACTACCTTGATTTTTAGCTATTTGCTTATTTTAATTTTTAATTTCAAAATACTTAATATTAATTGCACAATTTGGTCAATAAATGTTTATCAACTGAAATACAGAAAGAATTTTGTACAGATTCCAAAATCAGATGTATAAGAAGAATGGCAGTCAGCTCGGTTTACAACAGTGGAAGAAAATGCGAATTGATTATTGTCTTAGTTGATTTGTGTTGCTATAAAGTAATACCTGAGACTGGGTAATTTATAAAGTAAAGAAGTTTACTTGGCACATGGTTCTACACAGTGAACAAGAAGCATGGAACCAGTGTCTGCTCCTGGGGAGGGCCTCCTACTGTTTCCACTCATAGCAGAAGGTAAAGGAAAGCCAGTGTATCACATGTCAAGAGGGGAGGCAAGAGAGAGGAGGAGGTGCCAGGTTCTTCTTAACAATGAGTTTGCTTGGGAACTAGCAGTGAGAAATCACTCACTGCCTTGAGGATGGCACTAAGACATTCATGAGGAATCTTCCCCTACAACCCAAACACCTCCCATGTGGGCACATCTCCAACACTGGGGATCCAATTTCAACATGAGATGGGCATATTGAACATGGGAACATTTCAACATGAGGAAACATAAATCTAAACTTTATCAATGGTGAATTTTATAGGGTAAAGAAAATTTGAAATTATTTAATTTAATTTTTACTCTTTAAATCTCCTTTTCAAGGTGATGCAGAGTAAAAGGAGAAACCTAAACAAGACTTATTATATGAAACAAAGATCCTGGCACAGCATTTGCCAAACTTCAGGCAACTTCAGAGCAATAAAGAGATAATTGAATAATTAAATTGGTAAAATAAGAAAACTCAAAATTCAATACATGAGTTTGTTTCACTTATCATACCCTCTTATTCTCACTGAAGTTTGACATAATTATACATTTTAAATATAGTTGAAAATCAAATTACGGAAACAAAGACACACTTAAAGGCAAAAATAGAGACAGAAACAAAAAAGAAACTTTTAGAGAAAAATCATCTGCTAGAAATCTTTAGGAAATAACAAATTAGCAAGTGGCAGAATGAGAAGAATGATGCTGAGAACTTCGAGCTTTTCAATGATACCTAGAAAGTTTCCATAAGAACTAGCTATCCCAGAATTGTAAAAATGCTTAGTCTGTTCTTCTAATTTATAAATATTACTTAGGAAATATACTGCTGTACATTTTTTTTCTATTTATATCCAAGAAATAACATTAACATGGTAAAAAAAACTTAAGTAACATAAATGTGAAAGTCAGTCTCCTACTCACTCAGGTGCCCTCCCCCAACACTTTCACCCAAGAAAAGAGAATATAGCCAATAAAGTTTCAAAACTGATAAAATAATGAATAACCTTCAAAAAATGTAAGTAGTCTGTATATGTCCTGCAGCCCACTGCTTTTTAAAATTTTTTTATTCTTAATTTTTATGAGTACATAGTGGGTGTATATATTTATAGGAAACATGAAATATTTTTATGCAGGCATGTATTGTGTAATAATCACATCAGAGTAAATGGGATTTCCATCACCTCAAACATTTATTATTTTATGTTACAAACATTCCAATTGCACTGTTACATATATTTTATATTATTCTATATTCCATGTACATAAACACATAATTCTATGGGTTTCTCAAAACATAGAACAGTACACTACAACCAATGCAGTTTTTAAACTTCATTGATTTTAGGTTCAGTGGTACGTGTGCAGGTTTGTTATATAGGTAAATTGCATGTCACAGGGGTTTGGTGTACAGATTATTTCATCAGCTAGGTAATAAGCGTAGTACCCAATAGGTATTTTTTTAATCCTCTTCCTCCTCCTACTGTCCACCCTCAAGAAGGCTCAAGTGTCTGTAGCTTCCTTTTTTGTGTCCATGTATTCTTAATCTTTAACTCCCATTAACAAGTGAGAATATGTGGTATTTGGTTTTCTGTTCCTTTGTTATTTCACTTAAGATAATGGCCTACAGTTCCATCCATGTTGATACAAAGGAGATAATCTCGTCCTTTTATACGGCTGCACAGTATTCTATGGTATGTATGTACCACAGTTTAGGTTGATTCTATTTTGGCTATTGTGAATAGTGTTTCAATGAACATATGTGTGCACTTTTTGTAGTTGAATAATTATATTCCTTTGAGTATGTACCCAGCAATGGCATTGTTGGGCTGAATGCTAATACTGATAAAAGTTCCTTGAGAAAGCACCACACTGCTTCCCACAATGGCTGAACTAATTTATATTCTCACCAGCAGTGTATAAGCATTTCTTTTTCTCTGCAACCTCACTAGCATGTTACTTTTTGACTTTTTAATAATAGCTATTCTGACTGACGTGAGATGCTATCTTGTTGTATTGATTCACATTTCTCTAATGATTAGTGATGTTGAACATTTTTCCATATGCGTCTTGGCCACGTGTATGTCTTCTTTTGAGAAGTGAGTGTTCACATTCTTTGCCCACTTTTTAATGGAGTTGTTTGCTTTTTGCTTGTTAATTTGTTTAAGTGACTTATAGATTCTTGATATTAGACCTTTGTCAAATGCGTGGTTTGCAAATATTTTCTTCCATTCTGTAGGTTGTTTGTTTACTCTATTGATAGTTTATTTTGCTGTGCAGAAACTTTTCAGTTCAATTAGGTCCCTTTTGTCAATTTTTGCTTTTGTTATGATTGCTTTTGGAGTTTTTATCATAAAATTATTGCCAAGGCCTATTCCCAGAATGGTATTTCCTAGTTTATTTTTCAGAGTTTTTATAGTTTTAGGTTTTATATTTAATTTTTGTATCCATCTTGAATTGATTTTTGTACATGCTGTAAGGAAAAGGTTTAGTTTCAATCTTCTGTATATGGCTAGCCAGTTATCCCAGCACCATTTATTTAACAGGTAGCCCTTTCCCCATTGCTTGTTTTGGTTCGACTTTGTCAAAGATCAGATGGTTGTAGGTTGTAGCATTATGTATGGGCTCTCCATTATGCTCCATTCATCTATGTGTCTGATTTGTACCAGTACCAAGCTATTTTAGTTACTGTAGCCTTTTAGTATAGTTTGAAGTTGAGTAAGATGATGCCTCCAGCTTTGACCTTTTTGCTTAGAAGTACTTTGGCTATTTGGGCTCTTTTTTGGTTCCATATGAATTTTTATATAGATTTTTAAAATAATTCTGTGGAGAAAGTCATTGTTAATTTAACATGAGTAGCTTTGAATCTATACATTGTTAAAATGGTCAACTGCCATCAACCTTTTGTGTTTTTCTAATCTCAGTTTCACTTGTTTCTGCTCTGATCTTTATTTTTTTCCTACTTATTTTGAGTTTGGTTTGATTTTACTTTTCTAGTTCTTTAAGATGCATCCTAATGTTGTCTATTTGAACCTTTTCTACTTTTTGATGTAGGAAATTATTGCTGTAAACTTTTCTCATGTTGCTGCTTTTGCCATATCCTACAGACTCTGGTACATGGCATTTCTATTTTCATTTGTTTTAATAAATGTTTTAGTTTCCTTCTGAATCTATTTACAAACCTACTGGTCATTCTGGAACATACGGTTTCATTTCCAGTGTTTTTAGTTTCAAAAATTCTTACTGTTATTTCTAGTTTTATTTTGTTGCAGTCAGACAAGATACTTGATATAATTTCATTTTTCTTAAATGTTGTAAAATTTGCTTTGTAGCCTAACATATAATTCTTCCTTGAGAATGATCTGTGTGCTGAGAAGAATGTGTATTCTGCAACCATTTGATAAAATGTTCTTTAAATATCTATTAGATCCATTTCGTCTAGTGCATATTAAGTTAGATGCTTCTTGATTTTGTGTCTGGATGATCTGTCCAATGCTGAGAGTAGGGTGTTAAGTCTCCAGCTTTTATTGTATTTGGGCCTATCTCTCTCTGTAGCTCTAATAATATTTGTTGGTATATATCTGGGTGCTCCAGCATTGGGTAAACATATATTTATAATTTTTTTATCCTTTTGTGGAATGAAAATCTTTATTATTGTATAACGACCTTTTTATACTTTTGAAATCTATTTTATCTGATATAAATATAGCTATTTTTGCTCTTTTTTGGTTTCCATTTGCATGGAATATCTTTTTCCACCCCTTTATTTTCAGTCTGTATGTCTTTATAGATGAATTATGTTTCTTGTGGGCAACAGATCACTGGGTCTTGGTTTTTATTTTAATCCCTTCAGTCATCCTATTTTTTTTATTTAGGGAGTTTAGTCCATTTACAGTCAATGGTATTATTGACAAGAAGTGACAGGAATAGGAAATTATTTCTGCATTTTAAAATTTGCTTTCTGGTTGTTTTACCATCTTAGTGTTTTTCTTTCCTTCCTTCCTGTCTTCCTTTGTGTGAAGATGATTCTCTCACATAGTATATTTTAATTTCTTGCTTTTCATTTTTTGTTTATCTGCTGGAGGTTTTTTAATGTGAAGTTACCATGAAGGTGGCAAATAACAACTTATAATCCATTTTTTAAATTGATGAGAATTTAACATTGATTTCATAAAGAAGCAAACTACCAAATGAGCAAATAGAAAACTAATAAAAACTCTACACTTTAACTTCATCCCCTCAACTTTTAACTTGTTTCTCTTTATATCTTATTATACTGTCTATATCTGGAAAAGTTGTCATACTTATTATTTTTGATAGGTTCATGTTTTAGTCTTTCTGTAAGAGATGAGAACTTTACACACCACAATTACAGTATTATAATATTCTGAGTTTTTCTATATACCTGCTATTACCAGTGAGTTACGTACTTTCAGATGATTTCTTATTGCTCACTAACATATTTTTCTTTCAGACTGAAGAACTCCCTTTAGAATTTCATGTAGAACAGGTTTGGTGTTAACTAAATTCTTAAGAATTTATTTGTCTGGAAATATCTGTTTTTTCTTTGTGTTTGGAGTATATTTTCACCAGGTATACTATTCTAGGATAAAAGTTTTGCTCCTCCAGAAATTTAAATATGTCATGCCACTCTCTCCTGGCCTGTAAAGTTTCCACTGAGAAGTTTGTTGCCAGACATATTGGAGTTCCTTTGTATATTACATGTTTCTTTCTATGACTGCTTTTAGAACACTTTCTTTATCCTTGATCTTTGGGGATTTGATTATTAAATGTCCGGAGGCAGTCTTATTTGTGTTATACCTGCTTGGTGTGCTATAACGTTCTTGTAATTGAATATTGATATCTTTTTCTAGGTTTGGAAAGTTTTCTATTATCTCTTGGAATGAACTTTCTACCACAATGTTTCTCTCTCTCTGTCTCTCTCTCTCTTTTTCCCTGTCTCTTCCTTAAAGACAATAACTCATACTTGCCATTTTAAGGGTATTTTTTCAATCTTGTAGGAATGCTTTATTATCTTACATTCCTTTTGTTTGTTTGTTTCCTCTGACTGTGTATTTTCAAATAACCTGTCTTCAGGCTCACTAATTTTTTATTCTGCTTGATCTATTCTGCTCTTAGGATACTCCAATGCTTTCTTCAGTATGTCAATTGCATTTTTCAGCTCCAGAATTTCTGCTTGGTTATTTTATATTATTTCAATCTCTTTCTTAAATTTTTTGATAGAATCTAAATTTCTTCTTCTTATTATCTTGGATTTTGTTGATCTTCCCCAAAATATCTATTTTGAAGGCTTTGTCTGAAAGGTCACATATCTCTATCTCTCCAAGATTGGTCACTGGTGCCTTATTTAGTTTGTTTGATGAGGTCATGTTTTCCTGAAAAATCTTGATGCTTTTGGATGTTCACCGGTGTCTGGACATTGAAGATTTGGGTATTTATTATAGTTTTCTCAATCTAGGCTTGTTCATAACTGTCCTTCTTGGGAAGGATTTCCAGGTATTCAAAAGGGACTTGAGTGTTGTGATCTAAGTCTTTGGTCACTCCAGCCACATCTATTTTAGTGGACATCCCAAGCCCAGTAATGGTGTGGTTCTTGCAGACTCATAGAGGTACTGCTTTTATGGTCTTGGGTAATATATTGGAAAATTCCCTGGATTACTTGGCATAGACTCTTGTTCTCTTTGCTTACTTTCCCCCAAACAAAGTTTCTGTCTCTGTGCTGATCTGGAGCTGGGAGAGAAGTGATACAAGCACCCCTATAGCTACCACCACTGAGACTGCACTGAGTCATACCCAAAGATAGTACACCACTGGCCCTCACTGAAGGCCTATAGTGACCACTGCTTGGCTACCACTTATGTTCACTCAAGGCCCAAGGACTTTACATTCAGAAGGTTGTAAATCCAGGCAAGCTTGTGTCCTTCCCTTCCAGGCAATGTGCTCTCCTTAGCCCCTGGTGGGTCTGAGGAATCTCCTCTGGGAGGTAGGGCCTGCAGTTAGGAACTTTAGGAATCTACCTGGTGCTCTATTTGCTGCAGTAGAGCAGGCCCCCAAGCTACAAGACAAAGTCCTTCTCACTCTTCCCTCCCCTTTCCTCAAGCAGAGGAGTGCCTCCTCATGACCACCACTACCCTTCACCTGAGGCAAGTATTGCCTGGCAACTGTCCATGTTTACTCAAACCCAAGGGCTCTTCAGTGTGCTTGTGGTGAATGTCACCAGGCCTGAGTCTCTCCCTTCAGGGCATTAGGGTCCTCTCTGCCCTAGTGCATGTTCAAATATGCCATGTAGGAGCCAATAACTGGAACCAGGGACCCAAGGAGCCTGCTCCGGGCTCTACCTGACTGTGGCCAACTTGATACCCAAGCTACACAAGCACTCCCTTAGCTGCTCCAGATGGTATCTCGCTAGGTCACATGCACTCCAAGTCCACTGGTTCTGAGCCCACCTCTGTACCAGGACTTGTCAAGGAATTGCAATCCTTGTGGCCTAGGCTACCTTTCAAGTTTATTTAGGATTCCAGAGCACTTCAGCCTGTGGTGGCGGGGCTGGCCACAACTCAGGTCTGACTATTAGGATGGACAATTTACTTCTGTCTAGGGCTGGCCTAAATGCCCCCTCCATGGGCATTGGCTGAGCTCCTGTTATTTTCCACTGTAACAGGACACCTGTTTTTGAGTTCCAATGCAAGATTTATATCATTGAGTTCCAATGCAAGATTTATATCACTGCACTCTCCCTCCCCTAAGCATACAGATTCTCTCTTTGTGCCAAGTTGCTTTGCTGAGGGATAGAGGAGGAGTAGTGCAGATGATTCAAGACTGTCTTTCCTATTCTTTTCAGTGTCTCTTTCTTTAATATGATGTTAAAATCAGGTACTGTGATTGAAATTTTGGTTCTAATGAAGGTACTTTTTTATGGATAATTTTTCGGTGTTCCTGCTGGTAGGACAATTGCTAGAAGCTTCTATTTGGCCACTGTGCTCTACTTCCCCTATCCCACATTTTTTTTTTAACCTTCATGTATTGATTGAGCTGCATTTTATTTTTCAATAAACACTGGGCTTAATTTTTTTTCAGTTTTCCCCCAAAAAACTAATCAAGCATCCCCAAACCAATGCCATATATTAAATAAACTTTATGGAATTAATTGAATAATCTATCTTCTTTTCACTAATTTTATATTAATATTACCAATGTATATTTGTAATATACATTTATATATAATGTATAATATATACTTATATCTATTTTATATATAAATGTAATATATAAAATGAATAATATATATATAGAGAGAGAGAGGGCACCTATATGTGTCAGGCACTGTAATAAATCACTGGTGAACACAGACACTATCCTTTCCCTCAAATAATTTAAATTTTAATGGGGTATATATTTTTTTAAGTAAACAAATAATATATAAAACACTGTACTATGAAATTTATAATAAAAACTAAAATTTATTGAAAACTTACTATATACCTGACTCTGTTCCAAGGGTCATCCATCTATTGCCCGTGGCAAAATCTAGTAAGCATTCTGTTTTCACATAGACAATAAGCTAAAACTAAATCTACATTTTTAAGGGATTGTGGGAAAAAGAAAAGAAATAAAGAATAATATGAGAGACAAATTATACGTGACTCGCAAATCCTGAAATATTATCTCTGTGGCCTGCTATAAAAGAAGTTTATTGACCCCTGTTTTAAATCTTCTAAATGTACTCATTTAATTTTCACAATACGCATTGAAGTGGATAACATTATTACATAATATGTAAACTGTACTATTCTTCCAGATGAGAAAACTAAAGCAAAAGAGTTTCCTATAATTATCAGAGAGGAAATAAATAGGCTACCGAACTTCTAAATGAGGATCAGGAATGAGGAGGGTTAAGACAAAAAAGGAAGAGTTTTCTGAAAAAACTATTGAGATTTACCTTTTTGAAAGTTGAAATTACAGCCAGACGTGGTGGCTAACGCCCACAATCCCAGCACTACGGTAGGCCAAGGTGGGTGGATCAGAGGTCAGGAGATCGAGACCATCCTGGCCAACATGGTGAAACTCTGTCTCTATTAAAAATACAAAAATCAGCTGGGTGTGGTGGTGTGTGCACCTGTAGTCCCAGCTACTCTGGAGATTGAGGTAGGAGAATCGCTTGAACCCAGGAGGCGGAGGTTGCGATGAGCCGAGATTGTGCCATTGTACTCCAGCCTGGGCAAAAGAGTGAAACTCTGTCTCAGGAAAAAAAAAAAAAAAAATTCAGATTACCTGTGAATTGAAAGAACAGGGCTCTAAGCCCTATTGTTGAGAAGCTCAAACATGCAGTATTTGGATAAATACATAGGAACCAGGTTAAAAGATGAGAAGCAGCAGACATAAGAATAGAAGGAAACAGAAATAAACAGAAGCCAACAGAGGAGCATGTTTTGAGGAGGGCAGAAAACATTTCATGTTGGCAAGATAGGAAATAAGAGCCAGTACGTGGCTTGAGATTCTAGCCTAAAGGACAGGGCATAACTGATCACGGTCAGGTGACTTTTATGTCTTGTTCTATTACACCTTTGGTTAACATAAAGGGGGTATCAGGATGACCAAGTCCTAACAAGGAGCCACTCACACAACCTTTTTTTCTCTCTAGAAAAAAGGTACCATAAGTAATACTACTTTCCGAATTGAGAAACGCGAAGAAAAATAAATTGTAACACAAAACAAATAAAAAGCAAAGCCCTTATGTAAGATTTTCCCCAATAGTAACAGGTTTCTGTGAAAGATTTTGAACATGACTCCTCATTACCTTCCTCTTCCTCTTCCTCTTCCTCTCCAATATTAACTTCAATTTACCTTCACTTTCTGAGTTAAACAGCTTTCTTTAGTATACAGGCAGCTGGGTGCCAGTGAGACTGGGGTCTTGGTTAGGGTCCTGGTAGAGAGAACTGGTATGAAGGATTTCTCTAGGATAAGCAGGGAAGACAGCAGAGAAATGTTCAGACCAATGTCTGGAATCCTGAGAAAAGATCAACATCAGGTTTCCATACATGTGCTGGTTCTCCTTAGCCCCTAAGAGACCACAACAAACAAACAAAAAGACAAACAGATAAATCGAGACATCCTTGCCTGTAAAACGGGGACATTTACTGGCTGCTTCTGAATGTGCCAGCCAAGGGAGTGGAAACCTACCTATTTTAACATCATTGACACACAGAATAGATATGAGTGCTTCATCTTTCATCCTTATTAAGACAAAAGTAATTTAGCATTCCCTGCCACGAAACCTTAGCTCTAGAAAGCAGCAAAAAAAAATACCTAAACATTACATAGGGTCCCAAAAGCCAGAGAAAGGAAGGTCAGTAAAAGTAAACAGAAAATACCAGCAAGACGGATCTGCTGGAGGAGACACATGACAGTGTGATTTAAAATAATAAGAATATTAGCAGAAGTTCAGGCTTGCTATATACACACCAAAGAGTTTCTGGAGAAAAACAAACAACAAAATGCTTTCCTAAATTAATAATTCAATAGGTAAAAATGAAAGAAAACATGGCCTGTAATGTCACCCTTTATAAATGCCTACCCATTATTCTTGGATTCTAATTGGAATCTGAAACATTGCACATTTCCCCTTTATGTTCTTATGTATCCAAGAACAATGAGAAGATGACATTGATTCACATGCAAAAAATGTTTTAAATTATTATTCCAAGCAATCATTGTTTTAAAAAAATCTTTCTCTAGAGGAGGCTGAAAAGCCTCACTTAGTCCATGAAAAATTCTATTTCATTGTTAGAGTATCCTGTATTGAAGTCACAATTGATTGAATAGGGTATTTATAAAGGATGACATCACAATCATACATTGCTTAACAATGAGGATATGTTCTAAGAAATTTGTCATTAGGCAATTTTGTCATCATGCGAACATCAGAGTGTATTTACGCAAACCTAGAGGGTATAGCCTCCTACACATCTAGGCTATGTGAGCTAGCCTATTGCTCCTAATCTGCAAACCTATGCAACTTGTTACTAAATACTATAGGCAATTGCAACATAATGCTCAGTGTTTGTGTATCTAAAAATATCTAAACATAGAAAATGAATAGTAAAAATACAGTATAAAAGATTGTAAACACGGTAAGCCTGTATAGGTCATTTAGCATGAACAGAAGCTTGCTGGACTGGAAGTTGCTCTGGGGGAAGTCAGTGAGTGAGTTGTGAGTAAATGGGAAGGCCTAGAACATTACTGTGCCCTTTATGCTACTGGCAGCAGAGTAAGTCTGTTTCTAGCAGCTTCACCACAAACACTCCAGTAACATGTTACCCTATGATGTTACAATAACTGCTATGTTAGTAGGAGATAAAAATTTTTCAGTTGGATTATAATCTCCTATGGCCAACATCATATATGTGGTCCATCACTGACTGAAACTTTGTTATGCAATATATGTCTGTAATTTGTTTCATATATCTATCTATATATATATATTTAAGAAAATTATACATATATAGTATATATTTAATCTGAACTGAGAAGCCTAGAATGAATATTTCTTTTCCTGAATGAGGACTATTGTCAACTAAGGGTAATAATCAGAGCATTATTCCAATATTATTTGTTTTTATGTCATTATTGGGTCTATTTGACACCTTATAGCAGAAATAATGAAATCTTTATTACTCCTTAATGAGTTCCGAATTTTCTCTCTCTTTTGAATATGGAATGTGGATTGGAGTACAAAAGAATATGAGTATGAGAGGGGAACGACAACCAGAAATGATGTAGGAATTCTCAGAAATAAACATCAGAAAAAATGCCCTGTTTACAAACTTAAAAGATGTAAATTGAAGGGGTTTTACATCTAAGAACCCAAGAAGTAGACAAAAGTGTCCACCGACAGACAAAACCAGACAGAACTATAGTTGCCTTCTCATGGCACTTCGGTTAACTTGTTGAAGGGTAGTGTTATTTCTAATTTCAGCATTAACAAGAAGAGAATAAATACTAATATTATATAGATATAATAATTATAATTTAAATTTTCTCCATCTGGATGTAAAATTTGGCGTTCTTGGGATGGTTTTAATTTAAAAATGTTTAACATGGCTAATGGCAATTCTCTTATGATAGGTTGGATTATTTTTAAAAAATCCAACTACTAGATATGTATAGGAAGTACATTTAAATGAAATTCAAAGTGGAAAAAATTGCTGTACAAATATCTAACAGGAAAAGAAAATAGATGAGTCATATTAATATCAGATAAAATGATATTCAAAGTGAAACAGTAAAAATGAAGACAAAGACAATATCTTTAAAGCATAATCTCTCCTAAAATAATGTGTGGATCTAATTTTATTCTAATTAGAAATCAAATTTTGGCATACTTGCTGTTACCAGTATTAATAATATTTTTTAAATAATATGGAGAACTCGGCCGGGCACGGTGGCTCAAGCCTGTAATCCCAGCACTTTGGGAGGCCGAGACGGGCGGATCACGAGGTCAGAAGATCGAGACCATCCTGGCTAACCCGGTGAAACCCCGTCTCTACTAAAAAATACAAAAAACTAGCCGGGTGACGTGGCGGGCACCTGTAGTCCCAGCTACTTGGGAGGCTGAGGCAGGAGAATGGCATAAACCCGGGAGGCAGAGCTTGCAGTGAGCTGAGATCCAGCCACTACACTCCAGCCTGGGCGATAGAGCGAGACTCCATCTCAAAAAAAAAAAAAAAAAAAAATGGAGAACTCAATAGGCAAAAATTATCAAAAAATGGAAATAAGAATCATAAAAGATGGTTTGCTGTACAAGATAATTGAAATTTAATATAAAGTTACCATAATAAAAATATAAACACAGTTTGGCAAATAAGTCAATGAAATAAATCAGAATCCAGAAATAGATCAAGTATATGTAGAAAACATATGGCACAAGTGTCATTCTAATTTGGAGAAAAATAGATTATTTAATGAATGGTACTGGCATAATTAGCTATTTCTCTAAAATAAACAAAAATTAAGGCACTGCTTCATGTTACATAAAACTACTTTCTAGATACATTAAAATATACATATAAAAGAATTAAAAATATTAAAATAATGTGTAAAAGAACATTTGTAAACCTTCAGATGAAAAGCCTTTTAGCGAGACACTAAATCTGAAAGAAAAGACTGATAGATTTGACAATGCAAATGTCTTTAGTTATAGTTTTACGCCATAAGCAGAGTCCAGAGAGGAATAGATAACAATAATTTTTGCAGCATATATGATTAATTTTCTAAGTGCTGATAAAATATAATAATAATATGACAGAAAAATAGATAACAGAAAATGCAAATCACCAAAAATTTGAGAAAACATGCTCAAATTCATTAGTAGTTAATAAAATGCAAATAAAACAGCAGAGATATTACTTTATATTCATTTGTGGAAAAACAGTTCTTTTTAAAATACTAATATCCAAAATTGCTCAGCTTGTGCAGAAATGTTGGCTGGCTAACATTTAAAATCATCAGAAATATTTACATGAAGTTAAAAGTGGAAAATTTTTAATATTCCTGAATTAAAATCTTCAGGAATATCAAGGAATTCAAAAATTAAGAAGGGTTAAAAAAAAAAAAGGTAACTAAATTCAGAGTAGGAGTCTGAACCGGATCGTTTTGCTGTGAAGAACATTGTTGTAACATCTGGCAAAATTTGAGTCAGGATTAAATAGTATGAATCAGTGTTAATATAACCAATAGTTACATTTTAGTTATGTAAGGAGAATGATCCTCTTTGTAGGAAATATAAGGTTAAATATTTGGGAATATACAGACATGATTTCAGCAACTTAGCCCAAGCAATTTGTACTTTCAATGTTTCTCTCTCTCTCTCTTTCTCTCTCTCTCTCTCCACCCCCATCTTTAGCACAGCAAATAAACTTTCAGAAATCTATTCTATAGAAGTGGAATTGAAAAAGTTATTTATTTCCAGTGGAGATGTTAAAAATCTACACAAAAGTTAACTCAAGATGGATTAAAGACTTAAATGTAAGACCTAAAACCATAAAAACCCTAGAAGAAAACCTAGGCAATACCATTCAGGACATAGGCATGGGCAATGAATTCATGACTATAGCACCAAAAGCAATGGCAACAAAAGCCAAAATTGACAAATGGGATCTAATTAAATAAAGAGCTTCTGCACAGCAAAGGAAACTACCATCAGAGTGAACAGACAACCTACAGAATGGGAGAAAATTTTTGCAATCTACTCATCTGACAAAGGGCTAATACCCAGTATTTACAAAGAACTTAAACAAATTTACAAGAAAAAAACAAACAGCCCCATCGAAAAGTGGGCAAAGGATATGAACAGACACTTCTCAAAAGAAGACATTTATGCAGCCAACCGACTTATGAAAAAATGCTCATCAACACTGGTCATCAGAGAAATGTAAATCAAAACCACAATGAGATACCATCTCACACCAGTTAGAATGGCGATCATTAAAAATTCAGAAAGCAATAGATGCTGGAGAGGATGTGGAGAAATAGGAACACTTTTACACTGTTAGTGGGCGTGTAAATTAGTTCAACCATTGTGGAAGACAGTGTGGTGATTCCTCAAGGATCTAGAACTAGAAACATCATTTGAACCAGTGATCCCATTACTGGGTATATAACCAAAGGACTATAAATCATGCTACTATAAAGACACATGCACACCTATGTTTATTGCGGCACTATTCACAATAGCAAAGACTTGGAACCTACCCAGATGCCCATCAATTATAGACTGGATAAAGAAAAGGTGACACATATAACCATGGAATACTACGCAGCCATATAAACAATCAGTTCATGTCCTTTGTAGGGACATGGATGAAGCTGGAAACCATCATTCTCAACAAACTATCACAAGGACAGAAAACCAAACACCACATATTCTTACTCATAAGTGGGAGTTGAACAATGAGAACACATGGACGCAGGGAGGGGAACATCCCACACCAAGGCCTGTTGGAGACTAGGGGCTGGGGGAGGGATAGCGTTAGGCGAAATACCTAATGCAAATGACGAGTTGATGGGTGCAGCAAACCAACATGGCACATGTATACCTATGTAACAAACCTGCACGTTATGTACATGTACCCTAGAATTTAAAGTATAATAATAATTTTTAAAAATCTATACATCTTTCAATAAGGTAAGAATTAATTATATTACTATACATCTGTAATATAGAAAGCTTTGTAGCTATGAGAATGAATTAAAGTTACATGTATTTAATTTCCACATCTGATCATGCATGGACTTAGGGAGACCAATGCAAAGAAAATACTCTGTAGAGTATCGCTAGAGTCCAGGTGAGTACCTTGTCCTACCTGGAGAATGATTGCACAGGTAAAGAGAAAGATGCTAAAAACTTATGGAAGGTGGAGCAAGATGGTTGAATAGAACCTTCCAGTGATCATTCCCCTCCTCCAGCTGGAGCACAAAATTAAACAACTATCCACCCAAGAGAGTACTTTCATAAGAACCAAAACTCAGGTGAGTGATCACAGTACCTGGCTTTAACATCATATCAAGAAAAGAGGCCCTGAAAAGTGTAGCAAGGACAGTCTCGAATTGCCAATCTCCAACTCCCCACAGAGCAGCTTGGCATAAAGAGAGAATCTGTGTGCTTGGAGGAGGAAAAGTACAGCAGTTGTGGGATTTTCCATGGAAACTCAGTGCTACCTTGTCACAGCAGAAAGCAACACAATGCAGAATTCAACACAACAGAGGGGGCACTTAGATCAGCCCTGGCCAGAGGGGAATTGTCCATCCAGTAGTAAGAAGCTGAGTTCTGACTAACCCGACCAGTATCGGCTAAAGTACTCTGAAGTCCTAAGTAAACTTGAAAGGTAGTGTAGATCACACAGACTGAAATTCTGAGGCAAGTCCTGTCCCTGAACTGAGCTTAGAGATAGTGGACTTGAGGTACATGCAACCTAGTGAGACACCAGCTGAGATGACCAAGGGAGTGCTTGTATTACCCCTATCCAAACTTCAGGCAGCACAGCTCACAGCTCTACGAGGAAAGAAAAGAGTAAAGAGGATTTTTATCTTGCAACTTTCCTACTGGTTCAGTCACAGTATAACAAAACAGCAAGCAGGGCCCTGAAGACCCCATTCCAGGCTATAGCTCTCAGAAAACATTTCTAGACCCACCCTGGGCCAGAAGAGAACACACATCCTAAAGGGGAAAAAAAAAAAAAAAAAAAAAAACAGTCTTGGCAGAATTCACCACCTCGTATGAAAGAGCCCTTGGGCCTTGAATAAACATCAGTGGTAGTCAGGCAACAGTAACTATGGGCCTTGGACAAGATCCAGTATTGGGCTGGCTTCAGGTGTAACCCAGCACATTTCCAGCTGTGGTGGCCACAAGAAGGGACCCTTTCTGCTTAAGAAAAGAGGCAGGAAAAGTATAAAGAACTTTTTCTTAAAATTATGGTTCCAGCTAAGCCACAGTAAAATAAGACAAACGGGAGATTCCGAAAGTCCCTGATGCCAGGCCTTAGCTATTGGAGGGACTTTCTAGACCTGCCCTAAGCCAGAAGGGAACACGCTACCACAGGCCTTAGGTGAAACAAAGTATTGTGCTGGCTTCAGGTGTAACCCAGCACAGTCCCAGAGGTGGTGGCCATAGGAGACCTTGTGTCATCCCTACCCTAACTCCAGGCATCTCAGCACAGAGAGTGACTCCATTTGTTGAGGGTAGGAGGCGGGGGGAGTAAGGGAAGAAAACAAGAGATTCTACTTGGTAATCCAGGGTGTTCACCTATATCATAACCAAAAATACCAAAGAAGTACTTCTAGAACTCTGAAAAAGTTACAGCATTACTGGGCTTGGGATGCCCTCTAATGCATATGACCCTTAATGCTGCAGTGACCAAAGACTTAGATCACGACACTCAATTCCCTTCGAATACTTGGAAAGCTTTCTCAAGAAGGATGTGTACAAATAAGCCCAGACTGCAAAGATTAGAATAAATACCAAGCTTTTCATTAACTAGAAATTAACAATCACAATCACCTAGACCATGCAAAAAAAAACAAAAACAAAACAAAACAACAAAAAAAAACAGACATCACCAGATGAAACAAATAGGCACTATGACCAGTTCTGAAATGATAGAGATTTGTGGCCTTTAAGACAGATAATTCAAAATAGCTGTTTCTAGAAAGATCAACAAAATCCAAGATAGCATAAAGAAAAAATTCAGAATCCCATCAGATAAATTTAGCAAAGAGATTGAAATAATTTAAAAGAATATAGCAGAAATTCTGCAGCTGAAAACTGCATTTGACAAACTTAAGAACGCATCAGGCTGGGCGCAGTGGCTCACGCCTGTAATCCCAGCACGTTGGGATGCTGAGGCAGGTGGATCACGAGGTCAGGAGATCGAGACCATCTTGGCTAACACGGTAAAACCATTTCTCTACTAAAAATACAAAAAATTAGCCAGGTGTGGTGGTGGACGCCTGTAGTCCCAGAAACTCGAGAGGCTGAGGCAAGAGAATGGTGTGAACCCAGCAGGCGGAGTTTGCAGTGAGCCAAGATCGCGCCACTGCGCTCCAGCCTGGGCAACAGAGCGAGACTCCATCTCAAAAAAAAAAAAAAAAAAAGAATGCATCAGAGTCTCTGAACAGATCAAGCAAAGAAAAAATTAGTGAGCTTAAAGACAGCCTATTTGAAAATACACAGTCAGAGGAGAAAAAAGAAAAAAGAATAAAGTGTCCCTACAGGATCTAGAAAATAGCCTAAAAAGGGCAAATCTAAGAGTTATTGCCTTAAAGAGGACACAGAGAGATTGGGGTAGAAAATTTAGTTAAAAGGATAATAACTGAGAACTTTCTGAACCTAGAGAAATACATCAATATTCCAGTACAAGAAGGTTATAGAACACCAAGCAGATATAGCACAAATAAGATTACCTCAAGACATTTAAAATCAAATTTCCAAAGGTCGGGGATAAAGAAAGTATCCTAAAAACAGCAAGAGAAAAGAAACAAATAACATATAAATAAGTTCTACTATGTCTGGCAGCAAATTTCTCAGTGGTAACTTTATACACCAGGAAAGAGTGGCATCATATATTTAATGTGCTGAAGAAAAACACTCTGATCCTAGAATATTATATCTAGCAAAAATATTATTTAAACATGAAGGAAAAATAAAGATTTTACCAGACAAACAAAGCAAGGATTTCATTAATACCAGACTTGTCCTACAGGAAATGCTAAAGAGAGTTCTTCAATATAAAAGAAAAGAACATTAATGAACAATAAGAAATTATTTGAAGATACCAAACTCACTGGTAATAGTAAGTACACAGACAAATACAGAAAATTAGAACATTATAATTGTGGTGTGTAAACTACTCATATATTGAGTAGGATGACTAAAAGACTAACCTACCAAAAATAATAATTGCAAAAATGCATAACACGCAGACAGTATAATAAAAATAGAAACAACAAAGAGATAAAAATGGGAGTGAGAATGAAATTAAAGTATAGAGATTTTAATAGTTTTCTCTCTGGTTGTTTTTTTGTTTCCTTCTGCAATCAATGTTAAGTTGTCATCAGTTCAAAATAATGGATTATAAGATGTTATTTGCAAGCCTCATGGTAACCTCAAATTAAAAATCCTACAAAAGATTTGAAAAAGACAAAGCAAAATATTAAAACATAGCACCATAGAAAATCACATTCACAAAAAGGAAGACAGGAAAGAAGGAAGGAAGAAAGAGAAGACAACAAAATGACAGAAAATAGATAGCAAAATGGCAGGAGCACGTTTTTATTTGTCAGTGATAACGTTGAATGTAAATGGACTAAGCCCTCCAATCAAAAGGCATAGAGTGGGTGAATGGATAAAAAATAAGGCCCAGCAATTTACTGCCTACAAGAAATACTCTTTACCTATAAAGATACACACAGATTGAAAATTAAGGAGGGAGAGGATATTCCATGCAAATAGAAACCAAAAAAGAGCAGGAATAGCTATACTATATCAGATAAAACATATTTCAAGACACAAACTATAAAAGGAGACATGCAAAATTATTATATAGTGATAAAGAGGTCAAGTCATCAAGAGGATATAGCAATTGTAAATATATATGCACTTTCAACTGCAGCACCTGTTACATAAAGCATATATTATTAGAGCCAAAGAGAGAGAGAGAGTCAATGCAATAATATCTAGAAGCTTCAACACACTACTTTCAGCATTGGACAGATCATCAGACAGAAAAACATCAGATAAATATCAGAACTAATCTGCACTATGGACCAAATAGACATAATAGACATTTTCAGAAAATGTCATCCAATAGTTACAGAATATACAGTCTTCTTTTCAACATGTGGACTATTCAAGGATAGACCATAATATCAGGCCACAAAAAAAGTCTTAAAACACTCAAATTGAAATTGTATCAAGTATTTTCTCTAACCATAATGGAATAAAACTGGAAAAAAGAAAAAAAACCTAGAAGAACTTTGGAAACTGTGCAAACAGAATCAAATTAAATAATATGCTCCTTGGCCAGGTGTGGAGGCTCCCGCCTGTAATCCCAGCAATTTGGGAGGCCAAGGAGGGCGATCACGTGAGGTCGGGAGTTTGAGACCAGCCTGACCAACATGAGGAAAACCCGTCTCTAATAAAAACACAAAATCAGCTGAGCATGGTGACACATGTCTGTAACCCCAGCTTCTTGGGAGGCTAAGGCAGGAGAAATCACTTGAACCTGGGAGGCAGAGGTTCTGGTGAGCCGAGATTGTGCCATTACACTCCAGCATGGGCAATAAGAGTGAAAATCTGTCTCAAAAATAAATAAATAAAATAATAATAATAAGTTCGTGAATTACCAGTGGGTCGATAAAGAAATTAAGGGAGAAATTATAAAATTCCTAGAAACAAATGAAAATGAAAACATACTAAAACCCATGGGATACAGCAAAAGAAGTACTAAGAGGAAATTTCATAGCAATAAGTGCCTATATCAAAATGTAGAAAATTTCAAACAACATCTGAAAGAACTAGAAAAGCAAGAGCAAACCAAACTCAACATGAGTATAACAAAAAAATAAATATAAGCAGAAATAAGTGAAATTGAAAAAAAATAAACAACACAAAAGACCAAGAAAATGAAAAGCTTGCTTGCTCTCTCTCTCTCTTTTTCTTTCTTTCTTTCTTTTTTGAGACGGAGTCTGACTCTGTCACCCAGGCTGGAGTGCAGTGGCCTGATCTCGGCTCACTACAAGCTCTGCCTCCCTAGTTCACACCTTTCTCCTGTCTCAGCCTCCTAGAAGCTGGGACCACAGGCGCCCGCCACTATGCCCGGCTAATTTTTTGTATTTTTAGTAGAGACGGGGTTTCTCCATGTTAGCCAGGATGGTCTCGATCTCCTGACCTTGTGATCCACCCGCCTCCCAAAGTGCTGAGATAACAGGTGTGAGCCACCATGCCCGACTGAAAAGTTCTATGTTTTAAAAGATTAACAAAATCAACAAGCCCTTAGCCAAACTAAAACAAAAACAGAGAAAATCCAACCAAATAAAATCAGAGATGAAAAAGGAGACATTATAATTCATACCTCAGAAATTCAAAGGATCACTAGAGGCTTCTGTGAGCAACTATATGTCAAGAAGTTGAAAAACCTAGAAGGAACTGATAAATTCCTAAATGCATACAAACTACCAAGATTGAACAATGAAGAAATCCAAAACCGGAATAGACAAATAAGAAGTAAGGAGATCAAAGCCATAATACAAAGTCTGCCAGCATAGAAAAGCCTGGGACCCAATGGTTTCATTGCTGAATTTTATCAAACATTTAAATAAAAACTAATACAAACCTTCTCAAACTATTCCAAAGAAATACAGGAGGAAGGAATACTTCCAAACCCATTCTACAAGGCCAGTATTAACATGATAAGAAAGTCTGAAAAGGATACATCAAAAAAGGAAAACTACAGGCCAATATATCTAGTGAACATTAATGCAAAAAATCCTCAATAAAATACTACCAAATTGAATTTAACACAATAAAATATCATGCCTCATAACCAAGTAGGATTTATCCCGGGGATGCAAGGATATTGTAACATATGCAAATCAATCAATGTGATAATATCATATCAACAAAATGAAGAACAAGAAACATATGATTATTTCAACTGATGCTGAAAAAGCATTTGATAAAATTCAACATCCCTTCATGAAAAAGACAACCCACAAAAAACTGGGTGGAAAAAGAACACACCTCAATACGATAAATGCCATATATGACAGACCCACAGCTAGAATCATACAAAACTGGAAAAAAATGAAAGCCTTTCCTCTAAGATCTGGAAAAAGACAAGAATGCTTTTTCATCACTATCATTCAACATAATAATGGGAGCCCTAGGTAGAGCAATTAGACAAGAGAAAGAGATCGACGGTGTACAAAGCAAAAGGAAAAAAGATAAATTATCCTTGTTTATGTATAATATCTTATATTTGGAAAATCCTAAAGACTCTACCAAATAACTATTAAATGTGATAAGCAAGCTCAGTAAAGTTGCAGGATATAAAATCAACATTAAAATATCAGTAGCATTTCTATATACCAATACTGAACAAGCTGAAAAAGAAATCAAGAAAGTACTCCCATTTACAATAGCTACAAATAAAATAAAATACTTGGGAATAAACTTAACAAAGGAAGTGAAAAATGTCTACAATGAAAACTGTGAAACACTGATGAAAGAAACTAAAGAGGATACACACAAAAAATGGAAAGATATTCCTTGTTAATGTATTAGAAGAATTAATATTGTTAAAATGTCCATACTACCGAAGCAATCTATAGATTCAATGCAATCTCTATCAAAAATGCTGATGACATTCTTCACAGAAATAGAAAAAATATTCCTAAAATTTATGCAGAAACAGAAAAAAGCCAGAAGAGCTGAAGTCATACTGAGCAAAGAGAGCAAACTAGAGGAATCACGTTACCTGACATCAAACTCTACTACACAGCAATGATAACCTAAACAGCATAGTAGTAGCATAAAAACAGACACTTAGACTAGTGTAACAGAATAGACTACCCAGAAATAAATCCATATATCTACAGTCGACTCATTTTTGACAAACGGGTCAAGAACATACACTGGGGAAAGGACAGTGTCTCTGATAAATGGTGCTGGAAAAACTGGATATTCATAAGCAGAAGAATGAAACTAGAATTCTGTCTCTCACCATATACACATATCAAATCAAAATGGGTTATTAAACTTAAATCTAAGACCTCCAACTATAAAACTACTTCAGGAAAACATTGGTAAAACTCTCCAGGATATTGGTGTGGGCAAAAATTTCTTAAGTAATACTCCCTAAAGGTCAGGCAATCAAAGCAAAAATGGACAAATATGATTACATCAAGTTAAAATGCTTCTGTACAGCAAATGAAACAGTAAAATGAAAAGAGATCCCACAGAATGGGAAAAAATAACTACAAACTATCCATCTGACAAAGGATTAATAACCAGAATACATAAAGAACACAAGTCAATAGGAAATAGTCTAATAATCTGGTTTAAAAATGGGCAAAAGACCTGAATAGACATTTCTCAAAAGAAGACATAAAAATGGCAAACAGATATATTAAAAGTTGCTCAAAATTATTGATCATCAGAGAATTGCAAACCAAAACTGCAATGAGATATCATTTCACCTCAGTTAAAATGGCTTTTATCCAAGAGACTAACAATAACAAATTCTGGAGAGGATGTAAAGAAAGGGGAACCCTGGCACACTTTTGGTGAGAATGTTCATCAATACAGCCACCATAGAGAACAGTATTGAGGTGCCTCAAAAAACTAAGAATAGGGCCTGTGGCATGGTGGCTCACATCTGTAATCCTAGCACTTTGGGAGCCCGAGGTGGGCAGATCCCTGAACCCAGTAGTTTGTGATCAGCCTAGGCAACATAGCAAGACCCTATCTCAATAGTAATAATAATAATAATAATAATAATACAACTAAGAATAGAACTACTATATGAGCCAGAAATCCCACTGGTAGGTTTCCAAAGGAAAGGAAATCAGTACATTAAAGAGATAGCTATAATATATAAACATACATACCTATGTTTTTTTGCAGCACTAATCACAATAGCCAAGATTTGAAAGCAACCTAAGTGTCTATCAACAGATAAACTGATAAAGAAAATGTGGTACATATGCACAATGGAGTAGTATTCAGCTATAAGAAAGAACGAGATCCAGTCATTCACTACAACATGAATGGAACTGGGGGACAGTATGTTAAATGAAATAAGTCAGGTACAGAAAGACAAATTTCTCATGTTCTCACTTATTTTTGGGAGCTAAAAATTAAAACAATTGAACTCATGGAGATAGAGAGTAGAATGATGGTTACCAGAAGCTGGGAATGGTAGTAGGGGTAAAGAGTTGGGTAATGGAGATGGTTAAGGAGAACAAAAATATGGTTAGATACAATAAATAAGATGTATTATTTTATAGCTCAACAGAGTGACTACAGTCAGCAATAATTTGTTGTATATTTTTGAATAACTGAACAGGTACATTTAGAATATTTATAACAGAAATAAATGATGAATGATTGAGGTGTTAAAAACCCCATTTGGGATCTCATTAAACTAAAGAGCTTCTGCACAGCAAAAGAAACTACCATCAGAGTGAACAGGCAACCTACAGAAGGGGAGAAAATTGTTGCAATCTACTCATCTGACAAAGGGCTAAGATCCAGAACCTACAAAGAACTCAAACAAATTTACAAGAAAAAAACAAACAACCCCATCAAAAAGTGGGCAAAGGATATGAACAGACATTTCTCAAAAGAAGACATTCATACAACCAACAGACACATGAAAAAATGCTCATCATCACTGGCCATCAGAGAAATGCAAATCAAAACCACAATGAGGTATCATCTCACACCAGTTAGAATGGCGATCATTCAAAAGTCAGAAAACAACAGGTGCTGGAGAGGATGTGGAGAAATAGGAACACTTTTACACTGTTGGTGGGACTGTAAACTAGTTCAACCATTATGGAAAACAGTATGGCGATTCCTCAAGGATCTAGAACTAGATGTACCATATGACCCAGCCATCCCATTACTGGGTATATACCCAAAGGATTATAAATTATGCTGCTATAAAGACACATGCACACGTATGTTTATTGCAGCACTATTCACAATAGCAAAGACTTGGAATCAACCCAAATGTCCATCAGTGACAGATTGGATTAAGAAAATGTGGCACATATACACCATGGAATACTATGCAGCCATAAAAAAGGATGAGTTTGTGTCCTTTGTAGGGACATGGATGCAGCTGGAAACCATCATTCTTAGCAAACTATCACAAGAACAGAAAACCAAACACCGCATGTTCTCACTCATAGGTGGGAACTGAACAATGAGATCACTTGGATTCAGGAAGGGGAACATCACACACCGGGGCCTATCATGGGGAGGGGGGAGGGGGGAGGGATTGCATTGGGAGTTATACATGATGTAAATGAAGAGTTGATGGGTGCAGCAGACCAACATGGCACAAGTATACATATGTAACAAACCTGCACGTTATGCACATGTACCCTACAACTTAAAGTATAATAATAATAATAAAAAATAAATAAATAAAAAATAAAAAAATAAAAAAAATAAAAAAAATAAATAAATAAAAACCCCATTTGTCCTGATATGATTATTAAACATTATATGCCTGTATCAAAATATCTCATCTACCCCACAAATATATACAGCAATGTACCCCTAAATATTAAAAATAAAGAAATTGAGAAAAAAATTAAAAACAATAAAATGGGAGGTCAGGCACAGTGACGCATTCCTGTAATACCAACATTTCTCTAACTTTTGTTTAATTTTTTTAAGATATAAAAATCTTTAAAAAATTAAAAACTTTATACTCCTTGGCACAAAAATGCTTCAAGAGCAAAGTCATGTTTCATTCCAGCAAATCATTTAAAAACTTTTTGCTATTTTTTACATAGTAACAAATTAAAGTCACCCAACATACATAGTTTTCTTTCTTATGTCAAAAATTTTCAGACTGCCACAAAATAACTGCATTCTTATCCATCAGAATCATTAGTTCCAACAAAATCAATAATCAATGTCCTAATAAAGTTGTCTCTTGACATTTATTTTTTCAAAGTTATGATCTCCATACAACAAATGGGAATAATAAACAGAAGTTAATTCTGAGCAGAAGGCAGCAATTTAAAAAAGCAAGTTTATTGTCCTTTCTGGGACAATTAACATTAAAAAAAAAATATGAGTCTTCCTTTTTTAAATAAGCTGCTATTCTTTAAGAAACCACTAGGTTAAATATCTGTTAATTTAAAGACTCAGACTGTTGACTTTGGTGTCACTGAAATTCATATAATAATATATAAAGTATATATAATAATTCCTTATGTTATAATATGAAATTATTGTATGAAATTCATGTAATTCATACAATGAAAAGAAAATCATTATATGATTTTCAATCATATATGAATTTCAAATAAAATGAAATTCATATAATTATTCATATAATGAAAAGCCTGATGGCCTGCTAGTGTGGGCATCATTTTTATTAGCACCATATCAACAACAGGACATTTTACATTCAGACAATATCAAAGAAGGGGGAAGAAGGAGGACAGAGCCAGCACTCTAGGATCTGAATAAATTCATAGAAATTTAAACATTTAAGTTGAAAAATCAATTTATTTAATATTTGTTAATGAGATTGTTGCATCTCTTTTTTATCCTTTTTTTCCAAATACTAGTTTGGAGCTTTCACTCACTTGAGTGCGGGTGGGAATTTGAATCAGAACACGAGAAATGCTGGTGTGAACGGGTCATGTCAAAGCCCTAATAGCCACTTCAGCTTTATCTACATTTACTCTAAATTGATCATAACCCTCATAGCGCCAGTTTTTGCTAGCATATACTCTTGATAATGACTTATTTGACCACTCTGAAAAACAGTGTTGCCACTTGTGTATGGATAACAAGTCTGATGTGTGAATCAGAGGCCTCAGAAAATTTTCTTCTAGTGTGAGAGGGACAAAACAACAAAATATCAAAGTATGCATTGGATTTATCTACCTTAATTTGGTATAATTCATTTCAACACGGAAGTGCTGATCATTTATCAGCGACTGTGTTATGTTAAGCAAAGAAGAAATACACGACTAAGTTCTAACTCTCAAAGGACATATAAAGAAAACTTCTAGATCACTCCCAACTCTGAGCTTCCTGCTTTAGTGTGTGAACAACTAGATTTTGTGCTATTTTCTATGATGAGGCACATAATATTTGGGGCTTTCTACTAGGACCATTTAATAGAGGTAAGGTTTTCATTTTTGTTGTTTTTTTCTTCCAATCACATTGGATACTCAGCGAAGACAAACATAATTCACTGTAATATAATTCTTGTATATCCCACTGCTCATGCTTCATCTACAACACACAAACAAAAACACACCACACATACAGAGGTACCCCACCATAGTTCCTATTCTGAAGAACTGCTCACCAAAAATGTAAAAAAATTTGCATTAAATGGACCTTAAAGTTTTCACGCATTTTTTTGATGCCTAATTTTCTTTATTTGCAAAGTCAAATTCAAATATCAATCTTTTCTCTCTAAGTTATTGGATATGCTTCTAATAAATATTGGTTTTAATGAATATAAACATTCTTAAATAGTAATTATTGAGAAAAATAAAATGGCTACTCTTCTTTGAAGAGTTCTAATATCCAACAACAACATCCTTAGCTTTATAAAGGAGAGGAACCTTCTAAGGTGCTGACTCCATTCTCTGTACTACCTTCCTCCCACCAAATGCCAGCAAAGTTAAATGGTCAGAAAAATATATATATATGTTTATATCTATATATATATAAAACAGGGTTCTAATATATATATAATATATAAACATAATTATATTTAATATAATTATATATAAACAATTATATATAATATATAATTGGAACAGGGTTAGGATAGTGTTGGCACACTCATGTCATCTTTCCACACCATAGAACAATTTCATACAATTAAATATAGAAATATTTATGAATTACCTTATGTATTAGTTTGCTATAGCTAGCATAACAACATGCCAAGCCTCTTTCTTCGGTTTCAAGATAGCTACCGTCTTGCTGCCTATTTACATGGTTTGTGCCTCTGTGAATGCACAGCCCTGGTGTTCCTCTGTGTTTCCTATTCTCCTCCTTTTTTATCCTGTTCTTTTCTTTCTTTCTTTCTTTTTTTTTTTTAGATGGAGTCTCACTCTGTCACCAGGCTGGAGTGCAGTTGCACGATCTCAGCTCACTGCAACCTCCGCCTCCTGGGTTCAACCAGTTCTCCTACTTCAGCCTCTCAAGTAGCTGGGACTACATACACACACCACCGTGCCCGGCTATTTTTTTATTTTTATTTTTTATTTTAGTAGAGACAGGGTTTCACATGTTTCCCAGGTTAGTCTCGAACCCCTGAGTTCAGGCAATTCGCCCGCCTCGGCCTCCCAAAGTGCTGGGATTACAGGCGTGAGCCACCGTGCCCGGACTCTTATTCTCCTGTTATAAGGACAGCAGTCATGTGGAGTAGGGCCAAATTTAATAATCATATTTCTATCGAATTACCTCTTCTAAGACCCTCTTTCCAAATACAGGCACATCCTGAGGTACTAGAGGTGAGGGCTTCAACATATGAATTTTGGGGGCATCCAATTCAGCCCATACACCATACTAGCAGCTAGATATTGAAAGGATACGAAAATGGCACAGTCCTTTATTTCAATGAGCAGAGAGCATGAACTTTTTTAAGGAGATAAGTCAGTAAACAAATAATTATATTAGAATACAAGTAGAACAAATGGAACATGCAAAATGTTGTTAAAGTTCAAAAAAATGAAAGGATTACACCCATTTGGAAGGATCAGGAAAGAGCTCATGGAGCAAGTGGGGTTTGAATTGCCAGAATTATAAGATAATAAAATGCATTCTTTTAAGCCACTAGCTGGTAATTTATTACAGCAGTCACAGAAACCTAATACAACATCCTTTATTAAGTTAAGGAAAGTTTAGGTGATTCCAAGCTTTGTGAGAGTTTTTATCATTCATGTCTAAAACACCTAAAGCAACGGCAACAAAAGCCAAAACTGAAAAATGGGATCTAATTAAACTAAGGAGCTTCTACAGAGCAAAAGAAACTACCATCAGAGTGAACAGGCAACCTACAGAATGGGAGAAAGTTGTTGCAATCTACTCATCTGACAAAGGGCTAAGATCCAGAACCTACAAAGAACTCAAACAAACTTATGAGAAAAAAACAAACAACCCCATCAAAAAGTGGGCAAAGGATATGAACAGACATTTCTCAAAAGAAGACATGCATACAGCCAACAGATACATGAAAAAATGCTCGTCATCACTGGCCATCAGAGAAATGCAAATCAAAACTACAATGAGATACCATCTCACACCAGTTAGAATGGCAATCATTAAAAAGTCAGGAAACAACAAGTGCTAGAGAGGATGTGGAGAAATAGGAACACTTTTACACTGTTGGTGGGATTATAAACTGGTTCAACCATTGTGGAAAACAGTATGGCAATTCCTCAAGGATCTAGAACTAGAAATAACATATGACCCAGCCATTCCATTACTGGGTATATACCCAAAGGATTATAAATCATGCTGCTATAAAGACACATGCACACGTACGTTTATTGCAGCACTATTCACAATAGCAAAGACTTGGAATCAACCCAAATGTCCATCAGTGACAGACTGGATTAAGAAAATGTGGCACATATACACCATGGAATCCTATGCAGCCATAAAAAAAGGATGAGTTCGTGTCCTTTGTAGGGACATGATGCAGCTGGAAACCATCATTCTCAGCAAACTATCACAAGAACAGAAAACCAAACACCACATGTTCTCACTCATAGGTGGGAATTGAACAATGAGATTACTTGGACTCTGGAAGGGGAACATCACACATTGGAGCCTATTATGGGGAGGGGGGAGGGGGGACGGATGGCATTGGGAGTTATACCTGATGTAAATGATGAGTTGATGGATGCTGACAAGTTGATGGGTGCAGCACACCAACATGGCACAAGTATACGTATGTAACAAACCTGCACGTTGTGCACATGTATCCTAGAACTTAAAGTATTATAAAAAAGAAAAAGAAAAAAAATCAGCAAAATAAAACTGTCGTTTTTTTTTTTTAAAAAAAAAAAAAGCTTGTTTAATTACTTAAAATTCATTTCTGATGCTATTGATATGATCATGTGACTTTTCTTTTTTTGCCTTTAAATGGCTAAGTTACTGATTATTTTTTGAGTATTAAACTAGCCTGGCACTCCTAAAATAAATCACACTTGGTCATGATGTATTATCATTCTTTTATGTACTGCTGGATGTGATTTACTAAATGTGTTTTATTGCAGACATTTGCATCTTGAGGTTCATGGGAGCTATTCATTTATAGTTTATTTTTTCCTATATTTTGTTATCAGGACAATGAAGTGAAATGAGAAATGTAAGAGATTTTGTAGAATTGGTAGAATTCTCCCCCAAAACCATCTGTGCCTGGAGTTTTCTGAGTCCTCAGATAGTTGTGTTTTGTGTTTTGTCTGCAGATTTTAGTTATAATTAGTGTAATCAGCTCAGATATGTTCTAATGGGCCTACTCAATGTATGCTGACGTGCGATGGTTGGGGGTAGCATTTTTTTATGTGGCTTGGTTTCTGCTTGATTCAATGTATTTCTAATACCTGGGTATTTGTGTCTTTCATTATTTATGAAAAATTTTCAGTTGTTATTTCTTCAGGCATTATCCCTTCTCCATTCTTTTTCTTTCTCCATGTCTTTTTCTGGGCCTTCAATTAGTCAGGTGTTAGCACTTTTTATTATTTCCTTCTTATTTATTAATTACTCTTATAATTTCTGTACATCTGAGTAATTTCTTTGGATATATCTTCCACTGCAATAATTCTCAATTGTACTCTGTCTACTTTGCTACTAAACCATTTATTTTTAAAATTTTAATAATTATATTTTTATTTTTTTAAGTTTATTTTATTTGTTTCTGTGATGGCAAATTTTATGTGTCAACTTGGCTAGGCAACGGAGCCCAGTTGTTTGGTCAAACATTAACATAATGTTTTGTGAAAGTATTTTGTAGATGTAATTAACATTTACAACTAATTGACTATATGGAAAGGAGAGTATCCTCAATAAATTCGCTGAGCCTCTTAGTTGAACACCTTAAGAGCAAAAATGGATTACCTTAAGAAGGAATTCTGCCTCAACTGTAATATAGAAATCCTGCCTGAGTTTCTAGTTTGCCAGCCTGTCCTGTGGGTTTCAGAACTGACTCTGGAACATGAATTTTGCCTGAGTTTCCAGCCTGCCAGACTGCCCTACAATTTTCAAATTTGCAACCCTCCACAATCACATGTGCCAATTTCTTAAAATAAAGCTAGTTAGGTGGTAATAATAGATAGATAGAGAGATAGATAGATAGATAGATAGATAGATAGATAGATAGATAAACAGAGGGTTGAATCAAGTCTATTGGTTCTGTTTCTTTGGGAAATCCTAACTTATCAAATTAGTCTGGACATTTTAACAACTTATTAATTGCTATTTTTGTTATCCCATTTTTATTGTGGTAAACATTTCCAATGTAAGAATTTCAAATTTGTATCTGATACTTGAGATTTTAGGATCCTTAGGAAATCTAAATCTATTGTTTATTGCTTTAATGAGTCTATTCCGTGTTGATTTGGTTCCTTGTATGTCTGACAATCTTTATGAGTTCGTATTTGATTAGTTTGATTATGTGGATAATGTGCTGACCAAATTTGAGGGTGTTTTCTTCTTGACAGAAATTTGCATTTGCTTCTGTTGAAAATCAGGCAGTTTTACCAAATTGAAGCTATTTCCACCCTCTCTTTTGGTCTCAGGATGTCTCATTCAGCTGCTCCTACTTTGTGTTATTGGCTCAAGTCCTAATTCAGGCACCCCTGCAAACCACTCGCTAATTTCGGGATCAGCGCCTGACTTCATGTAATCATATTCTTTGTGTTTTCTGATCATATATTTTTGGTTGCATGAGGACTGTCTTACTCCCTGGGAGTATATATTCACCCATATATGTACATTCACATTTTATGCAGGATCTAATTATTTTGTAACAGGAAAGCCTCCTCAAAATATCTGGTCTGACATACTGCCAGCAGCACACTGCCAGTTACTGAGGATTTTGTTAAAAAATTATGCAGATAATTAACAGATAATTGGGTAGTTCTGGAAATAAAATGTAATTTCATAATAATTGAAAATCTATAGAATTTGCTTAAAAGAAACATTTCAGTACGTTAAATTATTTTTTAATCCTTTGAACTTTGTTTCTAATACAATAATGTCAGATAATTCTAAACTTGGATATAAAATAGGGGGTGGCTGAACAAAATGTATCTCTAGAATTCTATAAATTCAACTTTGGGTTATTTACCACTCCAAACCGCAATATTCAGGACTGTATTTATCACTGGAGATTTACAGAGCAAAAAGTCTGCTTGAAACATCTTTATATTTGGAGAAATCTTATTTTTGGCAGCAGGGGAAAAAACAGTGATAAGAAGGACCATCAGTCAAAAGATAAAAGATTTTTTCTTGTCTATGAATCATAGATTCATGGAAACTGAAGTTGAAAATAACTCAATAGTCATCTAATCCATTCCTTTCTCAAAAAAAGAATTAATGTCTTAAAGGAAAGAGTCTTGTTATTTTCATTTTTTTTTAAGATTCCTGCAGGCCTATCTTTCCTTTTTAAATTATTCTAGTTATATTATGATTTGTTTGACATGAAAGTCTTTCAAAACACCAGGAGTTAGAATGGTAATATTCTGTTAAAATGTTCAGAATAGGCCGAGCGCAGTGGCTGACGCCTGTAATCTCAGCACTTTGGGAGGCCGAGGCGGGAGGATCATGAGGTCAGGATATTGAGACTCTTCTGGATAACACAGTGAAACCCCGTCTCTACTAAAAATACCAAAATTTAGCCGGGCGTGGTGGCAGAAGCCTGTAATCCCAGCTACTCCGGAGGCTGAAGAAGGAGAACGGCATGAACTCGGGAGGTGGAGCTGGCGGTGAGCCGAGATCGCGCCACTGCACTCCAGCCTGGGGGATACAGTGAGACTCCATCACAAAAAAAAAAAGAAAAAATAAATTAGAATAAAATATAAATCAAGAAAAAAATATATTATATAAAATTTAGAAACTTTTTGTCAGCTGATATTATACAACATCCTAGGTCTCAAATAAAATAATAAGTAGGGTGTGTCCTAAATAAGTGCTATTTTAGATAACAGATTAATCATGCAACTTCTGTCCATGATATAAATAAGACATATTTGAAACTTATAGTATACTTTGTAGCTTAACTTCAGAGTAACCACAAGTGAACATATACATTATCTTTCCAGCCCACAGCCCAAACTGTTCTTCAGTAGCTCATCCCCTTTTATTATTTAATTGGACTCCCTGCACCTGTCCAAAGCACCGTTCACATTTAGTGACTAAATGACCTTCTAAAACATAGATTTGACTTCATCATATGACAATTCAAAATGTGTTATGTTCCATTTCCCTACTAGTAAACTTTAAATACAGTTCATCTTGAGCCCAACTTTCTACTTTCATTTCCCATGTATCAGTGTTCCTTCTTCCTTCTGTGTTTCCTATGGTTTATTTATCTAATCCTTCTGCTATTCTCTAAACATGTCCTCCAATCTCTGGACTATTTGCCTTTGAGTGTTTGCCAGTTGTCATCTCCTCCCTTACCTGTATCTCTGTAACCACATGTCAAAGCTCTAAATATTCCCTAAATCTCATTTCAGTTCGTATCTTCTTTGAACGTCATTCCAGAATCCTTTCGTTAAAATAAATATCTCTCCTCTGTCCCCTTCATTAATATTAATGTCTTCCTCCATTATAGTATTTAGTATAGCACTGTATTTGAGGTGTAGATGTAAATACATTAAGCCTACTAATTTAGGCACTCAATTGTAGGGAATCACATAGTAGTCATCTTTGGTTTCTTCTATAGAACTTGCATTGTATAATTTACTATTAGCTTTTTGCTACTGGTAAGAATTAACTAATTGTTTTTATGACTCAGAGATTTGGACAGACATAAAAATATAGCGTATGAGTTATATATATTATTTCTGGAGTCAAAAAAATTGATATAATCCTTATCTAGCTACATAATAAGGAGACTCTGACAATGTACTTAATCTCTCTAGTTTCAGTTTCCTCATAAATAAAATAAATTTACGATTATACCCAACTAACAAGATTTTTGTGAGGATCAAATGTTATGCTATTAAAACATTTAGCATAGTTCTTGCCATAGTAAACATCCAAAAATATTAGTTATTATTAGTTATGATTATTTTTATAATCATAAAATCAACCACACCATTGCTATTTAAATAAATCACAATAAAATAAAAAAGGATACAAGTATGTGATAGAACTTGGAGATACTGTTTAGGTGTCATAGACACCTAAATCTATGTCATGTGACATACAATTTTAGGCTGTGGACTCGAAGAAGATCCTATGATAGAAAATTCTAATTATAAATAAACCAAGAAAAAATAAAAATTTGCCTCTAGTTTCTTCACTCTCTTTTTCTTTCACACACACACACACATACCTATCTCCCCCACCCCCCAAATCCTACCACAGACACACACACAACTAGATCTTACTAGGTGCAGGCATTTCCAGGTTCTTTACTGAATGATTTTACTACACCTCTGCTGGAGTTACTATTGCGAAGGGCAGTTTACCAAGCCTTAACTATAAACTGCATAAACATGAGTTTCTGAAATATTGGTACTACTACTCTTTGAATATGTGTAAATCTAATTAAAAGGAGACCTTGGGCTTGGAAAAGGCTTCCCACTTAGCATTCCTGATATAGGCATGAATCAGTCCTTTCCCTTGTGGATCATCTGGGATCAGACTGGAATTTTTCACAAGAAACATTTCTAAGCAGCCAAAGGTACCACAAGCATAGTGACAAAAAACAACTATTGAAAATGAAAATTTTAAAATATACTGGAGTTCAAATGTTTTAACCAATTACTCGGCAATAATTTTGGTTGGATTTGTCTCACAGAGCTTCCCAAAATGAAAGTCCATAACACCTCGTCATGTTCTTAACTAATTTGAAAATTCTGCCCTAGAGATCCAGGATTTCAATCCACAAGCCATTCGGATATGAAGTATGCTTCTACTCTGACAGCAGTGCATGAACTATAAAGGATATAGAAGAGGCTCCCCACCAACTACCAACCCAAATTTTAAAATGGAGATTGCTGTGTGCTAACATCAGTAACAAAAAAAAAAAAAAAAAAAAGAAGAAGAAGAAGAAGGAAAATAAAGGGATGAAACATGCAGGGAATAAGAAAAAACATGTCATCCAGCTTCAAAGATGTAAATTAGTTCTTTTGAAGTAGCACAGATATTTGAGGCTGTAAATTACAATGTCAAATTAGATAGAAATCTTCAATATAGTTCAGTCACAAAATCATGCAGGGTTCTTTTGGACTTAATACTGAGAAAGATTGTATCTCTTGTTTCATACAACAGAGAGATGTGATGTGATAGTATTTTCCATGTGAATGATGGGCCTGCACCTGGAATACAGCATTCATTTGTGCTTCTTGGTGCCCAAAAGATCTACATAAATTAAAAGGAGTTCAGAGGAGGTGGAGAAAAAAAATGATTAGTGAAATGAGAAATTTGATGGATGGACTGAAGACAAAAAAAGATATTAATACATTTGATATTTTTGTCTAAGCAAAGCCCTTAAGGGAGAATTTATTTATGAGGGAAATCCTACTGATACCAGAAATTTCTGAGCCTTGGATTGAGCAAAGAATATGGACTTGGATATAAATTAATCTGTAATGTTTTGGACATATACCAAAATAATGAGATGAAATTATGAGTAAACATATTATCTGTGAAAACGAATTAGTGGCCAAGAAATGCTACTCAAAGTGTTGCACAGAGGATTGCAGCATCAGCATCCCTCAGAAAAGCAGAATCTCAGGTCCCAACACAGAGCTTCTGAGTCCAAGTCTACATTTTAACAAGATCTCCAGGTTATTTATCAGTGTACAATAAATCTTGGAAAATGCTGGTAATATATCAAATAATACGTTTGGGGCAGGGCTGAGTTTAAATTTTGACTTTGCCTCTTAGTAGCTAAGTGACCATGAATAAATCACGTAATCACTACATACTTAAGATTCCTCATCTGTAAAAGGAATATAATTATATCAATTTAATGAGAGTTGCATTGAAGATTATTGAAATAATACAAATAAAATATTTCTCAGAGTAGAGGGGGACCTGCAAATTGTAGCATGTATAAATGGTATAATAGTTGACTGTCTCTGAGAAAGGGAAAATGAAATATGGGAGAAAAAAAGAGGAAATAAAAGAGAAGAATAATAAAAGGGAAAAGTGAAGAATTACTAAAAGATTATATTCTAGACAGCAGTGAGAGCAGTTTACCATCTTTCACCCATAAAATTCAGTCCCCACACCCTGGGTATATTGTCTGCTTTATCACTAATTTTTTTCTACTTTCTCTTTAGAATAGTTAAGTATTCTTTTGCCTTATTCTGTGACTCAAACATTCTCTCAATGTGTCACACCTATGACACCTCCCAAAAAGCAGTGACAGGAGACCTGCTTAAACCTTTTGAGTGGGAAAGTTGGAAATCATTGTATCCATGTATCCCTACACATTGATGTTCACTAGAGCTCTGATTAAGCTGAATATTGTGCAATGTCAATGTCTCTTTTTGTGCAAACTCTTGAAGAGAAGACACACAAAAGCTGTCAGAAGACATTGATCTCCGAAAATTCTACAAAATGAAATTTCCAGTTCTATTTGAGGTCTTGTTGTGGGGTCTAGAACTAGACGAAGGGTTGATAATGAGATTGTTAAAGAAAAAAGTATTCTAACACTTGCTAAAATGATAAGGAAGACTTCATTGAGGTCTCATGGTGTATATATCAAGACTATCACAATAAGGGAGAGAGAGTGGGCTGAACTCCAAAAACAGCAAAGACCGCTGAGGATTTATAGCCAATGAGCAGAGTATGGGGTAAAATACTGAGTGAAAATTACAAGAAGAAATGACAATATTAGGGGGATTATTGCTAAACCAATTTAGGGTTCTTGCTGAAGGTAGGTCAGGGTCATCAGAGATCAAGGGTAGGAGATGAAGAATTTGATCAGATATCAAGGGTGAAGGATCTTCTCTAAGCTGCCTGAGCATGATTTGTGCTGAAACTGTTACGGAGACAGAAGACCGTACGCAAGGATGAGATCTAGTTGAAAAGAGTACTCAGAGGAGCCTGACTAAAGTTTGAGCAAGGAAGCAGTCTTTGTCAAAGGTAAGTACACGCACACACACACACACACACCCCAAATGGAAATTAAACTCCCTAAACTGCCACCAGGCAAATGTCGTTTTCTAGGGACATGATAACTACAAATATTAGTGAATAAGAAGAAAGGCCTTTAGGAAAGGGTCCGTCAAACAGCATACGATATAATTTCAAGAGCAAAGGGATGACTTGCTATTGCTGGCACTAACCAAAACAATACACAATGAAATAACGAAACAACTAAAACATTGTCATGGCTTAGAGAAGCTGGAAAAGGGGGAAATACAATACTGATGTGTGTGTGTGTGTGTGTGTGTGTGTGTGTGTGTGTCACAGACAGTGAAAGAGAAGTGGAAAGTTATCACAAAATTTAAAATGAGAGAATGTATTATTGTTAGATGATTCTTTGAAGGTTATTATGTTCCAACAACGTCAAGAAGGCAATATCACTCTCTGACTTGCTCTCATTTGTAATACGTTTCTACTCACATCAAATAAAGGAGTTAAGTGTGTGTTAATGTCAATGATGCTAATATTTTTACGGGTACTTGTACCTCCAACACTAGTGTCTCTAGGGCAATGGCTGTTATCAAAAGTCAAAGTACTGTATATTTTGTATCAAAAAACTACAAATTTTATTATATATTATATATTATATATCATATATTAACATCTTTTACTGATTAAAAAAATCCCTTTTCTACTAAAACAGTGAAATGTATCACAAAGCATATTTTTCACTTCAACAATTTTCTTTTGTAAAAGACTATTTAGCTTTAAGATCATTTATCTTGTATATGAAAATGAATTTTCTCACAGTGACTCGCATTGTTATTTAAAATGCCTCTGTAATGCTAAAAAAAAACAAACAAACAAACAAACAAACAAAAAAAACTCATGTAATAGAATTCTCTATGAGCAGGTAGCCCATCAAAATTATTTCTTATTGAACAAGAGTGCCCTATGGAGGTAGCCATAATTTACATTAACACAAAATTGAGAAACATATATTTAATTAGCATAAAACCTTATACTATACAGATACATCTTCAGCTTGTATTTCCTTTTAGAAGTTGATAAATTCAAGTTTCATATTTCAGATAGAGTAAATCTTAGGAGAAGAAATAAAATATGCCTAACAGCTGTAGCATAATTAAAATCTCATTTGCTATATATAATACTGAGAAGGGTAAGTAATTACAGAAAAGGAAGTGTATGATACTCTCTTCTTTGAATAATAGGAATTCAGTATTTGGTTCCCTGCTGACAGTCATGTGACCTAAATTTAATATTTATTTGAATATTTGCTATTTATAATGCAGATACATATAATAAGTTTATTGAAAATTTAAAATTATATTAGCACTTGAACTGTTGAGTGTAAATAATTCTTGCTTTGGTGACTTTTTTCCCACTTACACCATGTTTCAGTGAAAATTCAAATAAACATGGTTACAGCATATGTGAACATTTGTCTAATTATTAGTGAGAGAAGAAAATAATGATTTTTCCCCGAGGATTTTAAGTAAACTGATTATTTGATTTCTGAGAATGAATTAAAGGCAAAACACATGTCCCTGAAAAGACTTGTGTTTTAGGCCTTAGCTATCTGCAAAGCTAAAACTTTGGATGGAAAAAGGATTGGAAACAGACGTGGGACAAAAAAAAAAAAAAAAAGGCCCTCAAAATGCATCTTTCATATCCACTTTAATTCGAATGTCACTTAGAGACGTTTTCACAAGAGCAAAGCAGACAGTTGCTTTATCACCTATTAACAGCTCTTTATGAATTACTTTATCTGCTGCTTTCCCAGTGGGCACAGTCATTATGTGGTCATGCCTGTACTATGTATAATGGGAGATGGAGACATGGTGTGGGATCATTATGGGACCCTGTCTGACATTATGGTGAATGTAGGTGGAATTAAATACATGTAGGGCACAATAAAATAGAGGCTGCAGAAAGAGGAACATTGAAAACAAACTGTTCATTCTTGGAAGTTGAGGCTAGGACCTGCCCAGTGGGGAGAAGGCTTGAAGAAAAACATATCTTTTCTAGAAGAGTGCCTTCCTTGACTTTCATCTATGGGACCATTATCAGTGTCTACTGCTAATGTCCCAAAGAGATGACAAAAAAAAAATTTGTTCATTAATCAACACCAAGTTTATTATTTACTGCGAGGAGACAGACTACTACCTTAAGATCGTCTTAGGAGAATCTTGGATGGAAAGGACAAAATTGTGACATTTGTGAGTTTGGGGAATCTAGTTTAAAGGTGCCTTTCAATGCTGAGAGCTAGGTAAGAGTTAGGTTAAGGTTGTGATATGATAGTTTAAGATTAGTGAACACAGTGAGGATTTGAAAGGAAGCTTGAGTAGTAAAAAGTCATTTGGTGATCCAAGTTGGACAAACTATTGAAGAGTAGTCTATTGTTCAGATACATGGATTTTCAGGAAGTAAGCCTGAAATAATACAGTATTTGCCACTTTATATTCCTGGACAAGAAGCTGTTGGAATAATAAAGTTACGCTAATGTGCAACAATGAGTTAGTGGCTAAATGATTTAAATTCTTACTGTGTTAAGAGTCTTAGGAAGCTGACAGCCTTGCTATTAAGAATAACACTTGCAAGATCTTTGATTTTTTGTTGCAAATTCATAATGTTCTTATCTTTATAAGCTTCCAGAAATGAAGCATGGGGCTCACCACTGTCCATAGCATTTGACAAAGAGTACAATGTATGCTGCTCCTTTGATGCTGATCCTGAGTATTGGGAGAGAGAAAATTCAAAATAAGCTGCCAGAAATTATCCATCCGCAGTGCCTCTTATTTTAACACACTGCAACCCCAGTTCATAGTTTGTGCAAGACTGGGATTGCACAGTTTATTTTTAAAGCCACATGCTGACTGATAGAGGTGATATTTATTAATAATACTATAGGTCTAATCCGACTTTGGCACACAAGAACCACAAACATCTGCAAACAAAAAAGCAAGATTCCTTGACTAAATGATAATCTATATGATCAGGAGGCTTTCTAAAGGAGGAAATAGAGACAAAAAAGAAGAAATTACAAGTTACATTTTTGACATTGTTACATCTCTTTTCATTAATAAATATTTATTTTCTATAAGAAAGACATAAATATTGCTATATAGAAATCCTTGTGAATCAATAAATCTCATTAAACATGCAGATATATCTAAACTGACAGCTACAGAGAGACAGCACTTCATTGTGGAAAATATAAAAAAGGTCTCTGAGTCCCAATCCCAGATGTGGAACATGTAAGACTTTTAATAGTTCTAACCTCAATTTACTTTCCTTTAAATAGGAAAAAATATAAACAACATATTTTACAAATTAGTTATGATGATTAGATGAAATACTTGAAAGATATTTGAAAGTTATTTCAGTTAAGAAATAAAAGGTTACTATTAAATTAATTCTGTATAACTAGTTATTTAACATGTAGAAAGATGGTATAAAATTCATTTCTTCACCAAAACAATTTGTCCCCAAGAAGAAAGTCTAAGGTTATCTCAATCATATCTCCTTAAGCTTAGTTTCTTACATTAAAAAAATGAATAACTATCTAGATGTTACATAATGCTGATACATCAAAAGAATAACAATAGACTTAATTCAATGATCAATAAAATTGTCATTAATATCAAACTTTTAAAATCATATTCACTAAATCAAGTATATTCATAGTCTTTACTTGATAAACTAAAGAAAATGAGTGCAGCATCTTATTTTTATAGTTTTTATATTTTTAATTTTTTTGTACTTGAAATTTGATTTTTACTGAAGTTTTCTCATGTAAAACTTAAACACAACTGAAAATATGATTGTCATTTTCAACTTGCTTTCAGTCATTCCTACCTTACCTTACATTTGTTTTTTTCTTAAAAAAATGAAGATTGTTGAAATAATACAAATAAAATATTCCTCAGAGTAGAGAGGGACCTGCAAATTGTAGCACGTATAAATGGTGTAATGGTTGGCTATCTCTGAGAAAGGAAAAATGAAATGTGGGAGAAAAAGAGAGGAAATAAAATAAAAGAATAATAAAAGGGAAAAGCAAGTTAAATCAGAACTATTTTCCAGTAAGGACAGGTTACTTAGGTTTCTGTTGATATTGATTGTGGCAGCCTACAGACCACTAATTTATTATTTTAATTAAGATACTTAGCCTATAGCCGTACCAAATTGAACATCCCCAATCTCATTTGATTTCAAAAGATTCTTTAATTCTGTCTTCAAATTCTAAAATTACATATAGCTTAGGACCACACTCAGCTCTATGCAAGCTAGAATGGAATACAGCCCAAAGCTTCGAGGGAATAGAAATGAAGAGCCTTTCTGTAGGAGCTGGTTGATAGAAAAATGGAGAGGAGAAAAGGAGAGGCTGACAGATGTGGTGGCTCACATCTATAATCTCAACACTTTGGGAGACAAAGGCAGAAGGATCACTTGAGGGCAGGAATTTGAGACCAGCCTAGACAACATAGTGAGACTCCATATATACAAAATTATTATTTGTTTTTAATTAGCCAAGCATGGTGGTGACCATCTGTAGTCCTAGTTACTCAGGAGGCTGAGGAAGGAAGAGTGCTTGAGGCCAGGAGTTCAAGACTGCAAATAACTATTATTGAAACACTGCACTCCAACCTAGGTGCCAAGGTAAGATCCTGTCTCTAAAAAAAAAAAAAAAAAAAAAAGAATCTATGTGACAATAGTGTAATGCAGAAATTGCACTACATATTTGAATAGTTCTTTATACTTGTCAAATGGCTTTCAAGAAGATTGCCTCATGAGATTCTCATCACTGCAGAAGTGAGATTCTAATAGTATTTCCATTTGCAGACTTTTTTAAAAAATGAGATTCAAAAAAGTTGAATACTTTTTCTGAGTCTAATAAATACAAATTGAGAATTAAAATCTGTTGCCTGCTAGAATAGATTTAAAAGGCACCTTATAGTGAAGAAGAATGTGTTTCCGCTTTAAAATTTTAGCAACAGATAATGATTATTTATTAAAGAACGGTCGACCTCACTTTATAAAATGTGGGCCCTTCTAGAGGAACTCACTTCTTCTTTGTTCCTCACTATATCCCCAATAGTAAGCTTAATGTGGAGGATCAAGACCCAGGACAACTTTGGGCCTTGGTACTAGATATGGAGTTTTCTATTTGGTGAAGGAAGAAGATGCAAGCCCTTTGAGGCCATATTGCTTCTCTTCTCTCAGAATCCAACTTCCTTGCCTCATCTCCCTTTCTTGACCAGCTTAACTTATATAGTAAGAGAGGCCTAGAACCATTTCACAAGTGGGGAAAGATCTGTCTTGCTTTCTTCTCTTCAAAATTTAACGAAAAACTTCTAGGATATGGTGAGCTGGAAGAAGTGTTTCTCTCATCCTTATAATGAAAAAGAGCCAGATTAACTTAACAGTTATGATTTTTTTCCCCATTAGAGAGCTGAGTTCAGAGAGCAAACAATGGCCCCAAATCTGAGAAGAGATTGGTCCCTGCAAAGATAAGGGAAACACCAGCACATGCTTTCACGGGTAGACACGACCCAGAAGCAGACCCCTGTGAGATGAATGATGAATTCTAAGTATGGGCTGGTGGGATAGTGTGAAGTCCAGCAAGGAGACCTTGAGGGACATAACATACTCTTGTAGTCTCTCTTCCAGGAACTCAAACAGATACAGAAAGTTCTGGAAGAGCGTTAAGAATATGCCTATTTTTCTGAGAAAGGACAGTCATGAATGAGGAGAAACTTTTGTCCTTAGGGCACTGGAGAAAATGCAGGTCAGCTTGAAGAAGGGAATAGAGGGGAAAAAATACCTTCTCCTGGGCAAAGAGCAGGACTATGCACTGGGCTCACAAATGTGAGATGGGAGAAGAAGAGAATTGAGAGGACCACACCTCTGAGATCCAGGATTTGATGCCAGTTTAAGACTGAAGTTTAATTAGAACAGCAGAGAACACTCTGCCATGATGCCTTCCACCAGCAAACGAACACACTTCAAATTACAGCTAAGAGCAGAATTTGCAGGGAGAGAACAGAAATGGAATATAAGCCGGCAAAAAAGACCTTTTAGAAGGAAAAGCTTTAAGAGGCAACCTAAACTACAGCACACTGATGAGACATTACTCTGGCATACAAATTCCCATGCCAAACACAAGGTATGACTGCAGGAATTTGAAACCCATGGTACACTTAGTGTAACCACAGTAGCAACGTATGTCAAACACAGCACAATGGCTAACCAGATTAACTCAAATAGAAACCATACAAAGCGTGTTTTTAGATTATAATGAAATTCATATAGAAATCAATAACACTGAGGTTTTGGAAAAATCTCCAAATATTTGAAAATTGAACAACATAATTCTAAATAATCCACAGGTTAAAGAAGAAATCTCAAGAGAAATTTAAAAATAATTTGAAACGAATGAATATGGAAATTCAATATATCAAAATTTGTGGTTTGCAGCAGAAATAGTGCTTAGAGGGAAATTTTAACATTAAATGTTTATATTGGAAAAGCAGAGAGGTCTCAAAGCAGTAATTTAAGTGTCTACCTAAAAAAAAAAAAAGGAGAAGAAGAGCAAATCAAACCTAAGGCAAGCAGAAAAAAGGAAATAAAGATAAGATCAGAAGTCAATGAATTTGAAAACGGAAAAGTGATAAATAAAAATTAGCAAAACTAAAAATTTATTTTTTGTGACCAGGTGGTGGCTCGTGCCTGTAATCCCAGCACTTTGGGAGGCCGAGGCAGGTGGATAACTTGAGGTCAGGAGTTCGTGACCAGCCTGACCAATATGGTGAAACCCCGTCACTACTAAAACCACAAAAATTAGCTGGATGTGGCGGTTTCTGTCTGTAGTCCCAGCTACTTGGGAGGCTGAGGCAGGAGAATCGTTTGAACCTGGGAGACAGAGACAGTGAGCCGAGATCACACCACTATACTCCATTCTGGGCAACAGAGGGAGACTCAGTCTCAAAAAAATTAAATTAAATTAAATTAAATTATATTAAAAATAAAAATTTATTTTTTGGAAAGCTAAATAGAATTGATAAACTTCTGGCTAGATTAACCAAAATGAAGGAGGGAAACAAATAAAATGAAACCTACCAGTTTCAGGAATGGTAAGAGAAGGTTACTACTGACCCCACAGACATTATCAGGATATTATAGAAATACTATCAACAATTCTAAAACTTAAATAAAATTGAACAATCCCTCAAAAGAAACAGACTGCAAAAAAATTAAGAAGAAACAGGTAGATGCAATAATCCTATAACTGTTAAATAAATTGAATTTGTAGTTAAAATTCTCTCCAAAAGAACCCTCCAGGCCCAAGTGATTTTGTTAGTGAATTTTATCAAATATATAAGGAAGAAATACTACCCCGTTCACAAAATCCTCTGCAGAAAATAGAAGACTTCTTTGCTCGTTTTTTTGTGGTCAATATTATTCTAATGTCAAAACCAGACAAAGATTTTACAAGAAAAGTACTAAAAAGTATCTCTCGTAACACAAACACAAAAATCCTTTAAAAAAGTGTAACTAATTGAATATAGCAATATAAAAAGAATAATCTATCTTAATCAAGTGGAGTTTATCCCAAGAATGCAAACTGATTAACAATTAAAACTTAATGTAATTCACTAAATAAACAACAAAAAAGATCATTTTAATAGATAAGAAAAAGGCATTTGTGAAAAATTCAACATCAATTCATGATTTTAAAAAACTCTCAGCAAACTTGGAATAGGAAAGAATATCTACAAATAGATAAAAGCCTTCAAAAAATTAAAACTATAAAACTAACATAACACTTAATGAGAGAAGATTGAAACCTTTCCTTTCAAAATCAAGAGCAGGGTAAAAATTTCCTTTCTCACCGCTTTCATACAAATCATACTAGCAGCCTTAGTGCAATAAGATAAGAGAAAGGAAGGGAAAAAAAGTATCTATTCACAGATGGTATGATTTTCTATGCAGAAAATTTCAAAGAATACACAAAAAACTCTTCTAAGAACTAATAAGTACATTCATCAAAATTACAGAATGTAAGCACAATGTATAATGGTCAATCATATTTCTACATACTAGCAATAAACAATTAGAATTTGGAAATTAAAAAATTATAATAACACAAAAATAACACAACTTGTGTGTGTGTATATCTGTGTGTAAACAAAATATATAAAGGATCTCCATGCTTAGAACAACAAAACTCTGATGAAGGAAGTAAAAAAAGATAAATAATTGGAAATATGTACTGTGCTCATGGATTAAAAGACTCAATATTATTAAGGTTTCAATTTTTTTCCAAATTGATCTATAGAGTTAATGCAATCCCAATTAAAATCCCAGCAATGACTTTTGTTGATATCCACAGGTTTATTCTAAAATTTATATGGGAAGATAAAGGAAATAAAATAACTTACACGATTCTGAAACAAAAGAACAAAGTTAGAAGACTCCCAATATCTGTTTTCAAGACTTACTGTTATGCTACAGTATTCAGGATTATGTAGTATCAGTAATAGGACAGGCACATAGATGAAAGGAACAAAATATGAAGCCAAGAAATATAACCATTCTAACATAGTCAAATGATTTTGACAAAGGTACAAAGGCAAACTGAAAGAAAGGATAGTGTTTTCAACAAATTGTGCTGAAACAATTCAATCTCTATATGCAAAAAAATTGAACCTTGGCAAAAAAACTCACACCTTATACAAAAGGTAATTCGAAATGGACCATATACATTAATATAAATCCTAAAACTATAAAATGTCTAGAAATAAATAGGAAAAAAATCTGTGTGAATTTGGATTTTTCAAGTAGTTTTTAGACATGACTCCAAAAGCAAGGTTCATAAAAGAAAAAAAATTATAACTTGGATAAATTATCAGAATTAAAATATTTTGCTTTGTAAAAGATACTGTTGACATATTTCAAAAGACAGGTCATATCCTAGAAGGAAACAGATGCAACTCACATACATGATAATGTACTTTTATGCAAATGTATAAAGAACTCTCAAAACTCTACAAAAATCAGCAATGAAAAATGTTCATTTTAAAAAGTGGGGATGGGATAAAGCTTTAAACAGATAATCTACCAAAGAAGATATGCAAATGAAAAATAAGCACATGAAAAGATACACAGCAACATTAGTCATTAAGGAAATGCAAATTAATCTCAAGGACATACAACTATTACAAGTACTAGAATGGTTAAAACGAAAAAAATAAGTGACAACACCAAGTGTGATAAAGATTAAGAGCAACTTGGTAGGAGGCATTTACGTATAAATGTGTAAATGCACATTTAACCCATAACTCAGCAGTCCCACACTTAGACATTTACCCTAGAAAATTGTAAGAATATACCTAGAAACACTTGTACATGCATATTCATAGGAGTATTGTTTACCAGGTCCAAAAATTGGAAACAATGAAAATGTCCTTCAACATATGATTGTAAAAAGAAACAGTGGTACATTTCTACAATAGAACTCTACTCAGTAATAAAAAGGAAAAGATTATGAGTTCACCCAGCAATATGAATGAATCTTAAATGTGTTTTTCTAAGTGAAAGAAGCCAGACTAAAAAGAGCTTTATATTGTATAATTTCAATTATATAACATTCTGGGAACAATGCAAAACGATAGTCAGAAAGGTACCAGGGTTGGATCTGAGGGGAGGAGTTGGCCACAAAAGGGTAGCATGAGGGAATTTGGGGGGTGACAGAACTTTTGCAAGTAAGTACATGACTATGGTTTTGTCAACACCTATAGAATTATGCACTGAAAAGAAGGAATTTTACTATATGGAAACTTTAAAACAAAATAACTGGAATGTCAAGAGAACCCAAGATGAAATGTAGACTCTGGCAGTTTAATCTTACTGTATTATAAATGAGTAACATCCACACGAACAGAGGTGGAAAAGAAAGGAGTTAATCTGAATAACCTTAAAAAACCTTATGTTGACTGGATTACGAAAATAGCTGATTAGAAACTATAAAAAGAAGAATAAAAATAAAAATAAATGGAGTCCAAAGAAAAGCTGGTAAGAGTCCATGACTCATTCCTTATGATCTCTAGGCATGAGGAGAGCTTCTCTTTCACTTACTTGACAAGCTCTTCCTGGAATTAGCCTTGCCTGCCTCTTCTCATCACTGGAATTGTAGGGTCAGAAAAGTATAAACCCACATGAAGAGTAAAGGGTTCAACATGCCACGTGGAATACTGACATCCAAGTACAGGCTGGCCTCTGGTATCGCCCAAAGGATTCCCAGTAGCTTCACTGCCACTTCACAGGTCACCCAAAGCTCCACTTAGTTTAGTTTGTTGACTGACTTTGTCTCTATATCTAGATTCCTTTCAGGGGAACACAGTGATGGCTGGTTAAGGAAACTCAAAGTTTATAATTCTAGGATTTCACAAATTAGTTTTCTTTCTCTACCCTTCCTGCCTGCATTTAAGACACAATAGACATTTCACACATATAACAAAAGTATGTAAAAGAAGGAAAATTGAACAGATATGTCTTTCTACTTAAGCTGGGCTGTGGTCAGTATGAAAATTTAGAGTTAGAAAATACTACACCTGATCTATGTTGCTTCAATATTGCCTTTTTATAAATCAATTCTATTCAAGTCATGTGCAAAATTCAACAGTATCCTTGCAGTCCTTTTCCTCTAGGTGAAATTTATACAAATTCACAAGTGTTTCTAGGGAAATCATATAGCATAAAAACGATGATATGTGGCACGCTTGGCATTTTGTACATATAAGAAATTTGAAAGGAAGTTACTTTTCCAGCAATATGACCAAAAGGTTTCATGTGCAATTTTTAAAATCATAATATATTTATACTCTCTTTTTCATGGATATGTTGGAACACTTCAGCTACGTAATTTAGTAATTATCTTTACATCCCTCTGTAAACTCTCAATTCAGGAGCTTAAAAATTGTTCAAAAATTAACACATTCAATTGATTAATTCAGACAAAAACTAAATGACTAGAGAAAAAAGATTGTAGCAATTTCTAAGATAATTTCTACTACAGCAATAAATACTTACTATAGCAATAGTATTTACTATAGCAATTGTTTGTTATTATAGCAATAAGTACTTCAAAATCATGTCTGCGTATATGTGTGTGTGAGAGAGACAGTTTACTGACACTGAGAAAGAACACAGATATACTACACATTTTAATAAGAAGAGCATACTTGAGTAACCAAATCTCATGTTCTCTGTAATATTATTTCCAAACACTTTCTTAATTTTCTGCATTGTAATTTGTCTAGAAATGTAATTTCTCTACGAAGATTGAAATAATTTTCATTTTAAGGACTATATATGCAGTTTGTTTTGATTGAGGCACAGAAACTTGTGAAGTTTTCAGTGCACAATGGTCTTTCAATATATATCTTATGACTGAATTAGAGAAGCAATCGAGTAGAGCTTATCTTATGAGGAGAGGAAAGAAGGCCATGTTAGGGCAAGAATTTACTATCCAATGATGAGAGATGGTAAAGAGACACTGAAATCTTAGCATAAACATCACAAAAAGCTTGCTTAGTGAGGAGAAGAAGGGAAATTTGTTCCACTGAATGGTGATATAGTTTGGATGTGTGTCCCTGCTCAAATCTCATGTTGAATTGTAATCCCCAATATTGGAAGTGGGGCCTGGTGGGAGGTGATTGGATCATGGGATGAATTTCTCCTGAGTGGTTTAGCACCATCCTCTTAGTGATAAGTGAGCTCTTGCTCTGAGTTCACATGAGATCTGATCATTTAAAAGTGTGTGACACCTCCCGCCACCCCAGTCTCTTTTTCTCTCTCTCCTGCTTTCACCATGTGACTTGCCTGTTCCCCCTTCACTTTCCACTATGATGGGAAGTTCCCCAAGGCTTCACTAGAAGCCAAGCAGGTACCAGCACCATGCTTCCTGTAAAGACTGCTGAACCATGAGCCAATTAAACTTCTTTTCTTCAAAAGCCACCCAATGTAAGGTACTTCTTTATGGCAAGGCAACAACAGTCTAATACAAGTGATATTTACAGACTTTGAGCTATGACTTAATTGCTTTCTGATTTTAAGCTCCATCTTCCAAAAATTTTAGTAGCTCCTTTCTATCACTGTTTATTTATGCCTGTCTGTTTCACTGAACATCAGTTCTCTTAATCAGTAATGCATCTTACTCACCCTGGTTCCACTACCGCCTGAGCCCAGTGACTTGCAAACAACAGACATATAGTAAGTAATTATCATTTGGGTTTGATTAAATTTTACTAATGGTTCATATTTTCCTTGCATGTCTGGTCTCTTTTCTACTAAGAAAATCCCTAAACATTTGGGTTTTTTTCTCTTCTTTTGCTTCTCTTTTTTTGCTAAACATTCTGATATTTTTGGTGACAATTTCAGGTTGACTAATTTGGGACATGGGAGGTGCAAAATCCTGCCAACGGAAGGTCTGATGGATGAAACAGTACTTTGGTACAGAACAAATCAGAAATTTAATTTCATTTTGAGCTGGTGGAAGCTTTCAGTTTATAGCCTCTGGCTCCTCTCCTCAGTGTTTCGTAGAGAAAGCCTCTCCCTGTCTTTCATCTCTTCTGAAGAGGTCTTTTTCTTTGGCTACAGGTGGGATTTTTTTTGACAAATAATTGTGTCTGTCTGCTGTCTACTGTGAACTTCTACTAGGAAGCCTTTGCAAACTCTACCCTCTTCAGAAGACTCACCATGGGGTGCTTCTCTTGATTTGAATAATTTATTGGTCTGTCTCTTTTTTTCTCATCCTCTTGTGAGGGACTTGGAGGAGCAGATCTCAGTTCTATAGCTAAACCAACTTTAATTCAGGCAGACCTTCAAGAGATACACAGCACAATTCCAGCAGTTTCAAGGCTGTGGAGACTCAGAGGTTCCAGTTAATTGAACACCTGAGGGTATCGGAGAGAGACCCTCAAAGGTAGCAGCAGTCTCTGAGCTGATGGGCATTTTAATATGTCTGCTTGTTTATACCTTACAGAGTTGACTCCTGTAGTTCTCATTTTCAGCTAAGTTTAGTCATTGACATTGAAGAGTGAAGAGGATGAATCAGAAATAAAGAAATAAAAGAGACTAAATATGAGGCGATAAAGATTAGGTGCAGTGGTAGCAAATTTCCCAACATTAATCACATATTTCTTTAAATCCATTTTTGGTTGAACCTGAATAGTGTAGACTAAATAAAGGTCGAAGAATGATCTTAATGAAAATAGAACTTTTTGTCCCAGAGGTTACCACCATCCTGAGGTCATGTTTTACTGTGACTCTGAACAAATGGAGAACCCCTACCCAGAGAAAGTAAAATAAAAGTAGACAGGACTTAATCTTGTGTAATTCTATGGATTCTTAGTTTAATCTTCCATCTCAGCATAAGGCAAAACAACAGTTTCTTAAAGAGCTCTCTTTATTTGCTCCCTTCGGCGAGAGCTGTGTTTACCAGAATACGGGCAGTTCCTCTCAGGATAAATGCCTCTATTTTACAGATTCGCAAATAATCTACAACTAAACCCAACACATTATTAGCTTTTCTAATAAGCAAACAGCACAAAGCTTTACAAAACAGAAATGCAGAAAGGACCCTATTGGAGGCTTGGTGTGCTCACTCTACTGGATTCCAATTGATTGCTTAACAATAGAAGGCCACAGAGGAACCTGCTGGAAATAGGTTTCTGCCTTATCTACGTAGCTTAATTGACACCACATATGAACACATCCCAGGAAGGCCACATATGATCATGAAAATATTCTATGGATAATTCATCTTTGTTTTCATGTCACCGAGTCTTACCAACTTAGCAAATAAGCATAGAAAATTTTCAGAGATTAAAAGACAGGTTTATTGTCCACGGTGATAGGAGAAGGCACTGTTAACTAAAGAAAAAAAAAAATCCCAATCTCCTGAGCCATCCATCTGTAACAATATTTTGGAACTATGAAACTTCTCATTTTACCACATTCCATATACAAATGATGAAAAGAAAAGCTACTTGGTCGAAAAATAATTTATATGAAAAGCGCAGAACAAACCCAAAAAGGAAATTAATCAGATTACTTTCTCTCCTTCAAGTGATTGTTACAGATGTTTCACAAGTCTCTGGACATCTGCTGTTCATCAATTCTAACAAATACATGGTGTCACTATAAAGCCAAAGCGTTAGTCTCATATTTACAACCCAGAGGTTTTCTACATCTTTTTTTCCTGCTTTGCTTCTGCAAATTAGAATTCACAAAGAATTAAATATCTTAGGCCGCGTTTATTCTATAGTAGTAGAGGTAGATCCTTCAATTCAAGGCATCAAAAATGGAGAAATTCATGATTTATAATCAGCAAAAGAAACAGCAAAGGATAACATATTTTTGTTAATCATCTAATTGGTTAATTTTTTAATCTGGTATTTATTTCCCTAAGACAAATAAAGCCTATGTCAATTAACTTTCACTCCATAACCATTCATTACAGAAAGCAGTTTAAGGGATGCAGAATTATCTGTTAAATCAATACCCAATTTATTAGCTGTCTTGACTTTTAGCAAGTTTAAGATTACTTTTTATAATAATTCCATCTTTGGATTGTTTAATGCTCAGATATAGAAAAAATCTTTTGAATAGAAGAAATTTTAATTAGTAACAATTAAATTCATAGATCTTGAAAAATTATATATGTGGATTTACATAAGCAGTTTGTACCTAACTCCAGAAACTTAAAATATTATATAGTGACATTTACAAAATCTGAGTCCAAGGAACAAAAGTTATTGACACAAGGGATATAATTATAAAAACAGACATTTTTACCTTTTAATTTCATGAATTAAGTAAAGTAAGAAGAATAAGGAAAGAAATAAGTCTACGTGTTGATATGTAAATAAAAACGCAAACGTATTTTGCCGTTGTTTAAATCACCCATTATGAATAAGTGCTTTTGTTTTCCATGTTCCTGTGGGATATATCAGGTCAAATGTCAGTTCTGTCCTCAAAATGTCCTCTTAAAATCCTGTCTCTCCTTCCTCCAAGAGCAGGTGCATGAAATAAACCAGCAGGCAGTCAAAGTTGAAATTACATTTGTACGTCCTAAATCATGACATTCAGTCTTGAAGAGAAAGAAGAAAGCACAGATGTCTTTTCACCAAAGGACCTATCTCTGTGGAGAATAAAGTGGTGGGGGGGGGGGGGACAGGAAATCGCAGAGACACAACACATTCCTGTTTGCTCCAACTGAGTACTTCCACAGACCTTCTTTGTATTAGACAGAATGGAGATCAGACTCTCACACGTGTCCAGGCCAGGATCAGTGCTGCAGATTCTCAGCAGTTCTCTGTGTTCAGTCTGCTCTCCTGAATTAACATCATTTTATATTTGATCATAATGAATCTCAGCTCCTGCATAAGCAGGGAAAAAATTTAGGTTACTGAGAGAGGGAGGGGAAAACCCTGCTGAGACGTGCATGTGGGCTACTTTTGGACTATCCCTTTGAATACGGTGTCCAATGCCATTGTCCTTCCATACAAATGATTTTCTACTCTCAAATAAGCTCAGCAACTTTCCTAGAATAAACATTTGAACAACTTTTAAAAGAAGCTATTTAGGGATTTAGAAATTTAATTGGAACATTAAAATTAAAATGTGCACCTGCATTTTCTTTCATCTTCAAAGTAAAAATCCAGGATATTTCCCAAATTATGCTGCTAATGTATGTTTTGCTTTCTCTTTTTAAATGTTTCAAACATATTTCTAGCCTTTTGAAAAATAAAATTCAAAAACACAGAAAAATAAAGTAAAAATTAAGTTGACATATAACCTATCTTCTTTTTAAAAAATACTATCAAGAAGGGAAAATCCTACTCCAATCCCATTGCCCAAATTGAAGATTTGGTTCTTAACTTTCCAGGCTTTTTATTTCTTGATATATAAGAGTATGTGTTTGTGTATATGTATGTATGTATGTATATACACATATTAACAAATATTTATGCCAATATATGTTTTACACAATTTGATCATATTTTATCTAGAATTTGTGTTTTAAATTATTTAACAAAATATCCTAAAATATATTTTCATAGTCCTAGCTCCTACAGTGGGCACTAAGTTTTAGGCTAATTTTTAAACCACAGGGTATAGATTTGAATTCCTAATTTGTAGAGTGCTTTAGACATTTAGCTTTCTATTTCTAGTATTTGAAAGAGTGAAAAAAAAAAAAAAAGATTTTGTTACAGAAAAATACACACCGCATTAGAGAAGCAAGCAAAACCGGACTATGCCTTAAAGTCCAATGGGTTTGCTGACTGACAGTACCTGCTGAATTCCTAGAAAAACCTCTGTTCGTATAACTGATTTCTATACAAAGCGGACTTCACTATTCTGTGTGAATTCTGTGAAAGTTTTCACAAAGGAATAAGTTTAAATACCATCCTAAGAAGGAAGACGCACTCTAAATGATACAGCATCTTCTCCACTAAATCTCATTAGGCAGACACTTAGAGGTCACCATATCGAATCGTTTCATTCAATGACATTTCATTACTGTTTTTGAAACCAACGACAACAAAAAAAATCAACCATTCGTTTAGAAATATGTTATATTTGTTTCCCTTAATTTAAAAAAGCCAATAAACAAATTCTGGTACCTTACGTCATGCAATGTATTTATTCAGTGACAAAAAGAAATGAGCTGTCAAGGCATGAAAATGCATAGTGGTAAGTGGAGGATGCCAGTCTGAAAAGTTACATACTATATGAGTGCAACTACATGGCATTCTGGAAAAGACAAAACTATAGAGACAGTAAAAACATTAGTGGATGCAGCCGGGCGCGGTGGCTCACGCCTGTGATCCCAGCACTTTGGGAGGCCGAGGCTGGCGGATCACGAGGTCAGGAGATTGAGACCACGGTGAAACCCTGTCTCTACTAAAAATACAAAAAATTAGCCGGGCAGGTGGCGGGCGCCTGTAGTCTCAGCTACTCGGGAGGCTGAGGCAGAGTGAGACTCCGTCTCAAAAAAAAAAAAAAAAAAAAGAAAAGAAAAGAAAAAGAAAAATATATTAGTAGATGCTGGAGTTCAGGAGGAGTATAAGAGAATGCAAAGTACAAAACATGGGATTTTTAGGACTGTGAAATTACTCCGTATGATACTATGATGGTGGATACAAGACATTATGTATTTATAAAAACCCACTGACAAATAGTAAGACAAATAGTAAACTCCTAGGTAAACTATGAACTAGAGTTAATAATCTATCAGTATTGGCTCTTCAGTTGTAAAAATGTACCACACTAATGCAAGATGTTAATGATAGGGGAAAAGGGGTGGGGAGTGTAGGAGGTGTGTAATATGGGAAATTGTGCTTTTTGCCTGTTTTCTGAAACCTAAAGCTGCTCTGAAAAATAAAGTCTATTAACTGAAAAAATGAAAGGGAAATAAAGAAGACAGCTTGAGGGTGAAGTGCTGCACCCCCCAACCTTATTGTTCACTAGGATTTGTGATAAATTCATGCCTGTGTTTCGAATTCTCCAATGGAATGCACTGATGATCTGTTTCTTATTACGTTTTCTACAATAATTTACTAAATAATTTCCTTTTGCATTACTTTTAGGGGAAAAAAAGGAAAAGCAGAAGAAAAATATGTCTGAACCAGTCCCCAAATTTGGCTAAAGTTTGGGAAGACATAAAGAGAAAGGAGCAAGTATTAATTGTGCCTGAGATGAAATGCCTTGCGTTAAGGTTTGTTCTTATTTCGGGGTCTTCTGGCTTGTTGGCATCAGCTGTGTCCCATTTATAATGTAGACGTTAAACAAGATTGTCCAGTTTAAAGTCTGCTGGCTGCAGCCAAAACACTGCAGGCAGACGACATATAGGTAATCTCTTTGCCTCTCAAGTATTAGTGCTGAAATCTGGATTGTAATGATTGGCTCAAGCATGTTTGAACTGGTGTCAGGAAAATGGATCCGGATTTCTACAGGCAACTTTATATAAGTAAACATCACAGTAGATGTGATCCAGGGGTAAGATATTGGGAGATGAAATGCAGCGCAGGTTGCATTTCAATGTAAGAGAGCAGTCAGCTGGGGATTGAGCCTAAACAGTCCTTGGACATATGTTCAGGAAAATGGCCCCTGCTATAAACCATGTAAAAATAATGAGAAGAATCTTCGCATAGATTTCTGCAAGTGGCAGAGCTCAAAAAGAAACAGTTGCTTTAAAAACTTATATTTTCCATTCACACAGCTTCCATATTAAAATATGCTATATTCCAGAGGTTTTTATCTTCATAAAATCACCCTGTATGCAGTTCCTAGCAGAGTGAACAAATACAGCAAAATACTTTTTTAACAAGCAAATAAAACCTTGCAATTTAATTTTGTTGAAAATCAAATTTTAATTTAACTAGTATAGTATTTTGCTCTCTTGTCTAAGTTTATTTTAGATTATGAAGTGCCGAAAATATGGAAACAAACTAAATGCCAATCATCAATGGATGAACAGATAAAGAAAGTATAGTATATCAAGGGAAAATAAGTCATTATATAAAATAGATACCTGCACACGTTATATTTATCACAGAGCAATTCACAATTGTAAAGATATGGAATCAACCTAAGTGCTCATCAACTGATGAGTGGATAAAGAAAATGTGGCATGCATATATATAAAGACATACACACACACACACACACACACACACACACACACACACCATGAAATAATATTCAGCCACAAAAAAGAACAGAATCATGTATGAATGTATTTTGCAATAACTTGGATGGAACTATAAGACATTATCCTAAGTGAAGTAACTCAGGAATGAAAAGCAAAAAATCACGTGTTCTCACTTGTAACTCGGAGCTAAGCTGTGGATTGCGTAAAGGCATGGATAGTAGTATAGTGGACATTGAAGACTCAGAAGTGGGAAGGGTGGGAGGGAAGTGAGGAATGACAAATTACCTATCAGGTATAATGTATACTGCTCAAGTGATGAGTGCATTAAAAGCCCAGGCTTTACCAGTATACAATTCATCCATGTAATCAAAAACCACCTGTACCCCTAAAACTATTGAAACATTTTTTTAAATTGGTAAAACACCTGAGTAGACATCTGTCAAAAAAGACTTGCAATGGCCAATAGGTATATGACCAAATTCTCAACATCAGTAATCACTAGGGAAATGCAAATCAAAACTACAGTAAGATATCATCTCATTCAAATTAGAATGTCTATTACCAAAAACACAAAACATAATAGGTGTTGGTGAGGACTTGGAGAAAAGGGAACCCTTATACACTGTCAGTTGGAATGTATATTACTGCAGCCATTATGGAAAATGGTATAGAGATTCCTCATAAAATTAAAAATAGAACTATGATATGATACAGCAATCCCACTACTGGGTATATATTAAAAGGACATGAAATTAGTATATTAAAGTGATATCTGAACTTCCAAGTTTCTTGCAGCAGCATTCATAATAGCTAAATATAGAATCAATCTAAATGGCCATTGGTGGATGAATAGACAAAGAAAATGTGATGTATATCTATACAATGGAATATTATTCAACCACAAAAAGAAAAGCCTGTCATTTTTAGTAACATGGATAACCTGGGGGGACATCAGATTATGTAAAATAAGCCCAGTACATCTCACTTATATTTGGAATCTTAAAAAGTCAATCTCATAGATGTAGAGAGTAAAATGATGGTTACCAGAATCTAGGATGGTTATGGAATAGGGGGATGAAAGGGGTGTTGGTGAAAAGATTTATAATTATAGTTAGAAGAAATAAACTCAAGAGACCCATTAGACAGCAAGGTGACTATAGTCAATAACAATATATTGTCTTTTTGAAAAATACAAAAAGAATGATAGTTAAGTGGTCGTAACACAAAAATGATACCTATATAGGGAAATGCATTTGTTACTTCAGTAGATTTAACCACTCCACAATGTATATACACTGCCAAACATCATATTGTACAAAATAAATACATACAATGTTATCTGTCAATTTAAAAAAATTGAGTTAAAATCATTTAAAAATCTAAAAAAAGGAAGTGTTGTATGTATACCACATTTCTCTGTGCGTGTGTGTGTAGAATCACTCTAAGTAGTCATCAATGATGAACAGGCAAAGAAAATGTGGTATATATACACAATGGATAATGGACATACACACACAAAATGGACTATCATTTAGCCTTTAAAAAGAAGGTAATTCTGCAATATATGACAAAGTGAGTGACCCTTGGGGATATTGTACTAAGTGGAATAAGCCAGTTACAGATGGACAAATGCTGCATTATTCCATTTACATTAGGTACATAGATAAATAGTCAAATACATAGAAGCAGAGAGTAGAACAATGGTTACCAGGGGCTGAAAAAAAGGGGAAATGAGGAGTTGTTCAACTGGTATAATGTTTCAGTTGTGTAAGATGAATTAGTTCTAGAGATCCACTGCACATCATAGTGCCTATAGTCAACAATACAAAATGCTGTACACTTAAAAATTTCTTACCAGAGTAGGTCTCATGTTAAGTGTTCTTACCACAATAAAGTGTTTTTAAATACAAATATGAAATGTTTTTGCAAACATTAGAATTGTGCTGTCTTAGAACTTGGCACATGTGCCTGTGGGGGATGAAAATAGTGATGCTGTCCACACTCCTAACAATCATTATGACTAGATATTATACTAATTACAGTAGCAATGGCAATTAAGTTTCTGTCCACTAACTTGGGGAGCTCCCACTAGATTGTAATTTTAGGATAGCTATTTTTTTCTAAATATTCCAGAATCAGTGCAAAATAGTGCTATCATTTGAATGTGTCCCCCAGAATTCATGTGTTGAAAGCTTAATCTCCAGTGCATCAGTGTTGGGAGCTGGTGCCTCAAGGGTGTTGTTTAGGTCATGAGGGCAGAAGACTCATGTATAGATTAATGCCATAATAAAAAGGACTCTTGGAAATGGGTTTGTTCTCTTTCTCTTTGCCCTTCCAACTTTTGCTCTGTGATGACACAGTAAGAATGCCCCAACAAGATGCCAGCACCTTCATCTTTGAGTTTCCAGCCTCCAGAACTGTAAGCCAGTAAATTTCTGTTTACTGTAAGTTACTCAGCTGCAGGTATTCTGTTACAGCATCCCAAGACAGACCTACAGGAAAACATTAAGCCCAATGTACTATATTAGGCCAATGCACAGTAGTTCCCCATTATTCATTATTTCGCCTTCCACAATTTCAGTTACCCTGAGTAGCCTGAAGAAATCACTCACTGCCCCACTCTGTCCCCCACAGGATGTGAATCATTCCTCTATTCAGTGTATCCACATTGTATATGCTACTTGCCCATTAGTCACTTAGTAACCATCCCAGTTATCAGATCAAAACCAAACATAATATATATAGGGTTCGCCACCATTTGTGGTTTAAAATATCCACTGGAGGTCTTAGAACATATTCCCTGAAGACAGGGTAGACTACTGGACTCTGTGACAGTCATATTCAAAAAAGCTAACACATACTTTGAGGAACACTCAGATTTGTTTCAGTCATAACAAATGTGCTCTTAATTATCCTGTATACCTTCAACGAAATTAGTTTAAAACAAATCCTACTCAAAAACAATCTCAGGCTCAGTGTTGGCACAGACTTTAGAGATTAGTCTCAATTTCACTAATTCTCTTTAAATCAGAGTTTCTCATCTGTGTTGCTATTAACATTTTGAGCTAGACGAGTCTATATTTGAGCATCGTCTTGCACAATGTGGGATGTTTAGTAATATCCCTGGCCTCTATCTACCAGATGCCAATAGCACTCTTCTATCAGTGTGACAACCAAAAATGTCTCAGACACTTCAGAATTTCCCTGGGGGAACAAAATCACCTGAGCTAGAATTACTACTTGAAATCTTTCCCAGGCATTTTCCTCCAGAATCTGATTGAATATATATATATATATATATATATATAATGATAGAAAAATTTCTATTAATGAGGGTTCCAACTAAACATTTATAACTTTAATCAGCACTCAAATAAAGGTGACTGATATGTCATTTAGATCACTGCATTTATTTATTCAACACCCTCTACTACCACCTAAAAAACCACTTGTCTTTCAAGACTCATATCAAAGGTAAGAGCTTCACAGAGCTTTTCCTGACCTCACCTCAAATATAAAAGTGACTCCTCTCCTGAGTGTTTCCCCTGAGTCCCCTTCCTCCTCATTTTTCCTTCCTTTCACTAAAAATAATAATAATAATAATAAAATAACTCCTGTATGTGCTGGGCACTCTTCTAAGTTCTGGAGTTAAAGTACTAAGCAAAGCAGACCAAAAAAAAAAAAAAAGAAAACACCAAACTCTCCCTCATGGAGTTTGTATTCTGTAATGAAGGTGGACAATGACAATTATTTTTAAAAAATTATATGAAAAAAACTAAATAGAAAGTAGGAGGATTTAAATGTTACAAAGAATCATCAAGCCCTCACTGAACAGGTGCTGTTTGAGGTAAGGCAGGAAAGTGATAAAGGATGAGTCACATGGTGATAGGATGGAAAATCATGTCGGACTGAAAGAGTGGCACCTATAACTGGAAGGCTTCATTGTGCTTCATTCTTTATATGTCCTTCTCACTTATTAACACATCAAGAGAAATAAAGTTGCTTGTTTTGGTTATTCATACAATGCTCAGCATATACTCGGTACTTAATATATTTTTTTTCCATAAATGCAAACATGTTTTAAATACCTACTGCAAATATAAGTATCCTAACTGGAAAGGTCAGTAAGTGTTACTCAATTCACACTTCTTTAATTTGGGACTGTATGAAAATGTCTAAACATATGTTATGGAATTCTCTATTGATCTATCTATCCATATATCATCCAACTCCATAGCTATTTAACTAAAGCAAATGTCCATATAACAAACCAAAATGACATACAGTAGGATTCTGCTATTAAGTTCAAGGTTTTTTTATACCTTGCTTTTTCCACTATAACTGATGAGAACTCTTAGTCAGGTGCTAACAAGTCTGGTATTTTCCTTTCTCCTGGTCCAGTTTCTATCCCTTCTAAGCTGTTCAGTTCTGCTAAGAAACTGGATCTTGCCAATTAAAAGACAGGTTAGCTAGCCAAGTATGGATTGTTTCTTCCTTTTATCAAGGGATTTGTAACTTTTGTGAAAAAATCCCCAATCTCTTTATCTCTGACTACACAGAGTTCACGCTGCAAATGAGCAATCTTTCTGAGATGATTAACTCTTATGTGTTCTCAGCACAAAATAACATTTTCTCCCGGAGACTGGCTTTCCCTTCACTCTGCAAGAGACAGTGAGAGACACTCTCTCTCCCTCTGCTTGCAGTGCTGTCTTGTGTGTCATTGTTTTCCATTGACCTGTCCCATAGCAATGAGAGTGCTGTGGTTTCCTGTGCCTCTGGTCAGAGAGAGGAAGTGCCTGGTTGATGACTGAGACAGCGGGAGTAATTCCAGTATTCATGCCTCGCAACACAATAGCCATCCTCCCAGCTGCAGCCACCCAGGGGTTTGTATTCCCAGACAGTTACGATCCCAGTAGGAAAGTGATGCCACATTCAGCTTGGCATAATTTGTAATGACTTTAACAAAGAAAATATTTGCAAAGATGTGGTCAGAGAATAAGGAATTCACAAAGAGGGGTGTAGTACAAAAGGGCTAAGAACATGGCACTGGATAGGCCTGAGGAAGCAAGGAGGGGGAGCAGTCACTGTAATCTCACAGGAGCTACAGTTTTGAGTCACACAGTCTGCCTGCAGTAATTACTTGCAGAAAAGAAGCAAAGGAATATACACTCCAACCTCACTCTTCATCCTTCCTTTTTTTCTTTCCCTCCACCGAGTTCAAGGGACCCTATTAATGTAATCCACAAAGACTGGCTCCTTCAGCCTCGCAGTACAAAGGATGGAGTGTGAGTAGCAAGTGGAAGATGCCCAGCGCATATCATCACGGTATTTCACTCCCATTATATTTTGGTTGACATTCACATATTAGAGATGTGAGATTTTCCCAATCCAAAATACTTATAAGATTGTGATATCATAAGCTATTGAAGTTAGCTATGACATTAGTAATCATTTAATCATAAAAATTCTCAAGCATATGAAGATTGTAAATGCTTGCCCCCCAGTGTACAATGGCAGATCTGGGACAATAAATCAGATCTCCTAAATTGCAGCCCACTATGAAGTGCTCTCATTTGAGAGGCAAATAGAGATCTAAAATGGCAAATGCGATTTAGGCCTTCTTGCAATATGTGATATATGTTTGTGTTTCCCTCCTTATATATACATATATATATAATTATACAGAGGTAAATATATAAATATCAATATTTATCAAAGCTAGAATGATTGAAAAGCATACTTGACATGTCAAAAGGTATCTCAGAAATGAACAGGCAGAATTTCAAGTTTAGTCCAGTTTCATCTAATTGACCATAGGCATTGCACTTGATAAATTCATACAAGGGATTTCAAAATAGAGTTATTTTATTTTGCTCAGTTGAATATGCTTCAAATTCAATGCATGCTTCTAATAAGTCCCTCTCTATTACACTTAAAACATTATTATCATATTCTTATTTCTATCACAATCTCAGAAATATTTGATTTGAACATAATGTGCATACAATCTTTAGAAGTCTGACTTCTTTGCAGAATTACAAGAAGGTCTTACTTATTTGCTACTATTGGAGAACAAACATTACCAAGTAAACATATTTTTAGATAACTTAAAAATACACTCTAAATGATAGAACCTCTTCTCAGTAACACATAGTTTTTATAAATATCAGTTATTATACTAAACTGTATCCTATTCTCCTCAGAGTAGAAGGGTGAAAGCCTATTTGCCTCTACAAAAAATAATCTCTGGGTATTTTTTTTTTAATTCTGATATCAATTTTCTGAAGATTGCTGGCATCTTTAATCACTGCCAGTCTGTGAACTGTCAAGCCTTGTCAGCATACCTGTTTCTCATGTCACCTTCTTTGCAAATTAATTTTACCCAACCCAATCATGCATTTATTCAGTCAATAATGTTTAATGAATATCTTCTAAGTAAACTTCAAAGGGATTCAGTCAATATAAGTGAGCTTTCTAACAAAATTGCCCAAAGATAAGCTACCTGAAAATGTTGTAAATTTCTCACCATTGAGTGTGTTTAAATATATGTTGGATGACTGCAAAAAATGGATGCCAGAGAAGAGATTAGAGTATCACAAAGGTGTGGTATCAGAAAGTCAAATTTGTGTACTTTACACATATGAGATGCTTTAATCCTAACTAACAATTGCCACCAGATCCACCCTTTCTTACTCCCGTAGCCTTAGCTCACTTTAATTGTAGTTAACGACGCCTGAAACAGAACCCTGAAATTACTTATTTCTTAGTTTTCAGCCATTTCAAGGAAGAATGATTCACAGGTAAACCTTGTGTTCAGAAGTTAATGATAATTTGTGTCATTTCTTTAATAAATATTTTAAATTCATTTATTCTGCTAATGGTTCTTATTTACTCAATATTCAATACTGTGAAAAAGAATCAAGAGCAATAATGTATTTCTGTTTGACTCAAATATTTTTACACTCTCCAATTCAGCGCCCAATTAGCCTAGTGACGGCCGAACTCTTCTTCCATAATGCTTTGGCTATGAGAATGTCTTTAACTTCCAGTTTCTTTGCTTGTGGAAAGATGCAACTTCTTCTCCCTCCAAAAAAATTCCTTATTCAGTAACTTGCTAAACTTACTATCACTAAGAGTGAGAATAAGACATCATGTAAAATTGAAGCATGACTTAGTATGAAAGGCTATAAGGCCATGTATTGAATTCAGAATAGGTTAATTCACGTCACAAATATGTATGGAGTATCTATCAGGTCCTGGGCACTCTGCTAACAAGATTCATCTATGAACAAGACAGGCAAAAATGAACAAGATTATTTTTATATTTAGCATGTGTTATATACTAATAACTGCTAGGGAGAAAAATGTAAGGCAGGGAAAGATGATAGTGGGGTTGGACAGTGATGTGCTAAGATTTTGGTTCGGCTGGCCAGGGAAAGGTTTATGTAAAACCTGAGTTTGAAATAAAAACTTAATTAAAGAAAGGAGTTAACCTCGTGGATATATGGAAAAGAGCATTTGAGGCATAATGAAGATGAAGTGTGAAGCCCCTGAGGCAGAGCTGCCCAGGTATTTGAGAATGAGTGAGGACGCCAGGGTGGCTGGGGCTCAGGGAGTGAAGGAGCGTGGTGGAACATGTGGCCCACCATGTAGGTTTCAAAATCACAGCGCAAATATTTGCTTTTCCACAGTGTGTGACTGGGGACTTTTGAATAGAGGAATGATATGATCTAGTTTATGTTTTCATGGGATCACTCTGGCTGTTCCATTGAGACCAGACTGAAAGGGGTCTAGATGGAAGAAGGAATACCAGTCAGGAGATACAGTTACGATTCATGAGCAGGATGATGGCACTTGGGCCAGAGGATGGCAGTGGAGGTGGCAAGAAGTGTGATATGGTTTGCATGTGTGTCCCCACCCAAAACTCACGTTCAATTGTAATCCTCAGTGTTGTAAGTTGGGCCTGGTAAGAGGTGATTGGATCATGGGGGCAGTTTCTAATGGTTTAACACCATACCCCTGGGGGCTGTTCTTACGATATTGAGTGAGAAGTTCTCCCCAGATCTGGTTGTTTAAAAGTGTGCAGGACCTACCCACTCTCTCTCTTGCTTCTGCTCCCAGCCGTGTGAGGTGCCAGTCCCCCTTCACCTTCCTCCATGATTGAAAGTTTCCTGAGGCCTCCAAAGCCATGCTACCTGTACAACCTGAGGAACTGTGAGCCCATTAAACTTCTTTTCTGCATAAGTTGCCCACTCTCTGGCATTTCTTTATAGCAATGTGAGAACCAGACATATTTTATAGGCATTGATGACACATCCAGTGTGCACAATGAGTGCCAGAGAAAGTTCAAGAATGACACCAAGATTATCTGAGAATACATGGGAACCTAAAACTTATTTTGATTAACATTAAATTGTCAATCACCTGCCCAGGCCCAAGGGTCTCACCAAACAGAGTCATCCAAAATACATGTTAGCATGTTACATGTTTTAATTTATGAAGAAGCACAAAGCAGAACCAGGTAATGCTATGGGCAGTACAAACTCAACAGACAGAAATAGAGAAGATAATGTCTACAGAGAGGATTTGTGATGAAGCAGCATGATTAGTAATCTTTGCCTCTAAATGCAATTTTTAACACTGCCACCTTGACAGGCTAAAATATCTGGCTAAAATTAACTCTTTTATTTCTAATTATTTCCCCTCAGATTGGACTTTTCCTACTGTCCTCTTCCCAGCAGTCCATAACTATGCCTAGCAATTATTAACAAAATATGCTTTATTGAAACTTTGTACATGTTCCAACCCATATTATGCAAATAATAATAATAATAATAATCTCACGATGCTTGTTCTAGACTGAGTGTTAACTTTAAGGAGAACTCGTAACTAAAATAGTCACTTTTTCAATTGTGTGATTTAGGCCAATCATTTAAATGGTATATGTAAAATAAAATAAAATTACTTGCAAAGTGGTTTAGACTGTAATTGAGTGGTAGGAAGTATTCAGACGGGTTGGGTTTAAAGATATTTTAGGGGGGCAAATTTTATGCTCCTTTTATCCTAACTGCTTGAGTAAACTCACCAACATCTTATAATAACATTGTATTTCCTGTCTCCGTGTGAAGATTTATCACAGTGAATCTGGTGAGATAATCCCTGTAATAGTAGAAGTCATTACAAAGTAATTGCCTTGAAATGTGCTATAGAATGATGCGCACTTATCTCTCTTTCTTGCCAACAAATATATGAGTCTTTCACTGACTGAAAGACAGTAACACAATTCTTCTTTCTTCCCTCAGCACAGCCTCTTCTGATTGGGGGAAAAAAAATTACAAAAAAAAAATTGGTTCAAACTTCCCTGGCACACAATGCTGGCAGTATTGAGATGCAGAACTCTTTACCATAGTAGGAGATGTACCATCTCCTTTACATTGCTTTTGCCTGTTTAACACTTTGCTAGTTATTAATGACACATTTGAGATCATAGTGACCTCTTTCAGCCTCCTCAAGCAGAGGTAGCCTAGCTATGATAAAAACAAAATATCAAGTACAGCAGTATAATTCTATTTTGCAAACAAAATAGCTGGGTATTAACTACTTCGAAAGACTCTGTAGCCAAAACCTTCTCTCTGAAAAAAAAAAATGCCTTCATGTGGTGTGATTAGTAAAGTAGTAGCACTGCTCTAAAATGAGATTAATTTCTAATTTCAACATTTCAGTGATGTTGACCCACAACTTTCTTTTCAAGCTGCCTGAGACCTGAAATTTTGTTTGTTTTTCTTTATCAGTCTGTTGTTAATTTTTATTATTATTCTTGAATATTCACTCCTGAAGCCAGAATTACATTTGGTTCTTTGGGGTTTCAAATTGATTCAAAACTGACTGAAAGACAGTAACACAATTCTCTTTTCTCTCCTCAACACAGCCTCTTCTGATTGGGAAAAAAAAAAAAAACACAAAAAAAAGTTTGGTTCAAATTTCCCTGGATACAATGCTGGCAGCATTGAGATGCAGAACTCTTTACCATAGTAGGAGATGTACCATCTCCTTTACACTGCTTTTGCCTGTTTAACACTCTGCTGTTTAACACTCAATTCAAAATAGCGCTTTTATACCATTTCCAAACATGTTTTACTAAAACACAATATTGCTATTCTCCTTGAGGGTATTGAATCTCTCCTCTCCAAGTTAAAGTGAAATGGGGAATGGGACTGATGTTGACTCGCTGATTCTTCTTAATGTCCATCTGTCTCACTTTTATTTACAAACATGAATCACGAATCAGAAGCATTTTTGAAATAACAGTTTCTATATATGTTCCCTGGTTTGAAGTTCCCAAATAAAATAGTTAATAGATATGCACTGGGCTCTTATTAAATACATGACATTATGCTACATACTGTGGTGAGTGCTAAAAATTATTAAACTGTCCCCTGTCTCCTGCCAATCTGCTGGGAAGCCTGAGAACGATAAGTCAACAATTACATTGCAAAGGGTATCTATAGGTAAAAGTCTATAGGTATAAGTGAGATGAAATCCAGAAAGAATGTTAGAAGGGTGCTTTCATTATGCTGTATTAATCTATAACTTACTTATTCATGAAGAGTATGGTGGTGGTGGTAGTGGTGATGATGATTATATTAAAGCATTATTATTATTCTAACCCAGTAGAATTATAGCTTATTCAAAAGGCATTATAATATTTGATCCACTTTCACATTTGATGCACAAAATAGCTCTTTGTTCCCCTTAGCACATATGTTACTATCTTCATTTGGCAGATGAAGAAACTGAGTCACAGAAAATTATTTGAGAAAAATATCTACTAGCAGAAACTAAGTTTCCTGAATCCTAGTCTCTATATTTTTTAGGTAGATGGCTACAAAAATCCCCCAGGACTCAAACTGCTCCCCTTTTACATTTCTTCTGTAAATTTTTAATCTTTGTTCTGGTTCCCTGGAAAACAGACTGAGGCAGATATACACATGCAAAAGGGTTGGTGAGGGGTGCCCTTGGGAACAACATCTGTAAGGGAAGCAGAGAAGCAGAATTAGGCAGGGAGAAATATTGATTTTAAATGTGGCTGCCCCAAGGAGTCTTGACATTCTTTCTTCAGTGATCTCTGTTGAAGCAAGAGAATTGTACCTGGAATACAGCATGTCTTATACAGACAGTGTAACCTTGGGCCAGGAAACTCCCTTTAGCTAGTGTAATTCCCAAGGAGATATTCAGCTCTGGTAGCCTGCAGCCAGTTAGCAACTTAGCTGAGAAGTGAGTGATCCTTCCAAAGTGGCGGTCTAGGTGTATCACAGCCTCTGATACATGTGTCTTCACTATTTCTACACATGGCCCCCACAGTTATGCAGGGGCTTCTCATTGCCTTCGTCTGAAAGTCTGAAAATGACACATGACTTCTACTCACAGCTTATTGGCCAGAATTAGTCACATGTCTCTACAAAACAACTGGCAAGTGTGTGCTCCTATGTGCCCAGGAAAGAGGGGAAACCTCCTCATCATTACCAGCAGTATATCCATTTTCTGTTTCAGAACACCAGGATAAATCACACTAAAACATCAAAATATCAGCCAATCAATCAAAAGTACTTGCTGATTACATTCTATGTAACAGTGCTACACTAGGAGTTTTGATAACTAGTATTTAACAGAATGACAAAGCATTAAAAAATCCAGATGGGAGAAAAGACGATCAAATCTGTAACCCAAGGTAATACACAATTAAGAGTTAAATTGTGACTATCGATGCTAAATTCTATAAAAATGCAGGAAAGAAGTACAAAAAGGGGAGAATTTGGAAGAGATTTTGTGAAAAAGATGAAAATTGAGTTGTGTCCTGAAATTTTAAAAACCTATGGAAAGAAGAGAAATTTGCCCCACAATTACAATTAGATACACCTCATGACCACTCTCGGAACTTTTTAGAAGGTCCTTCTTTCTGAAAGTCACACATTCTCAAGAATATGCTGCCACAATTAGTGCAAAGTAGCTCTTTAACATGAGGGAAGGCTGATAGATCATGAAACATTCTCTCACAAATTGAGAAACAGTTTGCTGAATAGTACAGATTAGTGAGGTGAAAATGTGCCCAGGGCAGAAAGCACTGTGCTAGAATGGCCTGCTGAACTGCGCTCCTCCTATTTCAAGACCTGCACTAAACGGACTGACTTCCTCGCTGCCTGTAGCACACCTCCCCAGTTAGCACACCTCCATGATTTTACCCATGGTGTAATTTCTGACATTGCTATAATTCCTCCTTTCTACTTTCCCAAAAACCCCAAAAGAATGACCAATTTGGTATTTTTAATATAATTTACTCAGTAGATGTAGCAAAATTTTACTTACCTACTTTTGTTAACGCAAGAAGTGAAAATATAAACTGGCGGCTTCAGGTGTGTCACCTGTTCTCTAACTTAATCTTCACAATCACCAAAGGCGGACAGTTTTATCCCAATTTTACATATAAGGACATAGAGCTTTAGTGAAGTTCAATCACTTTTCCCAAAGTTACAGTTTGTTAAATTGCTTGCCCTAAGTGTAACTCAAACCTCATCTGTCTGATTCTAAAATTCATCATCTTGTCACTACAATTTTTCACTCTGCTTATAATTATAAGCTTAAAATTATAAGCAAAGTCAATAATTATGTTAAAGTCAGCCCCCCCCCCAAGATTTACAGCTTTATTTTGTATATGAGGTGAATCCCTTTTTAAATTTTAAAGTAATACAATTGCCAAAGTTTCTTACACAGAATTTCCTGATGTGCCTGTGCTATATGGTCCTAAACCACAGACTCTCAGAAACTGCGTTATGGAAGCTCAAACATAATTCACTCTGTGGTTGTCAACATTTACTCCACACTGGTAATCTGTAAGAAATTAAGCTAAGACCACCCAATTTGTTGAACTGATCCTTCAGTTGTTTCTGACCTGGACCATCTCCACAGCAAGAGCCATAAGGTAAAACATGTTGTGTTCCATTCTCACCCTGCTAGACAATGCTGTGCCTTTTGAACATTTTGAAAAACATGTGTTCTAAAAGCATCTGTCGGCATTGCTATGCAACAGCAGTTTCCAATGGACCATGCTTGAGATGAATGGAAACTCAGGATATGTCTATCACATATAGCAAGGCACTAGAGATTAATGAGACCAGATGTTCCTAGAAGTCTTGGGGAAGAAACAATAGAATGCTTCTCTGCTCTTGGTATTGATTTATTTTTTCCCTCTCATGTTTTCTGGAATAAACTGAATAACATAATCTAATACATAAGAAAAGCTACAATATATAATTCAGAATGTGTTACATCTGAGTTGCTAGGTGACCATATAAACATTCTGGGACCCCAGCGGGAAATTTCAATAATCTCTCTTATCAGTTCAATAAATAAATAAATAAATAAATAAATAAATAAATAAAATGAATACTGAACAATAAATAAAAGAGTTTAAGAAGAGAAATGACCCATGCTACACTCCGCAAAAATGTAAAATTTTAGAAGACGTTCTCTGTTTGAGGGTGAAGTATTAAAAAAAAAAAAAAGGACTGCAAAGGAATTTGAATTTTAACCTAAAGTAAAAAATTACCAACTCAAGTCCTGAGCTTTGTTTTTGTTTGGAATGCTGCTTTGGTAAATGCCCTTGGATGAGATCTTGTCCTTCAGAAGATGGCGTTTCATAAAATCAGTGAGAAGCATCTCATTCCTAAAGCCCCAGTTCTATCCAAAATAAAGAGGTACCCAAAGGGCTGAGTCAGCGAACCCATCACTTCACTTGCCTTTCAATCCTCTGTAGATCTCAAAAGCCTAAGGGAAGACTGAATGGATGCGGAGGAAATGCAATCACTCCTCTCACCATGCTGATTGAAATCCCCTCTGTGGTAATCACCAGGTAGCTTCTGGGAAAAAGAGCATTTAATCTAAATGTAAAACAGAATGTACTGTTGATGGTCCAGGCTTCAGTCCACTGATGGGAAACCTATCATCTTCTTACCTTTTTCTTCCCTGGAAATGAATCAATGTGTTCAGCTTTGAAACTCATCAGCACACCCCTGTTTTCACTTTCCCCACAAATAGATAAGAAGTCTGTAATTTTGACTGAGAATGAAAACCCTGCTGACATGATTTGTGGCAGATAATGCAACCGATTCCATAGAGATCGCTTGAGATCACAAGTGATGTGAACAATCAATCTGAAAAATAAAATTTATTCAGGTACAGTACTACTAATCAAATCCATACTCAAAACAGCTCATGCACAAGACGACTCTAACCACAGGTAACCACTTCAAACAACGTCACTCTTTTGTTGATAGTGTCATTACGATAGTTGCATCAAAATGGAGAACATGATGCACAGAAAGGAATATTTTCACAGTCATGCAAACTGTTTTTGTTCAGGGCCTAGGAAAAAGCTAAATTTTCAATGTGAAAAAGGTTTGGGGACACTATTAGGTATTCAAAAGAGAAATGTAATCTGCAATTGAGAAAGCAGCTTCACAGGGACTCCACATTCACAACAATGCTAGGAAATTATTCTACTGTTTCAGGAAACTTAATTTCATATCTAAAATGTTGCTTTATCATGATATCATGAGAATTAAGCCAGTAGAAACCTTTTATATTCCCTCTCTTCTTAATAATTGCAGTTTTCTTTGGAGGAACTCTTCTGCAGTCCTGACACTTCTTTTCACAGAGCTTCATTGTTACAAGCTGGTACCTATCTATTTGAGATGTACTGACTGGTACAGTTGAAAAGAATAAACTAGGCATACTACGCTCAGCATTTGCTTTCTCTTGAGCTGAATGGCCTATGGATGGCTGATGATTTCTTCTGATTCTGATGCTAGTACTCTTATCTGGGCCAAGCCCTCTAAATGCAGGGGACTAACCTGAACAAAAACAGTTTGCATTACTGTGAAAACATTCCTTTCTGTGCATCATGTTCTCTCTCTCTCCCCTACACCACACACACACACACACACACATACACACACACACACACACACAGTGTCTATTATCTCTATTTCTCTCCCCGACCTCACTGGTTTTCTATTATCTCTATTTCTCATCCCCGACCTAACTGGTTTTCTCACAGGCAGCTGGAATTCTCTGCAACACCTCCAGGGTGAAGCATGTCGTGTAAAATGGAGAACCCTGTCCTGATCCAGCACTTCTGTGACTAATGAAAGCTACCCAGTCCTGGGGATCCATATCAGGAAGCTTATTTTCTTTTCATACTAAGTTACATATTTGAACTTACCTCTATCGATTATGTAGGCGGTATTTAGATTTTTTGTCTGCCTTAATTCTTGCCTTATTTCCCAATTCATTACCCTGTTAGAAAAGAAGAATACTTTCTCATTAAAAACTCCAAATCTCAGGAGTTATACCTTTGATTAAAAAAAATTAAAATGTTTGATAAGAAATTTGAGCATTTGGTTCATGATATTTTATTATGTGTGGTCACGTGCATTAGTTCGCTAGATTTGCTTTGTTTTTCTGCACTTCAGGCCATCACTTTAAGAGAACACTATGAATAGGTGCTGGACCTAATGACCTTTAAATGAAATGGACACTTATTTCAATCCAAGAAATGTTTGAGAGTTAAGTAGATCAAGGAGACAGTTAATGACATGGGGACAAGTAAGGTACCCCAGGGATATTCCAGGAATTGAGACCCTATTGTACTCTGCTTATATAGAACCCTCAAACCTGAGATTGTATGAATTCTCCACTATTTAGTGCTTTGTTTTCTTTTTCTCTCTTTCTAATAAAGTTCTAAACCATCTGCATAGCTTAAATGAGAAACTCTATTAGCAAAGTTTGTAATTAACTCTTAAAGCTGGTTCAAGTAGATTAAAATATCTGAACCGTGTCTATGACCATGTTTTTGCTTATGTCTCTGTCTTTTCTTTATAAAAAATCCTAAAAGTGAGTATTTTACTTGCTAAGGGGAGCATTTGAAAGGTTGGAGTCCCTGTGTGACATCAAGATAATTGAGGCCCAAATTGCTTTGTGATCAACACTATCTGGAAAGATGCCTCAGTTCTCCAGTTCCTTTTGAAATTGACATCACCGCTGTGTGTGGTATTTCAACCATCTGTTCCCATGATTCCCAAGGAACGAGTGTCATGAATCACTGCCTCCCAAAAGAGTTACACTTTGCTGAAAGTTGACTTCAATTTTGCTTGAGGTGTTAAAAGTCCCAAAAGATATATTAAAAATTCACTTCCAGAGTGTTTGTAGTAAACAATTATTGTTTGTTTTGTGGTGCAAGACTGATATGTTACTTCAGGGAAGCAAAAACAATAGGGATTTTCTAGGCAGTGGCATATTCTTTTATTCTCTCTTCCCTCCCACAACACTCAATATTTCTTGGAAAATTCCCAGGGAGTCTGAAACTCATAAAAGTTATCTTCTACTATCAATGAGGATACAATTATTCCCTCTAAAAAAAATAAGATATCTTTAAAAAAGAAAAACTCATTATATTTTCATGTCCCTGAGAAAGTTTACCTCATTTCATGAAAATTAAGAGTTATAACCCTACCTAAAGGGTGGGAATCTAATAATTTCCTCTACTTTTTGAGTGAGACAGAAATATCTTGGATTAAAATGTTGTCTTTATACTGAATTAAAGTAGGAAAACCAATGAATCAAGTTAGGTTGCTTAGGTTCTGAGGATCTGAAATGGTGTGGGATTTCAGCAATGCCTTCTTTAAAATTATGCCCCTTTTTTCTGAAATAATTTGTATTACAAATAAATTATAGGCAACATCATTTAAACTAGCATCAAACTGTTATCTGATGGGTGAGTACATCAAAACTAAAAATAAGATATTAAAAATTTGTTTCTGCTCATTGCTTTCCATATTTCTCTCTGGAACAGGATTATTATTATTATTATTATTTTTTTTTTTTTTTTGAGACGGAGTCTTGCTCTGTAGCCCGGGCTGGAGTGCAGTGGCCGGATCTCAGCTCACTGCAAGCTCCGCCTCCCGGGTTTGCGCCATTCTCCTGCCTCAGCCTCCGGAGTAGCTCGGACTACAGGCGCCCGCCACCTCGCCCGGCTAGTTTTTTGTATTTTTAGTAGAGACGGGGTTTCACTGTGTTAGCCAGGATGGTCTCGATCTCCTGACCTCGTGATCCGCCCGTCTCGGCCTCCCAAAGTGCTGGGATTACAGGCTTGAGCCACCGCGCCCGGCCAGGATTATTATTTTTATTTACTCATTGATACCACTTAGTATTTCTCCTAATTTTTAAGGATAATTGTAAATAGAAAGTAAAACTCATCAACTTAAGTTTCATATAAACCTTTTTATTTTAGAATAGTTTTATATTTGTATAAAAGATGTAAAGATAGGACAAAGAGTTCCTGCATATGCTAACTCAATTTCCTCTGGTGTTATCATCTTACATTATTATGGTCGATTTGGCAATACTAACCCATATTGGCACATCATTAGTAACTAAACTCCATATTTTATTTAGATTTCATTAATTTTTCTCTAATGCCATTTATTTCTGTTCCAGAATCTCATTTAGGATACCACATGGCATTTGGTCCTCATGTCTCCTTATCCTCCTCTGATCTGTGACAGTTTCTCAGATAGTTTCCTTGATTTTGATGATGTTGATAGTTTGGAAGGGTTTTGGTCGCATACTTTGTAGAAAGTTCCTCAATTTGGGGTTTGTCTAATATTTTTATTGACTATAGTTTTGGGTTTTTGAAAGGAAGACCACAAAAGTGAAATGCCATTCTCATCACATCATATTAATGTACATACCATCACCATAAGTTATAACTGATGACATGAGCCTGGATTACCATGCTGAGGTAGTATTTGTAAGATTTCTATAAAGTTACCATTTCCTCTTTTCATACTCTACACTTTGGAAGTAAGTCACTAAGCACAGACTCTACTCAAGGGATGGAGAGTTAAGCTCCACCTTCTTGGGGGGCAGTATACATAGACAAATTATTTAAGGTTCTTTTCAGGAGATTTCTCTCTTTGCTTCATTTATTTATTCTTCAATTATTTATTTATGTAAATATGGACTCAGGCATATTTATTTTACAATTTGGGCTATAATCCAATAAAATATCATCTACTCTTTTTGCTCAAATTGCTTTTCATCTTTTACCATTTTAAGCTCCATCAGTTGTCTCTTGTGTCACTTTGGCCTATCCTCATCATTTTGTTTAGAGCACTTCGTTACTTCCTCACAAAAGAAGATACATCAGGCTCATCTTGTACATTCCCTACCACAGCCCTGGAATCAGCCATTTCTCAAAGGAACCCTGGTTTCTTTTATTGGAGGATAATGTTAGAAACCAAGATCTTAGGACTGGGTGAGCTCAATACGAATGACATGTCACTGTTTCCAGCTCCTCATAGAAGACAGAACAAAGACGTGTAGATACATGCAAAGCAATGCACACATGCATATCTATAATTACTTCTTTATTAATTTGTATCTATACTAAGCTAAAAATGAGTTCATACTAATCTCTCTGACTTTACTCCAGCACCATGTGGTTCATTCTAGTCTTACGTTCTTACTTAACTGTAACTTCTCACTCCAGCAGTGAGAACCCTGGCTCCCACCATTATTATCCTGTTACATAGTTGATTATACATGTACGGTGGTTTCAGAATGGTTAACCTATACCCCTTGAGAATGAAATTTTATCAACTACAGTACAGTGCTCGTATATATTTCCTTTTGTAGTTAACCTTAAGATTTTCAGTCAAACTACAGGTCTCCAAAGTTAGTTAGGCCAGAGCCTTTTTCATCTTCTTCAGTAAGGTTATGTAATACATGTGTAAAGCCATTAGAATCTTCTGGCACAGTTTGCCTTCCAACTTGGGATCCCTGGTAAATTTTGTTTTTGTCTTTGTTTGTAAAGATTCAGGTGCATTCTTATGTGCTGTAAAGTTCTAAGGGTCTTGAGAAAAGGACAGTGGCATTTAGCCATCACAATATTAACATAAAAATTAGTCCCAATACCTTTAAAACGAATCCCGTGCTTCCTCATTATAAACAAAAAGTAAAATTTTTGTCTGTTTACATTTTAACACATTTTTTTCCATTTATTATAAGCTCTTTATTTATAACTAAATCAAATTAAAAGCAATTTGTACATACTCTTAAGAGCTTTTATTACTCCATTTTCTTTCTTTTTCTTTTTCTTTCTTTTTTTTTTTTATTTGACTTTAAATTCCGGGATGCATGTGCAAAACGTGTAGGTTTTTTACATGGGTATACATATGCCATGGTGGTTTGCTACACCTATCAACCCATCATCTAGGTTTTTTGTTGTTTTCTTTGTTTTGTTTTCTTGAGATGGAGTCTTGCTCTGTCGCCCAGGCTGGAGTGCAGTGGTGCGATCTTAGCTCACTGCAAGCTCTGCCTCCCGGGTTCGTGCCATTTTCCTGATACAGCCTCCCGAGTAGCTGGGACTACAGACACCCGCCACCACGCCTGGCTTAATTTTTTTTTTTTTTCTGTTTGTTTTTTTGAGATGGAGTCTCACTCTGTTGCCCAGGCTGGAGTGCAGTGGCACAATCTCGGCTCACTGCAAGCTCCGCCTCAGGGGTTCATGGGTTCATGCCATTCTCCTGCCTCAGCCTCCCAAGTAGCTGGGACTACAGGTGCCCACCACCATGCCCGGCTAATTTTTTGTGTTTTTAGTAGAGACGGGATTTCACCGTGTTAGCCAGGATGGTCTCGATCTCCTGACTTCGTGATCTGCCCGCCTCAGCCTCCCAAAGTGCTGGGATTACAGGTGTGAGCCACCGTGCCCGGCCCCATCATCTAGGTTTTAAGCCCCGCATGCATTAAGTATTTGTCCTAATGCTCTTCCTCCCCTTGGCCACCACCCCGCGACAGGCCCCAGTGTGTGTTGTTCCCTGCCGTGTGTCCATGTGTTCTCATTGTTCAACTCTTACTTATGAGTGAGAACATGCGGTGTTTAGTTTTCTGTTCCTGTATTAGTTTCCTGAGGATGAGGGCTTCCAGCTTAATCCACGTGCCTGCAAAGGACATGAGTTTATTCTTTTTCCTTCCCTCCCTCCCTCTCTCTCTCTCTCTCTTTCTTTCTTTCCCTTTCTTTCTCTCTCTTTCTCTCTCTCTCTTTCTCTCTTTCTCTTTCTGTCTTTCTCTCTCTCTCTCTCTTTCTCTCTCTCTTTCTCTCTTTCTTTCTTTCTTTCTTGCTTTCTTTCTTTCTTTTTTAACAGAGTCTGGCTCTCTCACTAGGCTGGAATGCAATGGCACAATCTCGGCTCACTGTAGCCTCCACCTCTGAAGTTCAAATGATTCTCCTGCCTCAGCCTCTAGAGTACCTGGGAATACAGGCGCCCGCCACCATGTCCAGTTAAATTTTGTATTTTTAGTAGAGACAGGGTTTCACCAGGTTGGTCAGGCTGGTCTTGAACTCCTGACCTCAGGTGATCCACTAGCTTCAGCCTCCCAAAGTGCTGGGATTACAGGTGTGAGCCACCATGCCCTACCAGAGCTTATTCTTTTTTATGGCTGCATAGTTTTCCATGGAGGCTATGTATCACATTTTCTTTAGTCTATCATTGATGGGGATTTGGGTTGGTTCCTAGTCTTTGCTATTGTAAATAGTGCTGCAATAAACATAAGTGTGCATGTGTCTTTATAGTAGAATGATTTATAATCCTTTGGATATATACCCAGCAATGGCATTGCTGGGTCAAATGGTATTTCTGGTTCTAGGTCTTTGAGGAATCACCACAGTGTCTTCCACAATGGTTGAACTAATTTACCCTCCCACCAACAGTGTAAAAGCGTTTCTATTTCTCCACATCCTTGCCAGCATCTGTTTCCTGACTTTTTAATGATTGCCATTCTAACTGGAGTGAGATCTCATTGTGCTTTTTGTTTGTATTTCTCTAATGACCAGTTATGATGAGCTTTTTTTCATATGTTTGTTGTTCACATAAATGTCTTTTTTGAGAAGTGTCTGTTCATATGCTTTGCCCACGTTTTGATGGGGTTGTTTGTTTTTTCTCATAAATTTTTTTAAGTTTCTTGTAGATTCTAGATATTAGACTATTCCTATCAAGCTACCATTGATTTTCTTCACAGAATTAGAAAAATCTACTTTAAACTTCATGTAGAACCAAAAAAGAGTCCACATAGCCAAGACAATCCTCAGCAAAAAGAACAAAGCTGGAGGCATCATGCTACCTGACTTCAAACTATACTACAAGGCTACAGTAACCAGAATAGCATTGTACTGGTACCAAAACAGGTATATAGACCAATGGAACAGATCCAAGGCCTAAGAAATGACACCACACATCTACAGCCATCTGATCTTTGACGAACCTGACAGAAACAAACAACGGGGAAAGGATTCCCTATTTCATAAATAGTGCTGGGAAAACTGGTAGCCATAAGCAGGAAACTGCAACTAGACCCCTTCCTTACACATTATATAAAAATCAACTCAAGATGGATTAAAGACTTAAATGTAAAACCCAAAACCATAAAAACCCTAGAAGAAAACCTAGGCAATACCATTCAGGACATAGGCATGGGAAAAGACTTCATTTCTAAAACACCAAAAGCAATTGCAACAAAAGCCAAAATTGACAAATGGGATCTAATTAAACTAAAGTGCTTCTGCACAGCAGAAGAAACTAATCATCAGAGTGAAGAGGCAACCTACAGAATGGAAGAAAATGTTTTGCAGTCTGCCTGTATTACTCAATTTTCATACATCTATAAAGAAATCTCTGAGACTGGGTAATTTATTATGAAAAAGAGGTTTAATGGACTCATAGTTCCACATGGCTGGGGAGGCCGCACAATCATGGCAGAAGGTGAAGGTGGAGCAAAGGCACATCTTACATGACACCAGGCAAGACAGCATGTGCAGGGGACCTGCTCTTCATAAAACCATCAGATCTTGTGAGACTTATTCACTTTGACAAGAACATCGTGGGAAAATCTGCTCCCATGATTCAATTACCTTCTGCCAGGTCCCTACCATGACACTTGGGGATTATGGGAGCTGCAATTCAAAAAAAGATTTGGGTGGTGACACAGCCAAACCATATTAGTGCTATAGATATAAAAATGTCATTGATATTTCACTGAAGAAAAAAATGGAAAATATTCCAAAAAGAAAGCAAAGATACAATAACAAGTGTGTCCTGTTCTCTTTTCCAACCTAACAAGAATGGAAAATGACTACAAGTGAAAATTGAGAGCTATCATCCCAATTTCTCATCTTTGTATCTTTGTCTTGCCTTCGGTACTTTTTTTTTGACAGGATCTCAATCTTGCCCAGGCCGAATGCAGTGGTGTGATCAATGGCTGATTGCAGCCTCAGCTTCCCAGGCTCAAATCATCCTTCCACCCTCTGTCTTTGAGTAGATGAGACCACAGACACCTGCCACCACACTTGGCAAGTTTTTGTATTTTTTGTAGGGTTTTCACCCTGGTGCCCAGGCTGGTCTTAAGTTCCTGTGCTCAAGTGATCTGCCCACCTTGGTCTCTCAAAGCACTGGGATTACAGGCATGAGCCACAAGTGCTGGGATTACAGACATGGGCCATTGTGCCCCATTGTCTTCTGTATTTCTAATGTCAATCTTTTCTTCATCTTCTTTACTATTAGAAAGCAGGCCATTAACTAATGGAGGTAGAGACACAAAGGAGTCAATATATCTATAGATCTTTAGGCACGAAAATAAATGAGGCTGAAATGATGATATAGTTTGTCTTTGTGTCCCCACCTAAATCTCATCTCAAATTGTAATCCCTATAATCCCCAAGTGTTGAAAGTCCTGCCCTCAAAACATGGGGATGATTGGATCATGGGGGCAGTTTCCCCCGTGCTGTTCTTGTGATAGTGCGTGAGTTCTCAAAAGATCTGATGGTTTTATAAGGGGCTTGTCCCCCTTTGCTCATTTGCTCTGTCTCATCTGCCACCATGTAAGACATGCCTTTGCCTCTCTCTCTCCTTCCACCATGATTGTAAGTTTCCTGAGACCTTCTCAGCAAGGCAAAACTGTGAGTCAATTAAACCTCTTTCCTTTATAAATTACCTAGTCTCAGGTACACCTTTATAGCAGTGTGAGAACCGACTAATGCAAATGGAGTATAGACATAGGAATGGCTTCTCTCATATTCTGTTAAAGTCATCTGAAAACAAGAGAAACAGATACTACTTTGTTCAATACTATTGACCTATTGAATTATGAATTTGCATCCCAAAGAGAATTGGAAACTAAACTGAAAACAACTTGCTTGATTTCTTCAGCATCCTCACAGTCATATTCACAGCAAAAAATCTTCTGTGTATAGATGTAAAGATATTTTCACAGATTCAGTGAAATTTGCTTTGGAGCACTGGAATTGTTTTACATTTACCACTGAGAAAGTTAGAGGAATAGCCTATTTTACATTCAGTCTTTCAGTTCTCAGAGGGCCTCTTATCCTAAAAATGTTCCCATGACTGACTCTAAATATGTTTTTAAAAAACTTTTACCTCTATATATGTCCGTGGTCATGTACTTGATTTTTTTTTAGATTAAAAACACATAAACACAATGAGTCAAACAGATTTATATTTCTCTTTAAATTCCTACCAGCAATGTATGAAAGTTCAAGTTGCTCCATATGCTCATCAACACTTTTTATTGTTAGCCTT